>NW_006440638.1:5148101-5149820 GCF_000325575.1 Pteropus alecto | reverse complement strand
AGATTTCTGAGGAACCTCCATACTGTTTTCCATAGTGGCTGTACCGATTTGCAGTCCCACCAACAGTGTATGAGGGTTTCTTTTTCTCCGCATCTTCTCCAGCATTTGTTATTACTTGTCCTGTTGATTATAGCTATTCTTATAGGTGTGAGATGGTATCTCATTGTGGTTTTGATATGAATTTCCCCAACAGCTAGTGATGTTGAGCATCTTTTCATATAGTTTTTGTCCATTTATATGTCTTTTTGAGAGAAGTGTCAGTTCAGGTCCTCTGTCCATTTTATGATTGGATCATTTGCATTTTTGTTGTTATTGACTTGTAAGAATTCTTTGGTTATTTTGGATGTTAAACCCTTATCAGAGGCACTGCTTGTAAATATATTTTCTCATTCAGATGGTTGTCTCTTTCTCTTGTTGACAATTTCTTTTGCTGAGCAGAAGCTTTTTAGTTTGATGTTGTCTTGTTCATTATTTTAGCTTTTACTTCCCTTGCTTTTGAGGTCAAATTCATAAAATTCTCTTTAAGTCCAAGGTTTAATTCCTATGTTTTCTTCTATGCATTTTATTGTTTCAGGTCTTATATTCAGGTCCTTAATCCATTTTGAGTTTATTTTGGCGTGTGGTGATACACAGCAGTCTAGTTTCATTCTTTTGCAGGTGACTTTCCAGTTTTCCCAGAACAATTTATTGAAGAAGATTTCTTTCTCCTCTGTATGTTTTTGGCTTTTTTTGTCAAAAATTATTTGCCTGTATAAATATGGGTTTACCTCTGCGCTCTCGATTATGTTTCACTGGTCTGTGTGCCTGTTTTTCTGCCAATACCATGCCATTTTGATTATTGTCGCTTTGTAATATAATTTGAAGTTAGCAGTGTGATGCCTTGTTCTTTTTTCTCAGGATAGCTTTGTCAATTCAGAGTCTTTTGTACTTCTATACAAATCTGACGATGTTTTGTTTTGTTCAGTTTTATTTCTTTAAAAAATACGGATGGGATTTTCATGAGGATTGCATTAAATCGGTATAATGCTTTAGGTAATAAGGTCATTTACACTATGTTGATTCTTCCAATCCAGGAACACAGACTATCTTTACATTTCTTTGTATCTTCTGCGATTTCTTTTAATAAGGTCTTATAGTTTTCATTATATAGATCCTTCACTTGTTTCGTTAAATGTATTTCTATGCATTTGATTGTTTTTGTTGCAATTTCAAAAGGAATTATTTTTTCCACTTCTTTTTCTGACACTTTGTTATTAGAATATAGGAACACTATGGATTTTTTAACATTGATTTTGTATCCAGAAAATTTACTGTATTTGCTTTTTGATTCTAGTAGTGTTCTTGTGGAGTCTTTATGGTTTTCTATATAGAGAATCATGTCATTTGCAAATAGTGACAGTTTGATTTCTTCATTTCCTATTTGGATGCCTTTTATATCATTCTCTTCCCTGACTGCACTCACTAGGATTTCCAGTGTTATATTGAATAACAGTTGTGATAGTGGACAGCCTTGCCCTGTTCCTGAGATTAGAGGGAAAGTTTTTAGTTTTTCACCATTAAGTATAATGTTAGCTGAGGGTTAGTCATATATGGCCTTTATTATGTTAAGGTACTTTCCTTCTATACTGATTTTGTTAAGTGTTTTGATCATAAATGGATGTTGTATCTTGTCGAAGGCTTTTTCTGCATCTATTGATATGATCATATGATTCTTATTTT
>NW_006440638.1:5127353-5144726 GCF_000325575.1 Pteropus alecto | reverse complement strand
GGCCTAAAGAACTCATTCTGCTCATCTAGTTGTTTTTTCAATTCCTGAAATTGTCGATATCATTTGTTTCAGATATCAC
Organism: Pteropus alecto; assembly: GCF_000325575.1. NCBI lineage: Eukaryota > Metazoa > Chordata > Mammalia > Chiroptera > Pteropodidae > Pteropus > Pteropus alecto. The sequence goes on along the minus strand of NW_006440638.1, from coordinate 5,144,647 downwards.
TGAGTTTTTTCAGAAGTATCATTCTGAATTCTCTGTCATTTAAGTTGCATATTTCTATGTCTGTCAGCTCATTTTCTGGAGATTTTTCTCTTTCTTTCCGAGATGCCTTGTCACCTTGGTTGTTCATGAAGTTTAATGGCCTATTTCTCTTCCTGGGCATTAATGTAAATGTATTCTGCTTTTTTTTCAGAAAGAAGATTTATTATATAAATGCCTCTCTTTAGCCTGCTGCAAAGAAGGCGCTTTCCTTTTGGTTTCCAGTTAGTGGTGTCTAAGCCTCTTGGATCCCTGCTTTATATAAAGCCTTAATAATTCCTGTATATAATACCTTTATTTTCTTGTAAATATTTAATCACGATCATTACCCTCAGTTTCAGTCCCTTTCAGTGTTAGCATCAGTTTCAGTAATGTTTTCTCAGATTCCCCTGGGACTCCATGGTGATAGGTCTCGAAGGTGTTGGTGGGAGGGGTCCTCTGGGTAGGGGGATGGAAGCTGTGGCTCAGCCTTGGTTTTACAACCTCAGCAGGTAAAAATCAACTCTTCTTCTCTGCCTTCTGCTTCTCTGCCTTCTGCCCTGATGTCTGGGCCCTGCAGCTGGCTGCATGGAACGCACAAACTCTCCCAGGTAGGGCTGTTCAGGGAACTCGCCACACCTTCTCCCCTCCCTCTCCCCTTACAGAGAGCTCCGGGGGCTGTGAAAGGCAGCTTCTTTATTTCTCTAAGTCCACCGCCTGACACCCAGGTTTCTGACCTGCTATAGCTCTTATGCGTGGATCCCATGCTCAGACATGCTAGTGTGCAGTTGGGTGCTTTTTTGTTGAGTTTTAGATGTTCAGCTTATTGTTATTTCAGTGGAGAAATTTGGGGACATCTCTCACTCAGCCATGTTTCCTTTCAATCAAGTGCTAGTTCTTGACTGTGGACCTCTTTTTCTGAGTAGTCTGTCAACTCCCTTTACTGTCTCCAGGTGCTAGAGAGCTGGCTTTCCCCATGATATCTTTAAAAAACCTGCATCAAAACTCAAAGTATCTGTTTTCCTGAGGAAGATTACTGTCATGCTTTCATATTTAAAAAGAGAAAGCATCAAAGGGCAGAGTACTTCTGCCAGCACCCAGTCCCATGGTCCAAGCACACCTCTAATGGAAATGAAAAAACAGGTACTTGTACTCTTGCTGACATTCTCCTTGTGAGCTCCCACCAGCATTATGCGATTCTTGCTTCTGTGCGCCCTGAGCCTTGGCAAGATAACCCTTAAGTCATTGTGAGGTAACAGAGCACGAATTATTCATCTCATTTTATCAATCAAAATCAGACAAATGAAGTGAAATAACCAAGATCACAAATCAGAATTGATGTGACATTTGTCTTTCCTATTCTGGGATCTATCATCAGTGATATAGGCTTCTGAATAACAATAACTAACTTATTACTTACTACTATATCCTCTAACAAGTATTTTACACTTATTGACACATTTAATCATACAATAAACCTCTAGAAAAGGTGCCAATATTAATATTACCCCATTTTTACAGAAGAAGAGGCTGAGGCAAGAAGTTTAGTGATTTCCTTAAGGTTTCATTGTTAACAAGTTACAAAGCTGGAGTTCAAATCTAAGTGGTCTGCATCCCAAGTCCATGTTCTTACTCCCTAGCTGTACTTGGACTCTCATGCTGGCTCAGGAACCCTTTCCTACTGCTGGGAAAGCTGTCTCACCATAATTATTCCTGGGCCACATAATCAGTTTATTCTGAGGAAAAGGAAATGAAAGATCTCCCCCAAAGGAGTCATGTTCAGGACATCCCCAGGAGGGCAGTGCAAGAGTATAATGACAAAGGCAGCAGAAATGCAGAAAATTGATGGGAAGTTAGTAGCCCTCAAACTATCGGACTCATTAAACACTTGATGACAAGCTCCTCATTAGACATTCAAAGTCATGGATCCCAAAATATATTTGTTGTGCAGGACTGCCCTATACATTGCAGGAAGTCTAGCATCTCTTGCTTCTGTCCTTTCAATGACCCTATCAAAATGATAACCACAAATGCTCTCTCACACACCCCTTCCCATTCCCAATGTAAACTCTGAGATGTGGTTAATCCTGTGTTGTGACTCATTAGTATATATCCATTCAAAGCCTTGGCGGGGTGATCTAGAATCAGGAGCCACAAGCAATTCACATGCACATCACCTACACATAACATATCTTTGTGTGACTGGCCTTGAAGCAGTTCTCAATTCCTCAGAGCATGCCTTAAATTTCTCCCAAACAAGATCTCTATTTGTCCTTTACCTCTCGTTTCACAAACCATGTATAAGAGAGAGATTCTGAGGTCACCCATGTTACTGTAGCTTCAATAAGGGCTGAGTCATTGAAAAAGCAACACATTTCAATTATTTTCCTCTTATGAAAAATAATTAACTGGCTGGGATAGATAGATTTTTTTTAAAGAACTAAGGCATAAGAATCCCCAGAGGTACACCAAAATGATATAGCTGATGAGTAATTCTCAGTCAAAGTTCTTTAAGACTGTCAGAAATCAGAGACAAAATACAAATGACATGTCTCCAGGGTAGAAGTACGTATTAAATGAGAAAAAGGATCAAAAGTCAGGAAGCAGTAGGAGATGGAATTTGGGAGTTTGCTGGCCAGGAACATTAGAAACATAGGAATGGTCTGGGATGACAGCCAGACTTCTGTGTTTTGGCTCATTATTATTGCTCAGTGGTGATGGTTACACAACTTTCTGAATATACCAAAAACCATTTTGAAAGAGCGAATTTTATGGTATGTGAACTATACCTAAATAAACATTTTTTTTTAATTACATGATTGAGATAGATTTAAAAAATCAAGAGGAAAGGATATAGCAGAAACCTGCATACCTAGTAACCCTAAGATTCTTAGATGTGAATAGAAAATTGTTGTGGATATATAGATATAGAACAGAAAGTGAAATACCATCTCCCAGCCATGGTTTCTAAGCATAGTCACAGATCATGAAATTAAAATGTCTGTCTGTAAGAGCAGCAGAGGCATTACACTAATTTCCTTGACTGGAAAAGCATGATGTTAGCACTCTCTGGTATATGAAAGTAAAAAGTTTATTTTCTAGTCCAAGGCATTGAGAGTTGTCAGGAATACAAAAAGTCTTCAAAAAAATCATATTTTTATGAACTTAATGATATGATTCATATAAAAATGCTTTCTTTAAATTATTATCTGAAATATGTTGTTGTTCTACAACTATTTTTAAACATATATGTGTTGTACTTGACAAATACAACTTCATTTTTTTCTACCGGTATGAAGCTCAGTCACATCTCAATTACTCAAGTCAATCATTTAGGCAAATCATTTAAGTCTTGGCTCAGATCTAGCAGAGCAAAATAAATACAGAAATATAAATAAACAAGTAATGGACATTATTAGATCATGTGCAGCTCGTGGCTAAGTTTGTGGTAGATTGTATTATACTTGTTTCTATGTCCAAGAACATTCTAAGTTCCTTGAAAACATTCGAAGTTCCTTGAAAACTTCTGTAAAGAACAGAAATGTGTAAACATGGTTAATAAAACAATGACTTTAATCTCCTCTTTGGATGTGTATCTGAAGTAATGGAGAAAAAAATTACCACACCAATTGACATCGAAACATTTAACAGATATGTATTCAGTATTGTTAATTCATTTTCAGGTTGCATTTTCAAATGTTCTTGGATCTTATCATTAAAAAGGTGAAAATCAGAAAAATGGAACAAATAATATGTTCTTAGCTGTAGTCCCTGTGCTATTTTCCATTTAGTTGGCAATTGCTAAGTGGCTTCAAGAATTCAAATAAAATATACTTTTGCCTATTCAAGATATATATTGAATCTAAACATGTGCCAGCCACTGTGCTAAGCACTGGAGTTATACAGAGGTCAATTTGGACACAGTCTTTGCCTCCATTGGGCTCAGATGCCCTTGGGAAAACAGATACATGAACCTACAAAGCTAATTGTAACATACTATGTGAGGATGATGATAGGGAGAGGCACCGGAGAACCCACAGAAAGAATAATTGACCCAATGGAATGAAAGAAAAATAGCAAGGAGAAGTTAGAACGGTTTTGGGGATAAGGCCTTTGCTAAGTCTTTTTTAAAAATTATTGAGGTGACATTGGTTAATAAAATCAATAGATATCAAATATACAATTTAATAATACATCGTATGTATATTGCATTGTGTGTTCATCACCCAAAGTTAAATTTCCTTCTGTCACCAAATATTTGACCCCCTTTATCCCTTCTATTTCCCTCCTGCCCTCCTTCCCTCTGATAACCAATAAGCCACTGTCTATGTCCAAGAGTCTCTGTTTGTCATGGTTGTTTGTTGTTTTCCGTTTTATATCATACATATGAGTGAATTCATATGGTTGTTAACATTTCTGTCTGACTTATTTCACTTAGCATGATAATCTCAAGATCCATTATGTTGTCATGAATGGCAGTATTTTGTCTTTTCTTATGATTAATATTCCATTGTATACATGTACCACAGCTTCTTTACTCAATCATCTATCAAAGAACACTTTGGTAGTTTCCATGTCTTAGCCACCGTGAATAATCCTGCTACGAACATCAGGATGCATATGTCTTTGAAAATAAATGTTTTAAAGTTTTTTGGGTAAATACCCAGAAGAGGGATTGCTAGGTCATATGTTAATTCTATTCTTAGTTTTTTGAGGAAATTTCATACTTTTTTCCATAGTGGCTGTTCTAATTTACATTCCCACCAGCATTGTGTGAGAGTTCCTTTTTTTCCACCAACTCTCCAGTATTTGTTATTATTTGCCCTGTTGATAGCCATTCCAACAAGTGATATTTCACTGTGGTTTTTGATTTGCACTTCCCTAATAACTAGCAATACTGAGCATCTTTTCATATGTTTGTTGGCCATTTGTATGTCCTCTTGGGAGAAGTGTCTGTTCAGGTCCTCTGCCCATTTTTTAATTGAATTTTTTGTTTTTTTATTGTTGAGTAGTATGAGTTTTTTGTATGTTTTGGATATAGGAGTTATCTGGGTAAAGGTCAGAAATGGGAGCCAGAGTAGAAGATTCCAGAACAAGGAAATAATATGAAAAAAAAGAACAGAATAACAAATAGCATAATGTATGGGAAGTTCACTAGCAATTGAGTTCCAATGAACTTAATGATAGAAAGTGATTAGAGAGAGAGCAACAAAGAGGTATAAGGGCCATGTGTGCATTCTAAGATGTTGAGCTTTATTTTGCATGTGTCAATGCGAGGGATTTAAATTGGATAAATGAGATTTGAATTGTATTTTGGTTATATCATTATGACTGTGTATTGAATGGAGAGAGTTTGGATACCTTAGGGGTATTAAGAAAGAAAAAAGAAAAAAAATTGTTTGAGAAATATTTGAGAGGCAAGCTGTATACATATATAGCACACATACAGCAGTTGATTAAAAGTGAATTAGAGAAAGAGAATATTTGAAGATAACTCCTGGTTTCTACTAAAGTGGATTGTGGTACTACCAATGAAGACAAGGAACGTACAAGAACATGCATGGGGTAAAATCAGTTTTGTTTTGACTCTGTTAAATTTGGAATGCCATTGTGATTCTGAGATGACAATGATCAGTAGGCAACTAGGTTTGAGTCTGTATTTGAAGACAGATCTCTGGGTACTAGAAGTTTGTTAATTTTGAATATGTGGGCAAACACAGAAAACATTTATAAAGATGAGATTTCCAAAAAGGATTTGCCAAGTAATATATTCTAGGGAACATGAACATTTAAGAGTTATGTAGAAAATATGAGTTGTGAAAGAGTCAAAGAACTACAAAAGTATGAGAACCAGTAGGGTGTGATGTCAGGGAGCAGAGAGCCATGGAGGGCCAGTAAATAAAGACTGAATTGTTTCCACTGAATTTGGAAATACAGAGGTCATTGGTGAATCATTTCCATAGAGAATTAAGAAAGCAAGCCTGATTGCAAGTAGTTGAGAAATGAGTGGGAAATAAGATAATAGAAATTCTTTTCAGTTGAAAAGAGAAGAAAAGAGACTCAATGGCAGATATAGGGAGAAGTGGAGACAATAGATAACTTTTCTTGTATTATATTTTTATTGTATTTATATTTTATGGATTGTATTGTATTATAAAATATTATATTATAATTTTGGTATTTTTTAATATTGAATCATTATTTAAGAAAAATTCAATAGCCCTGGTACTGAAAACTATATATCAAATTACCTTTCCAGCATTTTCTGTGGCTAGTCTTGGGTGTTTATTTTTCCACTATTTACTGAAAGATCATTTTAGCCAGTTTTTAAAATTGGGAATTTTTGTGTGTTTAGTTAATATACTAATTTTGAATGTATTGATTTTTAAAATCTTGATTCTTTCTACTCTAAAACATTGGTTACATTTCCTATATATTTTACAACATTCATTAAAATTTCAGTCTCTTTATAAAGGCCCTATCCATTTCTTGTTAAATTTATTCTTAAATTCCAAAGTTGTCTTTATTGTGCATGAAAAATTTTTTAACTTTTTCCTTTTCTAGGACAGATAGAGATAATACTGCTTGGGAGAGACAGAAAATAAATTAAATAAATGCGTTCCTACATATAAAAATTTAAAATAAGTGTATGCATAGTGTTTAAAAAAAGGCAGAGAGCACAACAATTGCAAAGATCCTGAGGTTAGAGTATGACTCTGATAATCAAGAGTCAGAAAGATGCCGATGACTAGAATAAAAGCAAAAGAGATAAGAGAGAAATGAGAGATGCGCTAGCCAGATCATGTAGGTCATCGTGAAGACTTTGGCTGCTACTTTGAGAAGACTGGTAGAATAAAAGCAAGCAAGTCAATCGTTCTTTACTGAGACTTCTCAAGAAAACCTCTCAATGACCCAGTATACTTATTCACCTCTACACAGAGCAGGAGGGATCTGTGTGTGATTCAGTTTCTTCGGCTTTATTATGTGAACTCTGACTTCCAGGGACTCATCCAGCCTGAGTTCATGTTTCTGCATCAGTTGTCCATGCCAAGGCCACCATGGAATGCAGTACCTCACTGGCACAGACTCCTGGGGGCATTGGAGTCCATTTGGTTCAAGAGGAACTGACATATAGGAGTTGGTGGTAGATAGGTCACTATCTTCCAGTTACCACCTTCTGATAATTCCTGCTCCAGAATCCAGAACTATATTTATCTTGATCCAATTCCACAACGTCCTTTCATTCTCAACTTCCCATATCTCAAAGAAAATAATAAAATGAAGTCACAGATTAAAATGAAGTGATTTCTTTATCCCAACACATACCCTTATTACAAGTATTTGTTTGGTATTTTTATGATGAATTTTGTATAACAAATAATATTGTTCAATAAACCATACTTTATTGTAGACAACTGACAAACCAACAACCCCAAAAGTTTTAGTTCTGTACAGTGAAGCTGTAGTTGGACTCTTCACAGAGTTGTCCATGACTGGGGAATCACACTTGCTTGAAATAATGAATATGAATATAATTAAACCACTTATTATTCAGCACTTATTATTTGCTATGTATTATGCCAAATTTTTAATACATATGGTTACCTCAAACCTCCAAACAAAATGTGGTGAGCATTACTGATATTTTACTATTACAGAAGATGGCTTATATAGCGACACACACATGTCAAGTGGCAGATCTGGCCTTGTGTGACTCCAAATCCAGGGGGTTTAATGTCTACTTGTTGTTTACAAAACCTTCCAAATATGTGAAAGTATCCAAGTCTAAAGGATACAGAACATTGCAAAGAAGTAGAGCTGTTACAAAATCTCAATTCCAGTTGACCTGTTGAGACAAAGCAAAACAAAGTTGACCAGCGAAACAAAGTTTGACTTGTCTCAGTAAGATCCTATAGCTTTCAGTAGAGAGTTGTGCATTAACAACTGTCTGCCCAAACCTCTGCTAGCATACTTCAGAACAAGAATTATATTTTTAGCTGCAAAATACTCTCTCTTTTAAAAATGCAGCTTCTAAATTGAGGGCATTAACTGAGTCTCTACCTTTCACTCTGTCTCCTGATCACAAAAAGGTATTACTTTGAAAACAGAGTGATAAAAAGAAAGAAAGTGAATGTACTATATTCAACTTCTCAAATATGAAAAAAAGATGATTAATATAATTTACTATTATCATTATCCCTATTATTATCAATATTTGTGGAAAAACTCTTTTCATGGTCAAAGTGTTGAGTAGAATATGATCTCTTGCACTAAAAAGTGAATCTGTCTAATCTTCCTTTATCAGGTTAAACAGCTGGGAAGGTGTAGGTAACAGCTGATTGCAGGTGACAGACATTCCTCTTTCCCAGGCTAGCCACCGCTTGCTCTTACTACACCTCAATATCCCAGAATGTTATTCACTCTCATTATCAGTTCCCAGTTTCATGTCTCTACCTTATTAATACTTTTCCATTTCTCTACCCAGCTTCAAAGATTGGATGAATATAGTATATCTACAAATAAAAAAGAAAGAAATCCTTGACCTGTGAAAGAAAAAGTAAAAGAATTGTGGTAACCTTTACCTTTCATTTTTCAATACCTCAATCTTGCTACACTTTCCAGTATTGAAGGGCAGAGGAAGGGCTGGGAATGGAGAGGCAGTGTGAGGCAGGGTAGCCTGAATAATGTTTGTCCAGCAGTATATGGTTGTGAAGTATCTACAGGGCCCATATTTACATAAAAATGTAAATCTAGAACACAATTGCAAGAAAATAACTCTTGTTAAGTTAGTACATTGATATGTTCATTAGATTGTGTAAGAAATATTTTGGGGGTGTAAGCTATAATTTTACAGTGGAGAGGAGATAATACACATATATTGGGTCAAAGAATTGAGATTTCCTAATGCATAAGAAGTATATTGAACAATGCCACAAAAGACAGAACACAGTAGCTTCATAAAAGTAGATCCAACAGACCACAGGACTTTCAGCTTAGTTAGGATGGAGTGTACCTGTCAGATGAATCAAAGTGTGAAATCAAAGGCAAAGGTTTAGTGAAAAGAATATGCAATTGGGCTGCAGAAAGTCTATACTAATTTTTTCATTAATTTTGAAGAAGTGTGAGCAAAGGCAAGCATGGAGCCTAAAACATAACTGGCATGAAATTATTTTCAGAATAAAGGAATGAATCCAAGTAAGGAAGTAAGGAGGAGCAACCAGAGCTAAAATGGATTTTCTCGCTTAAAGAGTTTGTTATGAAATAAGCAACCAAGTTACATAAATTCAAACTATAAATTATTCAAGCTAAAAATAAAATTAATTTTCTCCTGGTTTAAATTTTATTAATGTCTTAATAATATATATTTTATTAATGTCTTAATAATAATATATATTTTAAATTACAATATATTTTTAAAAAACACTAAAAAAGGAATACGGAGTTTCAGTTTGATCCAGAGCAAGCCATTAAATCTTTGTTCTTACCTATTATTAACATAATAATGCCAATCCTTCTATTTCAAATAATCTTTTGATGGTTAAAAGAGATAAGGCTGTAGCTCCATAAGCACATCACTTAACTTCTCACTCTACAAGAATTAGTATAGTCCTGGCACAGTAACCAATTAATAAGTACTTGCTGAACAATTCACAATTGAATAATAATTCAGATACGGGTTTTTAGTATCATTGAAAAAAACATATAGACCACAAAAAACATAAAAAAGACCTTTTGGATCTTTTTAGCTTACCAGTTTGATTAACTCTTTTACTTTTTCAGATTACTTGGTCATTATTTCTGAGCTGATAGCATAAAAAAAAAAGGTCTGCAAATTTTCCAAAAAAAATATTTCCTCTCAGTGGGGAATACATTAAAACATTCCTGGCTATAAACTTTGGGTGTGGTCCTCTTCTAGGCTGTTTGGAATCAGTGAATCTATCCACCTATAAGAAAATGAAAGAATTCTCTACTTTTATCAATGTGTTCTTTATCTCTTGAAAGAAAAAAAAAAAAAAGATTTGTAGATGACCATAAAGTTTCTGACATATTAAATGGCACTAAAAGAGAAATTTTTGCTAATGAAGAGAAGTGTTAAGAGAAAGGGAAAAGAAAGTGAGATTAATGGTGGGGTATGAACAACTAGGATGAGTTGTTTCTATTCAGCTTAATAGAAAACCTAAAAGACTATTAATAGCAAAACTAAAAGGAGGGTGTAATGAAAGAACATTTTGGTGAGAAGTAAAATTTGGTATGATGCCACTTGCTGAGTTCTAAAAAAGTCTTAAAAATTAAATAAACACATTTTGATTGCTATAATTTCTGACAGATCCATACAAAAACAACCAACCAATCAAACTAATAAGATGTTCAAAAGCAATACTTCAAAAAGAACCACTAAGTCTTATAGATTTTTTATAGTGCAACTTTACTTCAGAAAGATTTAAGTTCTCTTTTTCTTTTCAATCAGTCATTTCTATTTGTTACTCCTTGGATGATATTGAAATCATTTTGTTTGCAGTTCTATGTGTTCCTCAAACACTTCAGTTATTCTTTAACATTCTTTATTTCCATATTCTTGCAGTGCAACTCACTTTCCATTCCATGTATCAAAGACAATTTGATCCAGATAGCATAAATGAGTTCAAGCTTTTAAAATCATATAAACTACATCTATTAGCACAAAATAGCATGAAAATGTATTTTCAAAACCACTGTCAATTATATTTTCACATCATGTAATGTGTGAAGATTTGAGAAACCAGTGAAAGACAAACATTTCTAATTTTTTAAAAGAGGAAAGCAATATTGATTTGTAGAAATTACACACACACACATATTTTGTATTAGTTTTAACAAGTTATCACAAACTACATCACTTTAAACAACAGAATTCTATTCTGTCACAGTTCTGGGATATTGAAAAGAAAGGTGTCAGGAAGACTGATTCATTCTTGGGGAATCAGAGGAGGAATCACTTCCTTGCATCTCTCTTAGCTTCTGGTGGTTGCTAATCCTTGGTGCTCCTCGACTGTAGACACATCACTCCGATCTCGGCCTCCACTATCATGTGGTGTTCTCCCTGTCCGTCAAACTGTGTCCAAATTTCTCTCTTATAAAGACACTAGTCATTGGATTAGGACTAATCTAGTATGGTCTCATCTTAACTTAATTACATCTGCAAAGACCCTACTTCCAAATAAGATCACATGCACAGGTAAAGGTAATCCCTGGTTTTAGCAGATCTGTTTTTAGTGGATACAATTTAATACACAACACACTGCATTGTCAATTTCAGGCAAATTTATAGTACAAATTTAAAAAATAACAGTACATGAGTATTTAGCAAAAGGAGTGGTGAACATTAACAATTTTGCATTCTTAAATGTCAAATCTCATAAAATGGACACACTTCCCTTTCCTAATTGTTACTATGGAAAGATCATGAGAACATCATGATGAACATTGTTTTTAACATATATTTAGTAGAAATTTTAATTTTCATTGCTGTGGGCAAGAAAGAAAAAAAAACATTACAAAACAGGATAGTCTAAGTGAATTTTTAATTGGTTAAACAATTACAGAAAGTATTGATTATTGAATTTCTCTCATCCTGGAGATTAGTCTCTAGTAATGACTTAGAGGATTATTTAATTGTCCCAATATTTGTCCCAGTGACATGAATATGTCATAAAAAAAGAAGGATTATCAAACTTTATATGACAAAAATCCAAGAAAAAAGCTAATAAGGTAGGTTAACAGAATACAAACTTAAATTAACCTTAATAGGCTACATCTGATTTTAGTTACAAGGCTGAGATACTTTAATGAGGAAAATAAAATTATAGGCAAAATGTGAATTTCTGTTTCTAAAATCAAAAATCAGTTGCCCACATAGACACCATATCTGTAGCTTTAAAGATCTGGTTTGATGATATTGCTTAAACATGGCTAATCAGATTCTGTTACCAAATTGCCATTGAATGAGTTTCTGGGTAAGACCTCCCTAAATTAGCCCTAAGTCAGCAGGTAAGGTTCTAAAGAGAACAAAAAACTTCCATTATAGGTGCTTTGGAGAGAAACGATTTTGTTATAAGGATTTCTGTTTTTACTTGACAATGTGCCAGAGGAGTTAGTTTAAAACATAATAACATTTCTGTCTAGTCCATTCCTAAAGAGAAATCTGACAAGAAAAACTATATTCTGAAATATACTGTTGCTGGTATCCTCTTCTTTTCTAATGCTGCACACTAACAGGAATATTTCCCATTTTATCTCCTCACACTGATTGGTTGGAAGGTAAAGTCTATCATCTTGGTTTATGTTAAAATATATGAAAGTAGTGGAAGTCCTGGAATACTTTAACTCCAAAAATATTGAGGGCAGAGAGGAGGATTAGGATTGAAAACTGTGGACAATTTTCCTTGTATAATTTGCTGCCCAAACCATCAAGCCATTACTTCGCTTGCTGGGAAGAGCCTCTCTCTCACCATGCTCATTTCCCTCCACACGCAACTTCAGCCTGCTCTTATTTATTATCTTTGTGTATTCTTTTGCTAACATTCTTTGGGTTCCAGTTCCTATGAGAACTTACTAGACTAAAGAACTGAGGTCAGGAAATAAAAGGCCATCCACCAAATACTAATAATTATAATAATTTCTCTAGTATACAATAAAAAGACAGACTTCAGGGTAACTAATGTTGGAGTATAATTACAAATATACTATAAGTAATTAATATGTCAATAAATATAATTCAACTAGGCCTCATTAATAGAGCCATAGTGATATTTCATTACCATGTAAGCATCAGACTAAATATTAGAAGGCAGTTAATAACTCTAAGGAAGGTAATCTCAAAGTAAGGAATCTGCAATCATGACAAACAGAAATAACAAAAAAGGAAAGAAAGATGTTTCAATTTTGTAAGAAATATTTAAGGAAAAGTGTATAGCTAATTACAAAAACTTTTAAGTTTATTGAATTAAAGTAAGAAATATATTCTCCTTTGGAAGAAAAAATAAAATCAAAATATGACAAAGGTTGTCTTGTGGATATAGATTTAGTTTACAAAAAGAGCTTTCTAACAGTTTGGCTTCCCTAATAATAAACTGCTTTAAAATATTACGAGTTTGTGAGAATTAAAGTTCCACACATTAGCTTGTATTGGAATAACTCTCCCATAGACAACGATAAATTCTGGAAAAATATGAAAATGACTGTTTGAAGACATTGGAGAGCAGTCAAAAGCAGACAGAAATCATAGAGAATTCAACCAGTAATAGAAGGGAATCATAATAACAGAGTGAGATTCATATTTATATAGCCTTTCCTTTTCCCTGTGGGCATTCTCCAGGCCTCAGGTGCAGGACACCTAGATCTCAAGCAGATGCTTCAGTCTTATTGCCTTATGATGTCAGTGAAGAGTTTTAAGGCTGCCAGAGTGATGGTACATTGAGGGTAATCTCAGAAGTAGGGTGACATAGAGGGAGGAACACTGATACCTATCTATAAATAGCCCTCAAATCCTTGATTGACCATTAAACTATGCTTATGTGGGAAGATTTAAATGATGCCAGCAGAAAAAAGCGACTGAAAGGACTGGACAGAGATGCAGTTGCTGTGTACTACAAGGAAATAGAGTTTGAAATTTGAGTATTAGAGAGGCTTGGTAAAAACCTTCAGGCATTTGATAGACTGGACTTTAAAAAGTATAAAACAAGGGCTCCAGAAGTTAAATATAATCAGCCTTCAGCTGCTTGCTAGAGAATACTTAATAAACATAATCATAATCTCTATATTACCTACACATCATGTACATAGTAATACAATCAATATAGAGCCTAAGAAACATTTATTATAAAAAAAAGCAGCCTATAGAAAGATATTGGAATAAAGTAGTACAACAGTTATTATAAATGTTCAAGAATTTCAAAAAAATGATGGTCATAATGAATGTACAGATATGAAATCTCAGCAGAGACATAGAAGCTGTGAAACAAAAAGAAATACTAGAACTGAAAAGTAATATCTATAATGGGCTTAACAGAAGACTGAAATAAGGTGAGTAAATTTTGAAGAATGATCCATAAAAATAATTCAATTTAGAGAGAAAAAAATTGGAAAAAAGTAAAAAACATCCTGGTGATTTGTGAGGTAACATAACATAATTTAACATACATTTAGTTGACTCCACAGAAGGAAAGAATACATAAAGAATGATTAGGGAGGTAATTTAAGAAAATAATGTTTGAAAGTTTCCCAAATTTGGTGAAAAATTTCAACCTACATATCATGCTCAGAGAACTCCAAGTACAGTAAATACAAAGAAAACCACACATCATCAAAGACTAAATGCAGAAAAGCAAAGCTAAAAAAGTTCATCTTAAAACCAATAACATGAAACTCATAGATAAAAATGAAAGTCAAACTGATGGGTAAAGAAAGAAAAATCTGTCCAACCAGAATATTATACCTAGTAAAGACACCACTAAAAAAATGCACACAAAATAAAGAATATTTTCAGATTAAAAAAGAAAGCTGAGAGAATTTGTTTTCAGCTGCTTTGCAGTACAATAAATACTAATGGAAATTCTCCAAACTTGATGGGAAGTGACAATAGATAAAACTCTATAAACAAGAAAGAATTGTATATATATGGATAAATATAAAAACTTTTTTTCTTCTCTAAATATCTGTAAAAGACAACTGACTGTGTTAGCAAAACATAACATTATGTAATTTATAATTTGTGTGCATGTAAAACATGAAGCAATGGCACGTAGGATTGAGGAACCAAAAAGTGCTGTTGCAAATTTCTTGATTTTGTATGAAGAGGTACAATATTAACCCTAAGCAGATTGTGGTAATATAAGAAAAACTAGTAAAAAGAAATTAATGCAAAGAGTTGTAACTAAGGAGTAATAGAACAACTAAAATGGAATTAGTACAGAACAGTGATTTTTTTTTCATCCCCTTAAGTATTCAAGTTGAAATGACATCAGATCAGAAATTTCAGAAAGACATGGGTTTGAACATTCAAAACTATGATTTGGGGCATATGACAACTTCAATTATTTCTTTATTCCTCAAAGCAATATGTTTCACAAAACATATTGTGCTCTTGAATTATTTGTCATCTTGCATGTGGCCATTGTGGATGTTTGAATTTGTGAGCTCAATTTCTTGATCACTCTTACGAACTTAAAACAGAGCTAATCGGTAGTATTATATTTGGCTGTAGTTTTGGAAACTGTTTCTTTGTTTTATGCTTTCATTATTGTTATAATACCATCTCTCTACTTGGGTAATGTCCAGTGAAATTAATACTGAGAAATACAATTAAAAATATAGATCCTTACACGCATACTAACAAAGGAATGGCATGCATACAAAGGAAAAGGGAAAATTCCAGAACTCCACTCCCATATGCCTTCTCCTTTCAGAACTTCTCCCATAGTGGAGCACTGCCAAGTACTCTTCAGAGATTAATCTAATTTACTTCTCTCCAGTTCTGATTCTTCATAAGGCTAGGGACATTTAGATTCTCCCAGTTCCCGTCAGCAGATTGTGCTCCTCCTCACGGGCCACAGACGTAACTCATTAGTTCGAAAAAAGGTTTTGTGCCTAACAAGGGTAATTAACGAATGTCATTTTTCTCCCAAAGTCAGACAACACAGGCAATCCTGCTCTCCTCCTCCCCTTTCCAGTAAATTGGCCTCCTCCGAGCCTGTGGAAAAGGAAACAAAATGCCTGGGCCCTGCGCCTCAGCCAACATTGTATTGCCAGGGCCAATTCTTCAAGCCAGGGTGGGTGGGGATGGGAACAGTTGCCAGAAAACTGGGCTCTTGCGAAAGAGTGGTTTCTTCTCTTCCTTCACTGTTCAGTAATCCTCTCAGCAAAGTCCTTCCTCGAGGGTTCTGGAAACTGCTTTTCCTTGATTAGAGGCAACCGTCGTCTTGTTATGTCACCTCACGTTACAGCAGTTACAACTTGTTTTTCTTTATTACCCCTCCCTCTCATTATCTATTTGAAAGCTGGCCCCAGAGGTGTCCCCTGCCTTCCAGGATCACTGACAGGCTGGGTCCCCAGAGCGGGGGGGCGGAGTCCGAGGTCCAGGGGGACCGTCGGCCCCGCGAGACACCCGCGCCCGGACCACGCCTCTTAGCCCGCACCGCCCCCTCCCCTCGGCGCTTGTTTTTATTTGGAAACATCCTCCCCTTCCTCTCCCTTTCTCCGCCCCCGCTTCCCTCTCTGCAACGAATGAGACTAGACCCCAGGCCTGGAGCTGCGGTGCCGAGAGGACTGTGGGCCAGGCGGTTAGTGGGCCGGCCAGGCGGGCAGGCGGCGACGCAGGTAGAGGCTCGAGGCCGGTGGGCGCGGGGACGCGCAGTGTCCTGGGCTCGCAGTGCCCTTCCCGCGGCGCCGCATCCTCAGGTGGTTGCGGGAGTTTCCGGGCGCCCAGCGCGCGTCTGCAGAGGGACGGGGAGGGGACGCGCAGCGGGACCTGCAGCTAGCCGCGTCTAGCCTCTGGCTGGGAGTTGGGGCCCCTGGGGCTTAACATCCGTAGCAGCGGCCCCCGGGACGTAGGCTGGCTGCTGGGAACACCTTCGGGCCTTGGAGAAACGCGCCTTGGGAGAGCTAGCTGCGTGCCTGGCCGCCCTGCCCCCTTTCTGGCGTCTCCTGTGGAAGGAAGGCGCCCTGCGCAGGGCAGCCCTCGGCCCCCAGCGTGTCTGTCCGGTTGACCCGGTCCCGCCTCGTGGGCTCCGCCAGCGTCTTACCCACATTTTCTTCGCGCAGCTCTCACCGACTCGGGCCAAGCGGGTAAAAAGGTTTATAGTATCTTCTTTACATGCTGGGAGGCGGAGGGCCGGGGTTACAGGAGATCCCTGTCTCAATTACCCCTGAGGGCAAACTGGGGAGATGTGATTTATTCGGGGTATACTTGTATCTATGAAATACGACGTGTATATTTCAAGACTTAGATTTTTCTTCCATTTATTTTCTAATCTTGTTTATTTTCTCTTAAGATCTACAGTTTGAGTTTTTACTTTTATGTTGCATATTTAAAATATAGCCACCTAAACTATAATGCACTCAGGTTGATTTCCCACCTACTTAAAGGGTATAGATTCAGTATTTTAAATTGGGTATTGCAACATTAGGAATAAAAAATTAACACCCATGTCTCGATCTCACTATCATGGTTACTTCTGAAACAGTAGCATCATTTCCATTAAATCTGGAAAAGCCAAGACTGCTCATCGTCACACTTTGTGACA
>NW_006440638.1:5060277-5127303 GCF_000325575.1 Pteropus alecto | reverse complement strand
GTGATCATTTTTTATACATAATGTGATTGTATACCTCGAATCATCTGCAGGAAACTACTAAAAATCTCAGAAAAAAATTGGAGAATTTAGTAGTGTTCAGTTGCTATCTACTGTAATTTAGATATCTTAATAGATGTATACATAAACTAGAAAATACAATAGAACAAAAGAAACATTGGGCATAAAATAACACAAAATTGAAAAATCTAAACCTATTTAAAAAGAAAAAATCCTAGGGACATATGAAAATATATTAAATGTATATATGAGAATGGATAGATAAAAATACAAAGAAAATACATTTTTATAAAGATATTTCTCTACAAAGATGTATAAATTAAATTCCCAACCACTGTTTTTGTTTTTAAAGTAACTGTTTAGCTCATATGGAAAAATAAACACTTGTCAGGAAGATCTCACTTAAAAACGTTCACATATGCGAAGACTTTACTGCGTAATAAAAGGTATTATAAAGCTATAATGATTTAAAGGCAAAGGAAGAAGTAATAGACCTATTGCGAGACAAATCAATGAAACTGAAGAGACAGATTTTAGAATACAAGGAAAGCTGACATTTGATAAGCATACGTTTTAATGAGGGGGTGAGGAAGAAATAACATTTAATTGATCTTGGTTGGACAGTCATTTATTTGGAAAAACTAATAATGAAACAGGAATTTTCCCTCTTAACACACCGATGTAATCTAGATGATTTATTAATTTCAATCTAAATATATGAAACCTAAAAGTAAAGAAAACCTGATGAATATTGTGAGCATGGCATATGGGGAAAAAATTTTGGGGGTTCATACCAAAACCTAACGCCCAATTAGGGACATGATTCTTATTAACATTGTATGGAAAAAACATACAAATAGGGAAATTAATAGAAAAAGAGCTAATTTTACTAATATGCCTAGAACTCTCATTAATGACTTTTAAAATTAATCCAGTTCACAGAGGGGAGGGGAAAAGGGGGAAGTAAAAAAATAAAATGTTAATATAAATAGAAGTTAAAAAAATTAATTGAAGATTAAATGAGTCAATTCAAAGCAAGAGGAATGCAAATAACAGTTTGAAGACTCAGTCACACTAGTTACCAGAAAAATGCAATTAAAGTGAGACAGTTTTGCCTGTTTTACTGATTTTGATAATCTGCTAACACTCAGTATTATTGATAATGTGATGAGAGAAATATACTCTTACAAACTGTTAGTGGAAAGTATTGGTAAAAGTTTTATATGGTGATAACTATTAAATTTTTCAAATAGTCATTTGTTTACTGGAATTTATCATACTCCTAAGTGTACAAATAAAAATCTATGTCAAAGATGTTCACAGTAGGATTATTGGTATTATAGTAAACTTGGAAACAATTCTGTAAATATGGATTGGAATTTGGTTACATAATTTATGGTATATTCAAAGGTGTAATGTATAGGTTTAAAGCATATTATAGCTCCTAAATATTCTAACTTGGAAATATGTCCAAAGTATATTCTAAGTTGAAACACACAAGAAAAATTGAAACACTGTATATGTTTATACACACATATGTACAGTAACAACATTTTCGTAAATACTGAATTATCTGTATTCATGTTCTGTTAACATAGTTCTATAATGCATAGTTCTGTGAATGTTTATAAGGAAAAATGATGTTATAGGAAAAATAATAAACATCTTGAGAGTGTAATTAGTAATTTATATGGAACAGTTTCTTTCTGGATATATTAATTGTAATTCACCGTGGAAAAAATATGTTTTATTCACAAAGTGTTCCATATTTTCATTTACTTTCTCTTTGAATATCTTCTTTTAGCCTCTTCCTTTGAAAATCCCTTCTTTATTTTCTTCTTTGTTATTGATTGCTATGAAGTTTTGTGTAGGTATACAATTGAAAAGTTTTGCCTAGGGATTTCACAATGTTAACTTCTTTATAAACAGGAAATGCAGGAGTGTTCATACTCTATATATTTTAGCAGCATTGTACCAAAATTCACCTTTAAAGTATTCATTCTTCAGGATGATGCTATCCTTTAAAGAAGAAAACATCTAAAACTAAACTATAAAAATAAACTCATGGCAAAAATGCAGTAAAAAAAATGACAAATGACAAATCATATAAACACAAAAAGACTTAAACCAGCAAACAGAAAAGTGGACAAATGACAGGCAATTCACAGAAATGGAGATGCGAATGACTTAAACATAATAAAAACTATTCAACTTTATAAGATATGAAAAATAAAATCGTTTTGCCTTTCAGATTGGCAATGATAAAAATCGTGATAAAACATCACATTAGTGGGAGGAGAGAAAAAAATGGTATAGATGATAGAGGTTCTGTTCATCCCTCTGGCAACCAAATCAAAGTTGTAATGGAAACAAGGAGCAGCAGCAAGGAAAAATTGCCTGGGATCTAGATGAACAAGCCATACAACTAGGGAGAAATCCAAGAAATCACACTGTAACAGCAGAAGGTAGGACGGGGCGAGGATGTGGGACTGCCCAGTCGTGAGCGGCTGAGTCAGATGAACGCTGCAGCTGCGGCAGCGGCAGCGGCAGCGGCAGCCGCCTCTTAAAGGGGCTGCGTCAGCCAGCAGATTTTCGCAGTGATGGACCTGTTTGCTCTGAGCACCAGTGCCAGTTTGGCTGCGAACAGGGGGCACCAGAGACAGGGAAACATTGTTAGAGTGAAGGCCAAGGCGAGACTTGCTCGAGTACAGAAGTGCCTGTGGTATCCATTGTTCCCTGTTGAGTCCTTCCTCCTACCAGTGCACCGAACACAGTGCGGCCATAGCTGTGACATCATCAAACTGCACAACAGAGGACACTCTGCCCAGAGGATTCCCTGACACTCCACCTACCCCACTCAGGCCCCACCCAAACCACATCCAGATATATTCTCAGCAATTCTAGTGCTCCTTGCTGAGACTCTCACTGGAGGCAGCTGGCCTTGGTTTCTGGTGTGGCCTGTTGAGGTAACTATAAGCACAGCATCTGTGGACTGCTTGCTGAATCTTAACAGGTGGCCCCAGATGGGTAGAGGCTTGGGCTAAATTTGGCCTGCAGCTGAACCCCTCCCAGAAGTGTGCCACTGGACACCTACTTCACAAATCCACACTAATAAGACCGACAGACTTAGGAGCTTTGCTTAGTACACAGAAACACGGAAAGGCAACCAAAATGTGAAAACAAAGAAACAGAAACCATACGAGAGAACAGAATAGAGATCCAGATATAACGGACTCAAGTAATCTGACAGATGCAGAGTTTAAAATCACTAGTTATAAAGATGCTCAATGAAATTTTGGGAAGCGTAGAGAAAAACAAAGAGATAAAAATGGAAATAGAAATTATAAAAGGAAACCAGTCTGAAATGGAGAACACATTATCTGAGATGAGAAGTATTTTAAATGGAATAAACGAATAAACAAGGTGAATAAAGAAGAGGATAAATGCCCAAAGTGAATAAATGCCCTATCTAGAGGACAGGACAGCCAATCAGGACACTCGATCAGACTGGCAAGAAAAAAGATGCCAAGACTGTAAAAATAAGGAAGATATGGGACACTATTCAGGCTCCAAATATTCATCTGATTGGCATAACAGAAGAAAATCAAAATGTTGAACAGCTGTTTGAAGAAATAATGATGGAAATGTCCCTAACTTGGTGAAGGAAATGGACATAAAACCCCAGGAAGCTCAGAGAATTCAAAAATCAGGGATCCAAAGAGGCCCACACCAAGACACATCATAATTAAAATACCAAGGGTTAAATAAAAAGTATTAAAAGCAGCAAGAGAAAAAGAAATAGTTACTTATAAGGGAACACCCATAAGACTGACAGCTGATTTCTCAAAAGAAACTATGCAGGACAGAAGGGTTTGGCAAAAAATATTTGACAAGATGAAGACCCAGGATATACAACCAAGAATACTTTATCCAGCAATTTAGAATTGAAGGACAGATAAAGAGCTTCCCAGATAAAAATAAACTAAAAGCGTTTATCACCACCAAGCCAGTTATTACAGGAAATGTTGGAGGGACTTCTTTAAAAAGAAAAAAAACATGTATCAAAAACAGGAATAAAGAATGGTAACAACTACATTCCTATCAATAAGTGCTTTAAATGGAAAAGAATTAAGTGCTCCAACCAAAAGATAGAGTGGCTGAAAGGATAAGAAAACAAGACTCCTACATATGAAAGGAAGGGGATAGGAAAAGATAATGCTTTGATGGACCTAGAAGGTATTTAAGTCAGAGAAAGATAAACACTATGATTTCACTTATGTGCAGAATTTACGGAATAAAAAGAACAAATTAATCAAAAACAGACTCACAAATATAGTGGACAATTTGGTGATGGACGGAGGGGAGGGAGGTTTGGGGGGCTAGGAAAAGGGTGAAGGGTTAAATACAAATTAGTAGCTGATGGATGGTCACAGGAATGGGGAGCATGACATAGAGAATGCAATTAGCATTAATACATTGGGTCAGGGGAGGGAAGGAGCAATTGGGGGCATCATTTTACTAACTATAGATGCCTAACTAATGTACTGTATACTTGAAACTAATTAAAATTTTAAAAATAAGATTTTAAGAAACTGCATCACATTAGTAATGGTAATATATTTTTGTCTGGTATGTGAATTGATGCAAATATTTTGGCATATAGTTTGACAATATACATCCAAAATAAAAATGCACAAAACTTTGATCCAGTGATTCTGCTCCCAAGAACTTAATACACAGGTACACAAAGAAATATATATAAGTTTATTTCAACATTGTTGGTAATAGCATACATTCAAAAACAATTTAAATTTTCATCATTAAGCAACCAATTAAATAAATTGTGGTGCAGCCATTAAAAAGAATAAGATTACATGAACTGAAATATAATCGACATCAAGAAGAGATACAGAAAATGAACCTCAAAACGAGACAGAAAATTATATAGAAGACTGCAGTTTGTATTAAAAGGCATTTATATTAGTTTATGTATACTTAGAAAATCTCTTGGAGAACACAA
The DNA here is from genome assembly GCF_000325575.1 of Pteropus alecto. Classification (NCBI taxonomy): domain Eukaryota; kingdom Metazoa; phylum Chordata; class Mammalia; order Chiroptera; family Pteropodidae; genus Pteropus; species Pteropus alecto. The sequence goes on along the minus strand of NW_006440638.1, from coordinate 5,122,265 downwards.
AAAATCTAGTGTCTGTGATTGTCTTTCAAGATGGCAGATGGGAGTCTAGGGGTTAGCAGTTTTGGGGAGTCCTAGAAGTCCTGGACCTTAGTTCTTGGTGTCTGGTTGACAAAGAATTGAAGGTAGATACCCAGAAATTGATTGTATGCAAGCTAGCTTTATTAAAAGCAAAAGTACACTCTTAGAAGGGAGAATAGGCAACTAGGAGCGGACAGTGTTGAAGATGAAATAGGCTCACTCTGAAAAGGGAGAGTAAGCTGCCAAAAGTGGTTAGTCTTAAAGACTTCTGCCAAGTGAAAGTTCACTCTCAGATGGGAGAGCAGGCAGGCTCAAGGGAGAGCTGCAGCATCCTGTTGTGGGTTTGAGGATTTTATCCATTAATCTAAGGGGTAGAAATTTCATGATTTTGGAGAGTCACTTCGTGGAAAAGTTTTTTTTTCTTTCTTTTTTTCCCCAGAATTAAGAAGACACCCCTTTTCCTACCATGTTTGGGCTTTTCAGAACTGTCATGCCATCAAATGCATGATGGGGACAGCCTTAGCTGCAATGCTAATTTATTATTATTGTATAATGAAGAAAGGTGAATTCTGGGTCACACCAGGTGTCCCTCTGCGCATGCGTATACTGACTTTCCCTATCCCCTTTATTTGCTTTAGCAGGAAGTTTTAAACTGCAAAAATGCTTCACTACGTCAAAGCTATTCAAGGCTATTTTCATTTTTGTGGCTCTGGGGAGGGGTCCTGGTGTAATTCCTAACTAATAGGAGGCATCCTTAGTTTTTGTGGTATAAATGTATGAGCTGCTGGACTGCTTGATTTATACCAGTGTTTGCAGATAACACCTATTTAAAAATATCTATTTTTATAAATGTAAGGTTTCTTATCAAAATGACTTAATTTTAGGTCACGTGATTTCCTGTTTTGCCACAGTTTCTAATACTAAGTTAACTAGAAAAATGACACAATAAGGCCTTATCTGGAAACTTCTAGATCATAATCGACATGGTAATGTTTCCATAAATGTATTATATGATCATCATGATAATATTATTTCTATTTTTTAATGCTCCAAGTAACAATAACATTTCTCCCTTGAAAGCTAAAATAGAAAGGTCTGATATTCTCTTTAAATGATTCAAACTAATTTATTATGTTTAAAAAAGTTATCTGTAAACTGTGGCTATCAGTTTGCTCCCATTTAATCTCAGTCTTTTATATTAAAGCCAAATTACCAACTTTCAAAATTCTTAACACGTGTTAAAAGAAGGAAATAGCTTACCATAGACATTCTGTTTTGAAGAAATCCTGGTGTGACTAAAATATGGAATATATAGGCTATAAAAATGTAACAGCACACATCGATTAGATTTTGTCAACATTTTCATTTGCTAATAGTGAAAATAAATCATAGTTTCAAGTTTTTCTTATGAGATTGATTTCATGCAAATATGTAATTAAATAAATATATATTGTACATACAGTTCCAGTGAAAGATTCTGTATATCTGTGGGACAGTTCTGCATATTTTATCCAAAAGGAACAGACCTAGGTTTATCTTGTTAGTACAAACATCTATAATTTCTTTTTGAGTAAGATAGTTTCTTAATTCCAGCCTGTGTGATAGCAACCTATTAAGTAACCAAAATGTAGAATGACTGAGTCCTTCACAATCATTGGACTTTAATTCATTCATCTTGAGCTCACTCAACTATCTAATTCCCTAGTAACCAGTAAACCCATAAAACTACTCAATACAGCATACCACAGGAACCAAGATTTTGGTTTAAAGTTTTTAAAGAGAATTATACTTAGAAGGGTGTGTAAAACATTTCATCTTTGGTGAACCCAAGGTCTTTTTAGTTTCTTCATATTCACTACAATAGAGTAGATTGTCAATTCTATTTTTATTATTTTTTCCAATCGGATTATATAATTTTTACAAAATTTGAAGAGGAAATATAGTTTATATTTTAGCATATTCTCTCTAGATTTTAAGTACTTTTTAACAACAAAAGTACATTTTAATGATCTAGATTAGCATGTTAATTTTTACAAAGCTATTTGTGACTATCTTTTTAATGAAATATAGTTTATAATGTTTCACTGATATGTTTTCTTAACTATTGGGCTAGATATTTGTGTAATTCACAATAATTATGGTTTCTATTCTAGATTCCTTTTATGAGAATGAGAATGTATTACTTAAAAATCTTACAGCATATTTTGGATTTCTTTTGAACTTTAGTGAAAATTCACGTGGATTTACAAATGAGATTTGAAGGAAAATTTAGATAAGTGTTTAATTAGTAAATTGAATTTATTAAAATATGATTTTTAGAAGATGGATTTTTATTTAAATGCAGAAGGGATGTCATGGATCTGTAATTGTGGGAGTGGAGTGGTGGTGAGAGGTACATCAAAATTCCTTGGGAAATGGTTTCGAACCTCATATACTTAAGAGAAAGAAGTCCCCTACATTAGTGGTTCTCAAAATGTGATCCTGAACCAGCAGCATCAGGATCACCTGGTATGATAATGCTCTAAGGCATATTTGGAATAGTACTAAATTTCTTTTGTACACCTTCTTTCCTCTTCTTTGAGAAACATTATACAAAATTCTTTAGGTTCATAATTTTTGGCCAGGAAGGAACTTTGGAAACAAATTTGTTCAAACTTTCATACTTGGGTACTTGACACTTGTCTGTATATGTTTGGGGTTTGACTGAAAGCTCTCTATGAAATATTTACATAGCTTTTCAGTTAACATGAAAATTTTGCAATTTTTACACTCACAAGAACAAACTCAGTTATATTATTTAATAATAGATTTAGCAGATTTGACTTTCTTAAATATTCTTGGCAATATTGGAGTTTAGGAAGGCAGATAAATGTACATTTATTTTGGAAATAATGAACATCAAATGGTGAGCTAATATTTAGAAAATCTTTGTAAGAACATTGCATGTACTATTAATCATTCTTTCAAAAATTTCCACTATGTCAATTACCTTCGAATAGCATTTTAATAAAAGTTTTTTTAAAAAAGCACACACTTGATTTAATATAGTCTCAGAGTATTTACTTTAAAAATATCTTGGCAACTTGACCCAATTTAAAAATCTATACAAAATACACCTTTTAAATTTGGCTACAAATGGTGTTAATTTTTATTTCATTTTCTCAATTGTTTTTATATTTTAACGTTCGAGGTTTATATACTCATGAAAGTTTTGAAAAAAGGTTTTCCCAATAGAAAAGTTTTGCAAATTTGATCATCTTCCAGATTTCTGAAATCATTTTTTTAGTTTATAATGTACCTAAATATTATGTGTTTCTATATTTGAATAATTAAATATGCACAGGAGAAAAGATATTTAATTACTGGAAACAATTATTTTCTTCCCCAGCTGGGTTCTTATGGCATGATAGACCCTTACCCAAGGAAGGGATAATAGGATGTATTTAAACAGGTGATGACTTTATTGAAAGGTGATGAAGTGGGTTTTTATGGGTTCATGATGCCGTTTGCTTTGTGATACCTATGGGAAGCTCTTAACCTAAACTATGTGTGCCGTATTTTTGCAGCAGATTTCTTCATTGTGAGAAGAATTGACCCTACACATTTGGATTCAATATGATCATTGCAATAGCTAAAACCCAGAAAGCTATTGACTAGTTAAATTACCATAGTGCAATCCCATTTTTTAAGAGAAGGAAATCTGTTTATATATTTGATGATTCTCTAAATTTCAGTGAACAATATAAATCAATTAGTTTGCAAGTAGAGAATAAAAAATGGCACTGGTAATAGTTCGGCTAGACAGAAAATTACATTAACTGTTGTTGGTATTCAAGACTGATAAGGTCAGTCTTGCAGGAAACTGCTATATGAATTTGGGTTTCAAAGATCCTTGGAAAATATACATAACATCTGGAGAGTTCGCCACGTTTAGGACCTGTTATTTTCATTCAGCTCAAAATATTTTCTTAATTTTCTTGAGACATCCTGTTTGACTGGATTATTTAGAAGTTTGTTATTTCATTTCTGAGTGGTTGGAGATTTTCCTTTTATTATTCAGTTAGTGATTCCTAGCTATATTACATTATGGTCTGAGAACAAACCGTTTTAGTTCTTTGTAATTTTTAAAGGTATGTTTTATGACCTATAATATGGTTTTTCTGGATGAAGTTCCTCTGTGTTGAAAGAAGAGGCATTCTGTTGTTGGTGGAGTGTTCTACAAACATTAAAGTTGGTTGTTGATGATGTTTTAGTTTTTTAGTATCATTGCTGACTTTCTCTCTGCTTTTCTATGGATTTCTGAAAGGGAAGTGTTCAAGTCCCTGGCTGTAATTGTGGACTTGTTTCTCCTTTCAATTCTGTCATTTTTTGCTTTATATATTTTGTTAGGTACAATCACATTTAGGATTGCAATGCCTTGGTGTATTGACGCCCACTTTTCAGTGACGGCCCTCTTATCTGTAGTAATTTTCTTTGCTCTGAAGTCTCCTTGTGGAATGTTAATATCCAGCTTTCTTTCAATAAATTTATGAAGATATACTTCAGATATAAAATTCACCCATTTAAAGTTTGAGTTTTACTGTATTCAGCGTTTTGCTGCCATTACCACAGTCTAATATTAGAGCATTTTTATAATTCCAGAAAGAAACTCATGCCCAATAGGTCATTTCACATTCCTGTTACCCTTCCTCCAGCCCCTGGCAACTATTAATCTACTTCATATCTTTATAGACTTGCCTATTCGGATAGTTCGTGTAAAGGGAATCATACAATTTATGATATGTTGTGACTGATTTATTTCATTTAGTTAATTCAAAGTTCTGAAATTCAGTTTGTAGCATTGACTTTTTATGGCTGAATAATAGTCCACTGTAGGGATATATTACATTTTAAAATTTATCCATTCGTCAATTGGTGGATATTTAAATTTTCACTTTTTGGCTATTTTGAATAATTAGTCTGTGAATATGTTTTTATAATGTTCGTTTTCATTTGTCTTGAGTATGTACCGAAGTATTGAATCATATGTTTAATTGTATTAACCATATTAAACTCTACATTTAATCTTTTTAGAAACTGCCAGACTTTTCCACAGCAGCTGCACCATTTTACATTCCCACCAGCAGTGTATGAGTGTTTTAATATTTCCACATACTTTCTGACGCTCATTATTGTCTGTCTTTTTTGATTATACCCATGCTAATAAATATGAAAAGTAACTATAGTTTTGATTTGCATGTCTTTAATGATTGATAATGTTGAGAAACTTTTTATGTCCTTATTGGCCATTCATATATCTTCTTTGGGGAAGTGTCCAAATCTTTGACCATTTTTCAATTGGGTTATTTGTCTTTATTATTGAGTTCTGAGGGTTTTTTTCCCCTATATTCTGAATAAAAATCCTTCACCAGATATATGATTTGCAAATATTTTATCCCACGCTCAGTTTTTTATTTTCTTGATGGTATTCTTTGCAGTACAAACCTTTTAAATTTTGATGTAATCCAATGTATTGATTTTTGTTGTTGTTGTTGCTTATGCTATTGATGTCATATCTGTAAACCATTGCCTAACCCAGGGTCATAAAGATTTACTCATATGTTTTTTGTTTTTTTGTTTTTTTTTGGATTTCTTAGTTTTACATTTTACACTTAGGTTTGTTGTTTGTTTGTTTGTTTGTTTTGACATAATTATTTTATAGGGAAGGTTGTAGGGGCCCAAATTCATTATTTTGTATGTAGATATACAGTTTTCCCAGGCTGTTTGATGAAAACATTAGTCCTCCCTATTCAATGGTCTTGGCGCCAAATTCTGTTCCATTGGTCTGTGTGTCCATTTTAGGCCAGTACCACATTGTTTGGATCACTTTAGGTTTGTAGTGAGTTTTGAAATCAGGAAGTGTGAGTTCCCCATCTTCTTTGTTTTCGAGATTATTTTGGCTCTTAAGGTTTCCTTTTGTTTCCATGAGAATTTTATGTTTAGCTTGTCAATTTACAGAAAAAGATAACTTGGATTTTGATAGGGGTTATGTTGACTCTGTAGATCAACGTGGGGAATATTGCCATCTTAATATTTGGCCATTGAATATCCGATTCATGAACTTGGGATGTCTTTCTTTTATTTAAATCTTCAATTTTGTTCAACATTATTTCATAGTCTTTAGTGTACAAGTCTTACACTTCTTTTGTGAAATTTATTCCTAGGTATTTTATTCTTTTTGATACTCTTGTAAATGTAATTGGTTTCTTAATATTGTTCATTGCCAGGTTATAGAACACAGTTGACTTTTGCATATTGATTTTGTGTCCTGTCACATTGCGTAACTTGTTTCTTCTAATAGTTTTTCATAGATTCCTTAGGAACTTCTATATACAAGATATGTCAGATTTATTTATTTCCAATCTTCTGGATGGATGCCTTTTATTTCCTTTTTTTTTTTTTTTAACTTAATTGCCTTGGCTAGAACCTATAGTACACTGAAATAAAAGTAACAGCAGACATTGTTGTCTTGTTTTTGGTTAGTGGGAAAACATTTACTCTTCCTCTATTGAGTCTGATATTAGTTGTGGGACACTTTATAGTTGCCTTTTATCAAATTATGGGAGTTTCATTTCATTTCTAGATTATTGACTTGGTTTTCTTTTTAATCATGAAAAAGTACTGAATTCTGTCAAATACTCTTTCTGCATCTGTTGAGCTGATCATGTGGTTTTTGATCTTTATTTTTATTATTAAATTATTTTCTAATTTTTTTTATATTAAACCAACATTTAATTACTGGTATATATCCCACTTGGTCATGGTGTATAAGACCTTTTATATGTTGCTGGATTCAGTTTCGTAGTTTTGTTGAGGATTTTTGTGTCTATCTTCATAAGAGCTATTAGTATAGCTTTCTTTTCTTGTGATGTCTTGGTCTGATTTTGATATCAGGGGCATAGAGGTTCATAGAATGAGTTGGGGTATGTTCACTCTTATTTTTTAGATGAATTTGTGAAGGATTGGTATTTATTATTAAGCATTTGTTAGAATTTACTAGTGACGTCATCTGTTCCTGGGTTCTCTGGGAAGTATTTTGATTACTAATTTAGTCTCTTGCTATAATTCTATTTGGGTTTTCTATTTCTTCCTCAGAAAGTTTTGGTATGTTGTGTCTTTCTAGTAATTTGTTCTTTTAATATAGTTTATCTGTGTTTTTTGGCGTATTTCATATTCCCTTATAATTCTCTTTCAATGTAAGTTTGATAATAGTATGCCTCCTTTTGTTTATGATTTTAGTAATTCAGGTCTTCTTTTCTTCATTAGTCTAGCTAAATTTGTTTTGTTGATCTTTTCAAAGCAACAACTTTTGGTTTTGTTGATTTTTCTCTATTTTTTTTCAATTCTCTATTTCTACTCTTATCTTTACTATTTCTTTTGCTTGCTTTGGTTTTAATCTGACCTTTTTTATTTTCTTTAGCTGGAAGTTTAGTACATTACATTTAGTGTAAATATCAATATGTTTGAATTTACATATGCTTGTTCTTTTTTTCCTTATTCTGCATCTCATTTCCTATCTTTTCACAGTATTCTCATAATTCACATTTTACCACTATAAGTGAAATGTAGAAATATTACCATCATTTAGGTCATTTTACACCTCTCAATTTAAATTATAGTTGTCTATGTCTTAAACATACATACGTTGTAAATCCCCTTGGACAATATAATTTTTGCCTTTAAATATCAAACGTATTTTAAGTAATTTAAGAAGACCAGTATTTGATTTATCCAAATATTTATCGTTTCTGTTGATTTTCCTTCATTCCTGATGTTCCAAATTTCCTTCTGTTGTTTCATTTTCCTTATAAAATCCCTCGTCAGCAGCTTCAGTAGCAGCTAATTCCTTTAGTTTTCTTTATGGTTGAATGTTTTTAGTTATCATTGTAAAGGACATCATTTCTGGATAAAGAATTCAGCACTTAAATATTCTTCTGCTTTTGATATTCTGATGAGAAATCCACAGTCCTTGTCATTTTTATTCTGTAATTAATGTGGTGTTTTTCTCTGGCTGCTTTCAGGATTTTTTGATTGTCTTTTTAGTTCCTAGACATTTGTTTATGATGTGTCTGGGAGTGGATGGCTTTACTTTATCCTGTATGGTGTTCAGAAAGCTTTAGATATCCATAGGTTTATGTTTTTTTGCCAAATTTGGAAACTTTTCATTCATTATTTCTTTAAATATTTTTTTTTCACTGCATTGTTTCTCCTGGTGTGTGAGACTCTGATTGACATGACTGTTAGAACCTTTGGTATTGTCCTTCAGATTGGTAAGGTTTTGCTGATATCTTTTTCAATAATTTTTCTCTATGTTCTTCAGACTGGATCATTTCCGTTGATCTGTCTTCAAGCTTAATAACTTTGCCATGTACTCTCCATTTTTCTATTGAGCCCATCTAATAGACTTTTTTTTTTATTTTTTAAAAATTTCATTTACTTCTTTATATCTTCTTTTTCCTTTTTTTAAAATTAAGTTTATTGGGGTAACGTTGGTTAATATAATTATATAATTTTCAGGTGTACATTACAGTTTGACATCTGTATATTCTATTGTGTGCTTTTGAGGTCAAATTCATAAAATCTTTAAGTCCAAGGTCCTTGAGTTTAGTTCCTATGTTTTCTTCTATGCATTTTATCGTTTCAGGTCTTACATTCAGGTCCTTAATCCATTTTGAGTTCATTTTGGTATGTGATGATAGAGAGCAGTCTAGTTTCATTCTTTTACAGGCGGATTTCCAGTATTACCAGCATCATTTATTGAAGAGGCTTTCCTTTCTCCACTGTATGTCTTTGGCTTTTTTGTCAAAAATTATTTGCCCACATAAATATGAGTTTACTTCTAGACTGTCGATTCTTTTCTACTAGTCCGTGTGTCTGTTTTTCTGCCAATCCATGCTGTTTTGATTACTGAAGCTTTGTAATATAATTTGAAGTAAAGCAAAGTGATGCCTCCAGCCTCATTTTTTTTTTTTCCCTCAGTATAGCTTTGGCAATTCGGGGTTTTTTGTGCTTCTATACAAATCTGATGATTTTTTGGTCTTTAAAAAATGACAATGGGATTTTGATGCAGGGATTGCATTAAATTTGTATAATGCTTTTAACTATGTTGATTCTTCCAATCCAAGAACACGGACTATCTTTCCATTTCTTTGTATCTTCTTCTAATTCTTTTAATAGTGTCTTATAGTTTTCATTGTATAGGTCCTTCACAGGTTTTGTTAGATTTATTCCTAGGTAATTTATTCTTTTTGTTGCATCATTGATTTTGTATCCAGAGACTTTACTGTATTTGCTTATTGTTTCTAGTAGTGTTTTTGTGGAGTCTTTAGGACTTTTTATATAGAGAATCATGTCATCTGCAAATAGTGACAGTTTGACTTCTTTGTTTCCTATTAGGATGCCTTTTATATCTTTCTCTTGTCTGATTGCACTCGGTAGGACCTCCAATGTTATGTTGACTAACAGTGGTGATAGTAGACAGCCTTGCCTTGTTCCTGATTTAGAGGGAAGGTTTTTAGTTTTCACCATTAAGTATAATGTTGGCTGAGGGTTAGTCATATATGGCCTTTATTATGTTAAGGTACTTTCCTTCTATACCAATTTTGTTAAGTGTTTGGTCATGAATAGATACTGTATCTTGTTGAAAGCTTTTTCTGAATCTATTGATATGACTGTATGATTCTTGGTTTTTAATTTGTTTATGCGGTATAACACATTAATTGATTTGCATATGTTGAACCATCCTTGTGCCCTTAGGATGAACTCCACTTAATCACGGTGTATGATCATTTAATATGTTGTATTCAGTTCGCTTGAATCTTATTTAGGATTTTTGCATCTGTGTTCATGGAAGAGATTGGTCTGTAATTTTCTTTTTTTGTGTTATCTTTACCAGGTTTTGGTGTCAGGGTGATATTGGTCTCAAAAAAATGAGTTGGGAAATATTGCCTTCTCTTTGATTTTTTGGAAGAGTGGGAGGAAAATAGGTTTTAAATCTTCTTTGAATGTTTGGTAGAATTCACTGATGAAGCCATCTGGTCCTAGACTTTTCCTTTTTGGTAGATTTTTTTTGGTGATTGTTTCAATTTCCATACTGCTGTTTGGTCTATTTAGATTTTCCAGTTCTTCTTGATTCAGTATAGGAAGGTTGTATTTTTGTAAGTACGTTTATTAAATTTGATTTTATATACTTTTTCATAGTATTCTTGTACGATCCTTTGTATTTCTGTGGTATCTGTCATAATTTCTCCTCTTTAATCCCTGATTTTATTTGTGTCCTTTGTATTTTTCCTTTAGTGAGGCTAGCCAGGGGTTTGTCAATTTTATTAACCTTCTCAAAGAACCAGCTTTTTGATGCATTTATTTTTTCTATCATTTTTTGTTTCAAATTGCATTTATTTCTGCTCTAATTTTGATTATTACTTTTTCTCTGATGACTTTAGACAACTTTAGAGAACTTCATTTTTTCTTTAGAGAACTTTAGAGAACTTCATTTGTTCTTCCTTTTCTAGTTTTTTAAGATGAAGCTTTAGGTCGTTTATTTGGGTTTGTTATTGTTTTTGGAGATAGGCCTGTAATGATATGAACTTTCCTCTTATGACCACTTTTGTCGTGTCCCAAATGTTTTGATATGTTGTACTATCATTGTCATTTGTTTCTTTGTATCTCTTGATCTCTCTGACCCAGTTATTCTTCAGTAGCATGTTGTTTAATCTCCATGTATTTGTGGTTCTTCCCGATTTCTTCTTGCAGTTGATCTCAAAGCATTATGATCAGAAAATAATGTTGGTATGATTTCACCCGTCTTATATTTGTTGAGGCTATTTCTGTGTCCCAGTATGTGGTTGATTCTTGAGAATGTTTCATGTGCACTAGAGAAGAATGTATAAGCAGCTGTTTTGGCATGGAAAGTTCTGTAAATGTCAGTTATGCCAAATTGGTCTACCGTGTCATTATGTAATGTAATTTCCTTATTGATTTTCTGTCTGGGTGATCTGTCCATATCCGACGGTGGGGTATTTAGGTCCCCTACTACGATAGTGTTTTGATCCTCCCTTTCTCCCTTTATTTCTGTTAGTAATTGCTTTACATATTTTGGGGCTCCCTGATTGGGAGCATAGATATAAATAAGTGTTATGTCTTCTTGGTGTATGATTCCCTTTATCATTATGAAGTGTCCCTTAGTATCTTTCTTTACCTTTTTTATTCTGATGTCTTTTTCATCCAATATTAGTACCACTACTCCTGCTTTTCTCTGAATGCTATTTGCTTGAAATATCATTTTCTACCCTTTCACTTTGAGTCTATATTTGTCTTGGAACTGAGATGTGTCTCCTGGAGGCCGCATATGGTTTTTTTTTTTGTTTTTTTGTTTTGTTTTGTTTTGTTTTTTGATCCATTCTGCAACTCTGTGCCTTTTTATATTGGTGAGTTCAGTCCATTTACATTTAGGGTGATTATTGAAATACGAGATCTTCTTATAGCCACTTTTTCTTTTGCTTTTTGGTAGCTTCGTGTTTCCATTGCTTCCTTGTCCTTGTGTTTCTGTTTTCTTTATTTTGGTTGGCTTTTGTGTGTTTTCCCTCTGGTCCTTCTTGTTTTATATTATGTATTTCACTTCTGAATTTTCTGTGTGTGGTTTCCATTACGAATATGTAAAGGAAAGTTATATATATACAGTTGTCCATTCTCTTCTGCTCATGCCTTATCTCCATTCTCCTTTGCAAATTTAGGTCTTTGAATCTTCCCCTTTTCAGACATTGTTGTCTCAGTTTGTCCCTATGTATTCTGAACGTTCATTACTATCTTGCTATAGAAATTCTCTTATTATTATTTAAGCCTATACTGCGCTGTTCTTAGTAAGGGTTGCACTCCTCTGCTTCTATTTGTCCGATAGTCACCTTATTCCTAATTATTATTATTGTTGTTTTTTGTCATTTTGTTTTAGGTGATCTGACTCTTTTTAGTATTTTCTGTAGTGCAGGGCTCACAGTGGAGAATTCCTTCAATGTTTGAATGTCTGGAAAGGTCTTAATTCTTCCTATCTAAAGGAGAGCTTAGCTGGATCCATTATTTAGGCTGGTAGGTCCTTTCACTTAATAGTTTAAATTTTTCATTCCATTCCTTTCCGGCTGTAAGGTCTACATTGAGAAGTCTGACAATAATCTAATGATTTTTTTCCTCTGTAAGTTACCATTTTCTTGTCCCTGGCTGCCCTGAGAATTCTGTCTTTGTTATTGATTTTTGATCATTTTAATATAGTGTGTCTTGGTGAAGGCCTTTTTCAATTGAGATAATTAGATATTCTGTTGACTTCTTGAATTCTCAGCTCCAGATCATTCCTTAGATTTGGGAAATTCTTATCAACTATTTGTCTGAAAATGCTTTCTAGTCCCTACTCCTTTTCCTCACCTTCGATAATGCCCATTATTCTTATGTTCCCTCTCCTGATGGGATCAGCTAGTTCTTGTATTTTTGCATTCTTTTTCATTCTTCTATTTCTCTCTTCCTCCTTCTGATTGATTTCTAGATTTCTCTCTTAGGTATCACTGATCCTTTTCTCTATTTGGTCGACTCTATTTCCCCAGCTTGCTATTTCGTTTTTCAACTCTTGCAATGTGTTCTTCATATCCAGAAGGTCTATTTGGTTCATTATGAGAGTTTCAGCCTTTTTACTCTGCTTATCTAGTTGTTTTTTCAGTTCATTTGTGGAATTGTCGATTTGAGTTGTTTGGATTTCGTTGATTTTTTTCAGAAGTACCATCCTGAATTCTGTCATTAAGTCATATATTTCTATGTCTGTAAGGTTATTTTCTGGAGATTTTTCTCTTTCTTTCTGAGATGCCTTGTCACTTTGATTGTTCATGGTGTTTAATAGCCTATTTCTCTTCCTGGGCATTAATGGAAGCGTATTCTGTTGTTTTTCCAGAAAGATTTATTATATAAAGGTCTCTTTAGCTTGCTGCAAAGAAGGTGCTTTTCTTTTGGTTTCCCATAGGTCACGTCTAAGCTTCTTGGATCCCTGCTGTATATAAAGCCTAAATGTGTTTTTTATTTTCTCGTAGATATTTAATCACATTTGCTACTCTCAGTTTCTGTCCCTGTCAGTGTTAGCAACAGTTTCAGTAGCATTTGCTCAGATTTCCTTGGGTCTCCAGGGTGATCAGTCTTGGATGGTATGGGGGAGGGCCTCTCTGGGTTGGGAGTTGGGGGCTGTGGGTCAGCCTCGGTTTTGCAACCAGGTCCGGTAAAAATCATCTGTTGTTTCTTTGCGGTCCCATCCTGCTTCTCTGCTTTCTGTCCTGATGACTGGGCCCTGCTACAGGATGCTAGAAGTTCTAGCACTTCCAGACAGGGTGATCAGGGAAGTCGCTGCACCTTCACCCCTCCCCCTCCTCCTGTAAGAAGCTCTGGCGGCTGTGGGAGACAGCTTCTTTATTTCTCAGATTCCACCGCTCAACACTAGGGGTTCTGACTGCTCAACATTAGGGGTTCTGACCGATGGTAGCTCTTATGCACAGATCCCACACTCAGACGTGCTGGTGTGCAGTTTGGGTGTTTTTTGTTGAGTTTTAGATGTTCAGCTTATTGTTGTTTAAAGGGGAGAAATTGAAGGACGTCTCTCACTCTGCCATATTTCCCAGAATAAAGTTGTTTTTTTTTTTCAATTAAGGCATTTACATTGGTCTTTTTTTAGACATCATGCTATTATTACACACTTAATAGTCTACACTACAGTGTAAACATACCTTTTATATTCACTGAGAAACCAAAAAAATTGTGACTCACTTTATTGTGATATTTGTTGCAGTTGTCTGGAATCAAACCTGCAAAATCTCCCAGGTATGCCTGTTTTTATATTTTGGAGAAGTAATGAATATTTTATTCTAATTTTTAAATGTCTTTAATGTAATTTTAATTGCCTGCTTTTTAAAGTTTATTACTAGATAAATCCATCTGAATAATGTAATTAAGGTCACTATCCTAAACCAAAAGGAAATTATGTAAGCAATTAAGCTGTATTCTAACTTGTCTTTCATTTAGTTACAAAATAGGAAAAAGACTTCCAGCAACGTCTCCGTTTTCTTTCTTTTAGTTCTTTCAATTTGAAACTTGTTACAAACACGCATAAAATCACATCTGGTAAAACTCACTAGTGGTAGAATATAGGAGTTCTTAGTCTCTTTACCAGTTTTATTTTACATAGTAAAATTGTATAAATGCATATTTATTGCAGATTAGCTATGTGCCAGGCACTGTTTTAAGTGCTATCCAAGTGGAAACATTTTAGTCTTCACGATAGTTCTGTGAGCATTCAACTGTCATCATACCTGTAACACAGGGTAAACCAAGAATAGAATGCTCACTAAAGATCACACAGCTATTAGGGTGATACCTGAAATTTATCCATCTGAACTACTATCTTTGCAGTCTGAAATGTGCCAGGTTACACCATTTACCAGCCACCAAATCTTCTGCCCTCCAAGTATCCCACCTTCTGTACAAAGGATATCATCTAAGTTACATATTGAATCTAGATGAAGGATTATGTGGATGGACTAGGACTTTGCAGGGACTAGCTGTTTTTCCTGTCCTTACTAAGAAACAGAAGGAATTACACAATGAGCTCCAGCTTCTTTTCTCTTCTCTCACAGCTGAAGTTACTGGAGACAGGCAGAGCCCAAGGTTTTGCATTACATGTGCAGGTTTCTAATCCTTGTACCTAGAGAAATACAAGTAACACCCACGAATTCCCGTGCCAGGAAGTCAGGACACATTCCATCCATTAAATAAATACTCAACTGGAAAGAGCTAACCATCAATTTCTTTTTTTATGATAGAAGTTTCTGATATCTATGGTGTGGCTCTAGAGCTTGTGATTTTACTGAGCTTTGCTAACATGTTCCTCCTTACAAAGGCAAAAATTAGGAGTGAGTATATAACACAGCTACAGTGTTGGTTGCAGCAGTTGTTATCCATGTAAATGCTGTCTTGCTGTAAGACACTGTTTACAATATCAGGACTGCTTTGCAAAGCAGCAAACCACAATTTTACCACCCCATCCTATTCAGCCCATGACTCCTTTCCCTCTTTAAGTGCCCATCAGCTTAGATTCTCCTCTAGGCAGTATAAGCCCTGAAAATGCCGAGTTCTCTGCAATTAAAAGTTCCCTGGACCATACAGCAGGCAGCACTAACCTATTAGGAAGGCACTTTTCAGTTTTCTACTCTGATATCCATCCAATATAGTTAAAAGTCAGTCTCCAAAGTATGACAGACACTTTTTGCCCTTGATGAGTGATTAGGAAATCTGAAAACAATTCACTGAATATTAAGGAAAGATTAAGTTAAAAACATTCAGGCTTGCAGCAAGTAAAACTGGGAATTTTTCCTGCCTTATATCATATTTTAGATAAAACTATACTGTAAAATTTTATAAGAAAAGGAAGAGAATTTAGCAAGGTGAAAAAAGGAACTAGTGGCATGAAGGAGGAGGGAAGTAAAAATTTCTTTTTACACCTACAGTTTGTAAGGCAATGTGTAGGTGTATTTTACTTTGTTTAAATTCATTGATATTACTTCCTTTTAAAAACATAGTTTTAAAATTTTCGAGATTGGTTTATTTTTTCAAGTTGTTATTCAATCACTTGAATCAGATTTGAATTTTAATTTCTGCCTGGCATGATTGAGAACTGTTATTTTTCTTTATACTATTTTAGTCCCAAACATACCTAATCATAAGGATCACCTAGGACTGTGATAAAAGTAGAGATTTTCAGGCATAGACATTATGTTTGGGTATATGAATTCTATATTCTTTCCTTGAAGTTTTTATTTTGAAAATAAAAATATTCAAATATCTACCTTCACCTAGATTCAGCAGTTGTTGAAATTTGTCACTTTTGTGCTATGCTGTATCATTCGCCACTCTTGATAGTTGAATAGATAGATGAATGGTGGATAGATGGTAATTTGGCCCCTTTCACTAGGACACTTAATAATCTTTTTAAATTAGCTTCCTTCACAGTTCCTTGACAGTGTTTAATCCCCAGGCTTAGTGCAGAAAGGAACAATAGATATTTAGTTAGAAGGTTGCACTAAACATAGAACCGTTAAATGATTCTTTTTTATTGTGAAACAGTGGTATACATATGAATAATAGATATTTAAATATATGTACCTTTTAAAGACTAATAACTGATCATCTTTGTCCTCACCACCCTGTTAGAACTAAAACATTAGCAGAAACTTTAAGCCCCTCGTGGGCCACTGCTAAACATTTGCCATACATCTCTTCCATGTGACCATTTCCCTAAATTTTGTGTTATCCCTAACTTTTTAAAGTTTTTCCTCATTTATGTATCAGAAAAAAGTGTGTCATTTTCCTGCTTTTGAACATTCTTAAATAGAATCATATTTATTCTCCAATGGCTTGCTTTTATTTTTTTCAGTATTGTAAGTTTGAGATTCATCTCTATTGCTGTGTTTGGCTGTACTTCGTTTTTACTACATTAGAGCAGGTCCTCAAATAAGGTCTTTTTGTTCAATGTCGTTTTGTTAAAATGTTGATGAGGTACTATAGGAACTTAACTCTTGTTTATATTGATTGGCCTATGGTAAAGTTGGTTTTGTTGTCCGTCATTTGGCTTAAAGTCACAGAACCTATCTATGAGTTAAGCAAGGACCTTCCGTGTACTGTTTTTATCATATGAATATACCAGAATCCAGTAGACCATTGATGAACATTTGGAATGTTTCTAGTTTCTTTTAATATGAACAGTGTGTCAAGAACATTCTTGTACATAACCTTTGTGTACATGTGCAAGAGTTACTTGAGATTGTGCTCCTAGGAACATCCACAATTTAAGATTCTGGAAAGGTGTTGTTTTCCTAAATAACAGAAGCTACCATCGTTAAAGGAATAGGATCGATTCCTTGAACACCTTTGGTTGACCTGCAACTGGATCTGGATTTTTGGTATGTCCCAGAACACTTTTTACTGTTAAGACACATGGGACACTGTACAACTAAGTTCCAGAGGTGAGTGGAAGTTGTCCAAGACTGGTGGAATTCTGACCCACCTTGTGCAGGCAGTCATTTGAGCTGGGAGTCTACATACTGGCTTATGCCATGATGACATTCACTGAGCTCAGTATATTGATTACTCATATGATGTTCTTATGCTTCTTTGGTATACCTACTCCATATTGATGACTTTCTACTCTTCTTGAACAACACAATGAACACATCCTGTACTTGATCAACTGGATGACACATTGGAAAGAACTTGGACTTTGGATTTAGAAGTCCTTGAGTTTAACTAGGTTGGCCATTTACATACTAGAGAAATGCTGTTATAATTAGAAATAATATATAAAAAGTGCTCCATTCTTTGCCTGACATTTGATAAGCATTAAGTAAAGTATAGTCCTACAGATGTTGTTCTTGTTATTTCTCATCACCCAGAATTCAGAAGCCTGAAATATTGAAATTCCTTTCTCTGATACTCTTTTCTTCTTTCATGAATGAATTAATGAAATTTCTCCCCTATCCCTTATTTCAAATTTCATCTCACTTTCCAGTTTACTTTTCTGTGTTAGTCTTATAATGTTCACACACACACACATTATTGACTTAAATGTTTAACATGTCCTCTTGTGGTCTCTTCTTAAACATAACATGTACTGATTTGAACTTCTGATTTCTACCCTCCCCAGTCTCCACCATTTTCCTCACTTTCCTCTCTAGTTCAGTTAATGGTGTTGCCATCAACTCAGTTACCCTGGCCGAAAACCGAGACCTATCCTTGACTCTTTAACTTAGTCCATCAGTATGTTCTGCTTCCAAATCATATCATGCCTTTGACCACATCTAACTCTCTATCCCTTGTCTAAGCCAGCATTAGCTCTCATCTGGGTTACTGCTGCTATCCCTTATCTCTGCTCCCTGCCTGTACTCTTACCCTTCAGGATAAAAGTATGAATCAGATCTGATCACTGATTAAAGCCCTCCGAAGACTACCTACAGTTACAACAGATTCCATTTTCTCATGGCCTTTAGGTAAAATCAGACCTCTGTCTCTGTTCCTTACCATGGTGAATCTCTTCATTCACCATGCCTAGTCACCCCTGACCTCTCTCTCTTCCTTCACTATACCAAGCTCAGTGTCACCCTAGGGCCTTCACTCTCACTTTTCTATCTCTCTTGAACTCTCTTCCCATGTTTTTGGTGTACTGTCTTCTTTTATAGTTCAGATAGCTCAAAGGTCACCTCCTGAGACAGGCTTTCTCCGACCCTTCTGGAATTTTCCATTCATGTTTTTCTTAAACCTTTTCTTAAACCTTTACTTCATAGCTATACTATCTAAATTTAATCTTAAATATTCGTTGACATGTTTTTAAATCTTATTCCACTTAAATGTAATATCTAGCAGAGTGGCTCTCTGGTTTACTGCTATATTTTCAACATCTAAAATAGTGCCTGGTACATAATAGATGCTTAGTAAATATTTCTTGAATTAATGAGTGATGGACGAAAGGTAACTGGAGGCCAAAGAATCCCAGAACTTGTTACATGTATCACTAAGTAAGTATATAATGTATATAATGTATGAAAATGTTTTACTTTTCAGGATTAATTGGAATTCTTCAAAATGTCAGGTAAGTTTTTGTGAATAAATTTTAATATGCTTTATTTTCAAATGTGAATTGCATAATTGCTATCCTTAAAAAATTGGAGTTTAATTTAGAACTTTTTTATGTTTAATATTTGGAGCATATGAACATTCCTATCTATCTTCGATAGAAATAATTTAAAAAGATTTATATTGGCACATATGTACTGAAAGACCTCTAACATATATGGGGAAATTTGGGCAAAGTAAGGAAAGTAAGTCTGCAAAAAGAGATAGTAGTAATAAATAACTTGCGATGACAGCCTGCTTTTGTAGAGGAAAGCTCAAAAGTAGCCCTTTCATTTTCAAGCAATGCAAAAGATGACATAAGGAGAGAAACCACATTTATGGGATTTGTGTTTTTTATAAGATAAAAGTCAATCAGTTAAGAGATTCAGAACTTTTCCTTGTAATGAGTCCAGGGAGAAATTTCTCTTATTTCAAGAGGACGAGGTGTAACATCATGAAAAGTGACTTCATTACCTCCCTTGAAGCAATTGTGGTGACCTAGGTGGAAGTATGAGTCACTGGAGATGTAGACTGAACCACCTCTAATTGAGCTTTGTGTGGCACCACTGGTTTTTAAACCATTTAGTATTCATCGTGCTTTGTTTTGAATTTATTTAAATAGCCATTTTTTAAATGAGATTCATGAAAAAATCAGATTCACTCTATATATGACTTCTTATATATATTAGGAAAAAAATTTTTCAGCACTGTGCAAGGAATTTATGTAGGTAGGAACCAGCATCAGGTCAGCTGAACTACTAGCATGAAAGCTCATTGCTTTGATTGTAGGACAATATAATTGCTGTGTTTTATTTTGTAATCTATATTCAACCTGAAAATTCATCAGATGTATTAATGGGTTGATGTCTAATATATATAAAGAATTACTTTTTGTGAGAAATATGAGTGTATTTCATATTGATGCATACTGAAAAGAAAAAATGACTATATTCTGTTACCATCATTTCTATTGCAAATCGCATGCCCTCTCTTTCCCCAAAGATGTAGCCCCCGCAGCCGCTAAGGAACCTACAGATGAAGTAGAAAATCAGATAAAGTCACCTGATCCAAGGCCTGATGCTCCTCCTGACTACAATTCCCATTTTGTACCAGGTAGGCTAATAGTCGGAAAAAATCTTACTCCTGTATCCAGAAAACCATACTAATAGTTAAGATTGCTTTTACTTTTTATTCCTTATTTATTTTATTATTATTTTTTTAAAATTTATTGTTTTAAGTGACATTGGTTATCGAAATCCAGTAAGTTTCAGGTGTGCAGTTTAACAGTAAGGAGCATATATATTGCATTGTGTGTTCCCCTCCCATAGTTAGATTTCTTTCTGTCAACACATTATTTGAACCATTTTACCCCATCTATCTCCCATCTCCCCCTCTATATTGTCCATGTCCATGAGTCTCTGTTTTTTGTCCTGTTCATTCGTTGCTCTGTTTTTTTGTCCTGTTCATTCGTTGCTTTTAGGTTTATATCCCACATGTAAGTGATATCATGTGATTTTCAACTTTTTCTGTCTGACTTATTTCGCTTAGCATGATTATCTCGAGTTCTATCCATGTTGTCGCAAATGGCTGCATTTCATCTCTTCTTATGGCTGAGTAATATTTCATTGTATATATGTACCACAGCTTCTTTTTCCAATTGCTTATTGTAGGATGCTTCAGTTACTTTTGTATCCTGGCCAACGTGAATAATGCTATGAACATCGGTGTGCAAATATCTTTTCGGATATGAGTTTTCAAGTCTTTGGGGGTAAATATCCAGTAGAGGGACCAATTCTTAATTTTTTGAGGAACCTCCATAGTGGCTATACCAGTTTGCAGTCCCACCAGCAGTGTATGAAGGTTCCTTTTTCTCCACATCCTCTTCAACATTTGTTATTACTTGTCCTATTGATAACAGCTATTCTAACAGGTATGAAATGATATCTCATTGTGGTTTTGATTTGCGTTTTCCTAATAGCTAATGATGTTGAACATGTTTTCGTATAATTATTGACCATTTATGTCTTTTTCACAGAAGTGTCAGTTCAGGTCCTCTGCCCATTTTTTGATTGGATTGTTTGTTTCCTTGTTGTTACTGAGTTGAATGAGTTCTTGGTATATTTTGAATATTAGGCCCTTATCAGAGGTATTGCTTGCAAATTTATTTTCCCATTCTGGTGGTTGTCTCTTTACTTTTTTGCCAGTTTCTTTTGCTGGGCAGAAGCTTTTTAGTTTGATGTAGTCCCATTCATTTATTTTTGCTTTTACTTCCTTTGCCTTTGAAGTCAAATTCATAAAATTCTCTTTAAGTCTAAGGTGTGTGAGTTTAGTTCCTATATTATCTTCTATGCAACTTATTGTTTCAGGTCTTATATTCAGATCCTTTATCCATTATGAGTTAATTTTGGTATGTGGTGATAGACAGCAGTCTACTTTCATTCTTTTGCAGGTGGATTTCCAGTATTCCCAGCACCGATTATTGAAGAGGCTTTCCTTTCTCCACTGTATATTTTTGGCTCTTTTGTTGAAAATTATTTGCCCATACAAACCTGGGTTTACTTCTGGACTCTCGATTCTTTCCCACTGGTCTGTGTGTCTGTTTTTTCTGCCTTTTTGATTATTGTCACTTTGCAGTATAATTTGCAATCAGGCAGACCGATGCCTCCAGCCTCGTTCTTTTTTCTCAGGATGGCTTTGGCGATTCGGGGTCTTTTGTGTTTCCATACAAATCTGATGATTTTTTGTTCTATCTTTAAAAAATACTGATGAGATTTTGATGGGGATTGCATTAAATCTGTATAATGCTTTAGGTAATAAAGTCATTTTACTCTTTTGATTCTTCCAATCCAAGAACACGTAATATCTTTCCATTTCTGTGTATCTTCTTCAATTTCTTTTATAGGGTTTTATAGTTTTCATCATATAGGTCCTTCACATGTTTCGTTAGATTTATTCCTAGATAATTTATTCTTTTTGTTGCATTTGCAAAAGGAACTATTTTTTCCACTTCTTTTTCTGACGCTTCATTATTATAGTATAGGAACACTATGGATTTTTTAACATTGATTTTGTATCCAGAAACTTTACTGTATTTGATTATTGTTTCTAGTAGTATTCCTTAGGGTTTTCTATATAGAGAATCATGTCATCCACATATAGTGACAGTTTGACTTCATTTCCGATTTGGATGCGTTTGATATATTTCTCTTGTCTGATTGCAGTTGCCAGGACTTCCAATGTTATATGAATAACAATGAATAACAGTGGCATCAGTGGACAGCCTTGTCTTGTTCCTGATCTTAAAGGAAAGGTTTTTAGTTTTTCACCATTCAATATAATGTTGGCTGAGGGTTTGTCATATGTGGCCTTTATTATGTTAAGGTACTTTTCTTCTATACCGATTGTGTTAAGTGTTTTGATCATAAATGGATGCTGTATCTTGTCGAAGGCTTTTTCTGCATCTATTGATATGATCATATGATTCTTATTTTTTAATTTATGTGGTGTATCACATTAATTGATTTGAATGTATTGGACCATCTCTATGCCCCAAGGATGAATCCTGCTTGGTCATGGTGTATAATCTTTTTAATATGTTGCTGTATTTGGTTTATTAGTATCTTATTTAGTTTTTTTGCATCTGTGTTCGTGAGAGATATTGGTCTGTAGTTTTCTTTTTTTGTGATATCTTTACCAGGTTTTGATATCAGAATAATATTAGCCTCATAAAATGAGTTGGGAAGTATTGCCTCCTCCTCGATTTTTTGGAAGATTTTGGGAAGAATGGGTATTAAATCTTTCAATGATTAGTAGAATTCACTAGTGAAGCCATCTTGCCCTGGACTTTTACTTTTTGGTAGGTTTTTGGTGGTTGTTTCAAATTCCATACTGCTAATCAGTCTATTTATATTTTCTAGTTCTTCTTGATTCATTCTGGGAAGTTTTTATCTTTCTAAGTACCTGTCCATTTCTTCTAGGTTATTATAATTGGTGTTATATACTTTTTCATAGTATTTCTTGTATGATCCTTTGTATTTCTGTGGTGTCTGTTGTAATTTATCCTCTTTCATCCCTGATTTTGTTTATTCGTGTTCTTTCTCCGTTTTCTTTAGTGAGTTTAGCCATTGGTTTGTCAATTTTATTAACCTTATCAAAAACCAGTTCTTTGTTGCATTTACGTTTTTCTATTCTTTTTTTGTTTTCAATTTTATTTAATTCTGCTCTAATTTGATTATTTCTTTCCTTTTGCAGACTTTAGACTTTATTTGTTCTTCCTTTTCTAGTTTAAGATGAAGCGTTAGGTCGTTTATTTGGGTTTGCTCTTGTTTTTGAGATAGGCCTATAATGATATGAACTTTCCTCTTACGGCTGCTTTTGCTGTGTCCCAAAGTTTTGATATGTTGTACTATCATTATCATTTGTTTCTGTGTATCTCCTGATCTCTCTTTTTATTTCTTCTTTGACTCAGTCATTCTTCAGTAGCATGTTGTTTAATGTCCATGCATTTGTGGTTCTTCTCACTTTCTTTTTACGGTTGATTTCCAGCTTCAAAGCATTATGATCAGAGAATATGGTTGGTATGATTTTAACCCTCATATTTGATGAGGCTATCTCTGTGTCTCAGTATGTGGTCAATACTTGAAAATGTACCATGTGCACTAGAGAAGAATGTATAGGCAGCTGTTTTGGGATGAAAGGCTCTGTAAATGTTAATTATATCCAGTTGGTCTAATGTGTCATTTAAGGACGTTATTTCCTTATTGATTTTCTGTTTGGATGATCTGTCCATATCCGCCAGGGGGGTATTTACATCCCCTGCTATGATAGTGATTGGTCTGTTTCTCCCTTTAGTTCTGTTAGTAATTGCTTCATATATTTTAGGGCTCCCTGATAGGAAGCATAGATATTAATAAGTGTTATGTCTACTTGACATGACACTTCATTATTATCAAGTGTCCCTCAGTATCTTTTTTTACCTTTTTTATTTTGAAGTTTATTTTATCCAATATTAGTAATGCTACTCCCGCTTTCTATGAATGCCATTTGCTTGAAATATTATTTTCTATCCTATCACTTTTGAGTACAAAGTTATCTTTGAGCTGAGATGTGTCTTCTGGAGGCAGTGTATGGTTGGATTTTGTTTTTTGATTCATTCTGCAACTCTGTGCCTTTTCATTGGTGAGTTCAGTCCATTTACATTGAGGGCAATTATTGAAATATGAAGTTTTCCTATAGCCATTTTATCTTTTGCTTCCTGGAAGCTCAGTGTTTCCATTGTTTCTTGTCCTTGTCTGTTTTTGTTTTTGTTTAGTTTAGTTTAGTTTTGTTTTGTTTTATTTTGGTTGGGTGTTGTGGATTTTCCCTCTGGTTCTTGTTTTATTTTTATACTTCAGTTCTGAATCTTTGGCTTGTGGTTACCATTATAAATTGGTAGAGGATAGTTTTATATATATAGTAGTCCATTCTTCTGCGTGTGCCTTATCTGCATTTCCCTTTGCGATTTTGTATCTTTGAATCCTCCCCTTTTCTGTCATTGTTGTCTCAATTTGTCCCTATGTATGCTGAATGTTCATTACTATCTTGTATAGCAAATTTCTTCTTACTGTTTAAGCTTAGTAATGGTTGCACTCCTCTGCTTCTATCTGCCTGCTATTCGTCTTACTCATAGTTATGTATTTTTTTTGTCATTTTGTTTTAGGTGAGTTGACCTCTTTCAGTATGTCCTGTAATGCAGGCTTCATAGTGGAGAATTCCCTCAATTTTTGTATGTCTGAAAAGGTCTCCATTTCTCCTTTATATATATAGGATAGTTTAGCTGGATCCATTATTCTGGGCTTGTAGTTCCTTTCACTTAATAATTTGAATATTTGATTCCACTTCTTTCTGGCTTGTAAGGTTTATGCCGAGAAGTCTGACAATAATTTAATAGGTTTTCTTTATAGGTTACCTTCTTCTTTTCCCTGGCTGCTCTGAGAATTCTGTCTTTATCGTTGATTTTTGATAATTTTAATAGTGTGTCTTGGAGAAGGCCTTTTTGGGTCAAGATAATTAGATGTTCTTTTGACTTCTTGAATTCCAAGTTCCATCTCATTCCTTAGATTTGGGAAATTCTCATCAACTATTTGTCTGAAAATGCTTTCTAACCCCTGCACCTTTTCCTCCTCTTTGAGAATGCCCATTATTCTTGTTTCCTCTCCTGATGATGTCAGCTAGTTCTTGTATTTCTCTTTCATTCTTTTTCTTTTTTTGGTTTCTATCTTCTTCCCTCTGATTTATTTCTAGATTTCTGTCTTCGATATCACTGATCCTTTCCTCTATTTGGTTGACTCTATTTCCCAAGCTTGTTATTTCATTTTTCAACCTTGCAGTGTGTTCTTCATCTCCAGAAGTTGTATTTCATTCTTTTTGAGGGTTTCAGTCTCTTTGCTTAAGAACTCATTCTGCTCATCTACTTGTTTTTTTCAATTCCTGAAATTGTTGATATGAATTGTTTGGATCTAATTGTGTTTTTTCAGAAGTATCATCCTGAATTCTCTGTCTCTTAAGTTGCATATTTCTGTGTTTTTAAGCTTATTTTCTAAGATTTTTCTCTTCTTTTCTGAGATGACTTGTCACCTTGGTTGTTCGTGGTGTTTAATGGACTATTTCTCCTCCTGGGCATTAATGGAAGTGTATTCTGCTATTTTTTTCCAGAAAGATTTTTTATATAAAGATCTCTCTTTAGCCTGTTGCAACTAAGGCGTTTTTTCCTTTGTTTTCCAATAGATGGCATCTAAGTTTCTTGGATCCCTGCATCATATAAAGTCTTATTTATAATGCCTTTTGTTTCCTTATAGATTTTGAATCACACTCACTACCCTCAGTCTCAGTCCCTGTCAGTGTTAGCGACAGTTTCAGTAGCATTTGCTCAGATTCCCCTGGGGCTCCATGGTGTTCTGTCTTGGAGGATATGGGGGGATGGGCCCTCTTCTTTGGAGGTTAGGGGCTGCAGCTCAGACTCACATTTTGCAGTCTGTTAATAAGCAGCTGTTGCTTCTCTGCCATCTCTACTTCTCTGCTGTCCCCACCTCTCTGCTTTCTGTTCTAATCCCTGGATACTGCCGCTATGTGGAGCTCACAGCTCTCCCAGTAAGGGTTGTTCAGAGAACCCACTGCACGTTCTCCTCTCCCCCTCATCCTGCAGGTAGCTCTGGCTTATTTGTTCTCCCAGTCAACCTCTCAACTCCTGGGGTTCTGACCTTTGGTAGCTCTTTGTGCGTATCCCACGCTCAGACTTGCTGGTGTACAAATTGGTTGTTTTTTGTTGAGTTTTGGATGTTCATCTTATTGTTGTTTCAATGGGAGAGATTTGGGGACAGCTCTCTGCCATGTTTCTGACATCACAAGATTGCTTTTCAAGTTAATTAACTTATTAACGGAGTAATTCAATAAATATTGAATACCTATAGGGCATAAGTAGTTTACTAGATGTGAATTAGAACATATTCCTGTCTTGTCTTCATAGGATTTATAGGTTACTGAGGAAGGAGGCTGTACAAACATTGATAACATTCTCCTTGCTCAGTTATGGGTATATGAAGAGGACTTTGTAGGGGCACAGAAGATAATACTGACTCTACTAAGGACCTAAGAGTAGCCCTAACTGAGGAAGTCATGTTTTCCTGGCACGATAAGTAATTTCTCAGTCAGACGAAAGCAAGAAGCAACTATCTCTGGGCATAGACAACAATATGTCCTAAAGCACAGGTCATATAGGCCTGGTATGAAGCAAGCATGAGATAAATGGCAAGAGAATGAAAGCGAATGACCTTGACTGCTAATTAAGGAACTTGTAATTCTCCAGATACTTTAATAAGTCTACATGCACTGCTGGTGGTGATGGTTCAGGAAAAATGGATACTCATACTGCTAGTGGAAATTTGAGCTATTATAGTGTTTTTAAGAAGTAATTTTGCAACGTGTAAAATTTTTTAAATTAAAAATATATTTTTGGCTAAAGGAATAGTTTTAATCAGGATTGTATTTTAAGTACATTTTAATGACTTAGGAAATGATAAAGTTCTAGCAATATTTCTTTAAATATAAATTTGTATATATTTCGAGGTAGAAACCATTGAATTAGGCCGTGAAAGGACAGAAGAACCCCAATATCCATAGGATGATGCAGATATGTTGTTTCGGCCCCAGACATATGATCCACGGTGCTCAGGTGGCCTTTGTTCCTGCAATGTTTTTTGAAAACAGTAGGGCTTTATTTTCCCCTTCCACTCATGCATATGCATGTTGTATATATCTGATCAAGTGTAACCCCTCATTAATGGCTTACCCTCACTAAATCCAAGGTTTTGACAATCTTAAATTATAATTCTTCTGTATCCGACCATTTCTCTATATTTTATTTCAGTGACTATTAACATGATCTACATCATCTAGCTTATTTTCACCGATCACTTTCTATCCAAGTACCTAGATTCCAGTAGAACAGAAGAAGCTCCACAATTTCTGAGAAGTAAACGCTGGTTTTAAATCACATTCTGCTCATCTCAGAGTGTCTGTCTATTCCTCTATTTATCAAAAAGAGAGTGAGAGACATCCTTCAAATTAAATGACTAGATAAGTTGGAAAATATTATGGTGCTGAGTGTACAACTAATGAATTTTGTTATGAAATAGTAGCAAAATTTTACTGTGATCGCCATCTAGTGGCTGAACTTTATACTTTCTTACGGTGACACAGATGATGTCCTTGTGATTCACATTAAGGAGATCGAAATACTAGAAATATTTGGCTTTAATGAATTTTTTAAAATTCAGTTATATAATTTCTATTTGCATTATAGTATATGTTATTCTTGAACATATAATGGATATATGTCCATCCTGAAAATAATTTTGTCCCAAATATGTTTTTAAAAAAAGTTAATAAAGAAACCTTTGTCATATGTAGTCTATTTAAAGAGAAATTGATGTAATTTCTTGAAATAAAAAAAGGATGATAATGTTCACAGTAATAAAGAAAACACAAATTCCATGAGGTGGTATTTCTCACACCAGTATTAGCAGGACAGTGCTTCATCACAGACTTCTTTTTTTAAAAAAGTGTGGCACACTATAGTTACACAAAGTTAAATGTGTTTTGTTTTGTTTTCCTGCATAATTAATTACAACCCTTAATGACATTTTAAAACTCAAAAGGGAGTATAATATGTTGGTTTTCCACACAAAATTTGTCATAGTTTTTCTTGTACTTCTCATAACATCTCTGAACAATACAAACTTATACTAAAATCAATTGATTACATAAATTCGTATGTAATTTTTCTTAGAAACGTAATCTTTAAACTGAAAAGCCTCATAATCTAAATTATAATTTTCTTTATGATTTAGTGATCCTCAAATTTTATTATATGAGATACTTTTATGTTATAATAACATGGTTAATATCACAAGAATTAATTATCAACTCATTGAAATGTTATAACAATTAGTATTCTTAAGATAGTTAATACATCTACAGCCCTGCTACCCTGAACAAGCCCGATCTCGTCTGATCTTGGAAGCTTAGCAGGGTTGGGCCTGGTTAGTACTTGGATGCGAGACTACTAGGAAGACGAGGTGCTGTAGGCGTAAAAATTAAAAAACAAGGGATTGTAAGCTGACAAGGTCCTTGCAATCTGTGAGGTCAACCAAATTTTAAATAAAAAAAAAAAAAAAAAGATAGTTTATGTGACTTTTAGTTGCATTGTTTTTAGTTAACAGTTCTAAAATAGCAAGGAGGAATATCTAATTTTTAATTTCTAGTCCAAGTTGAGTACCCTTAAACACAGTTCTTACAGGAATTAAAGACAATTCATGACAGACTGAAACATGTAATTTCTTTCATTTTTTCCTAACACATTAGATCTTTTTTCAATCTCATTTAGCTCTAATTTGACATTGTTTCTAGTTACCATTTTTCCTTTAGTCTCTCCTAACTCATCTCTGTTCCCTACCCTTAAAAACTGGTATTCTCTAGAGTTCCTTGGTGCACTCCCTTGTCCTTCCCAGCCCTGCTCTCTGTCACCTCTTCCATTCACCTATCCTTTACCCTCTCTCCTAAGTCTTCACCCTCTATTCTTTATCTATACTTGAGACCTGTAGGGACCCAAGTCAGGACCTCGAGAATCTTTTCTCACTTTCAATCTATTGAAACCATGGTAATATCCATGGTTCCATTTTCCTTTAACTACTTATGAATTCCTTCTCACCACATCAGTCTCTTTGCTCTAAACTTGCATTTCCAATGGCCTATAGACCACTTTCCCTGGATGACCCTGAGTCTCAAACTCAATGATTCTCAATCCAGCTTTGGTATCTTGCCACTGAACACACACCCTCTATTCTTTATCTATACTTGAGTCGGGACCTTGAGAATCTTTTCTCACTTTCAATCTATTACCAAGACAATACTGTTCTTAAATGTCCTTATTTTTCCACTCTCTGGTCTTTTCACCACAATCAAACTTTCTTGACTTCCATCTGGACTCCTGTAAGCACCTTTAACTACTCTAACCTTCTTACTCATAAAGGCTCTTAATATACAACTAATCACTCCACTTTCCATTTTATCAGCATAAAATTCAAATAAGTTCAAGTTCTTTGCACAGAATATAGATCTTTCATAATTTTTATTCCCTCCCCACCTTTTTTCCTGGCCTAATCTGCTCAATCTCCATACATGCCCTTTACTCCTGCAGTACTGAAATCCCCTGTGCAACTGCTCATTGTGTACCTATTCTCCCTGTAAAACCCTTGCCCATCGTGGAGTTGCTGTCTAGGTCTAATGTGTTAGCACTTAAAAAATAAGATACCTCTTCTGCCTAGGTCAGGTGCCTCTCCTCTGTAATCCCTTCACACACTATGCAGCTACCTCTGATTATACCAGATTCTCACTTCATGGTGACCACTCACTTTTTGTTATACATCTGTGTATTCTCTATAGAGTGGGATGTCCTTGAAGACAGCATGTCTTTGTACATCCTCCCGTCCCTAGCAGCAAGCACGGCAGCTGGTCCTTGAAATGGGTTTGAGGAATGTTTCTTAGATTAAGGAATGTTGTTTCATTTCATGGCCTTGTTCTCAAATAGTATTAGGAGAAATCGTTTTTCAATTCATGACTTTCATGAGTGGTATTTTTATGAGTAACCAAAATGTCCCAGACTTTATCAGCTTCAAAAGCCACTCTTCCCTTTAATGCCCAAGAGGAATCTGAGCCTCTCTCTAATTTGCCTTACTGAGGTTGCCGTCTTTGTTTTATTTCTCATCCCAAAGAACTTCTCAGGCAGTGTCCCTTCCTGGTGGTGGCTGGCTTTCTTAGCATTGGCTGACTTCAGACCACTGCTTTGCCTCTACGCTAGTCACCTCTTACTGTCCTGAGACCAACTTTGGGTTGGCTAATCTGTTTTTTTCTGTACTGTGATGTCCCAAGGGCGATGGGAGGGTGTGCAGAACCTAAGGATTTAAGGACTTGAAAATAGCTGCTAGCTACAGTTGTTCTTCCAGTCTATGATTCCAGACCCTCCAGGATCATCTAGCATCCCATTTTCCAAGTTACTCTTCCTAGTCTCTGATCTAGGGGGTAGTATTATCATAATTTAGTTAATGGTACCTCTGTAGTCAGAATATTTGATTATTAATTCTGACTCTGCCACATACTAACTATGGACCCTTCATCACGTTACTTAACCTCTTTATGCTTCAGTTTCCTCCTCTATAAATTAAGGATAATAATAGTACCAACCACATAGGGTTGATTTAATAATGACAAGATTTAATACTTGTAAAGTAGTTATAATAGTACCTAGAACATAAAAGGAACTGAGCAAGTGTTAGCTATTATCTTTTTTTTTTTTCATAGTCAGCCTAGCTTCCTCTAATAGGTGTTTCTTCCAGATCTTCATGGTATCCAAAACCCATTTTTAGGGGTTCTCCAAGAGAGTATATTCTCCATCTTATTCCACTCTCTCAAGTATTCTTCATTCTGCTGTAGTAATCTTTTCAAAGAACAGTTACTAATGGAACTATCACATTTTTCAGGAGATATCAGTCCCTGCTCTACACAGGTATGTGGCATTACATTGTACTACAGGTTCTAGCCAGGGTAATTAGGTAAGGAAAAATAAATAAAAGTTATTCAAATTAGAAAAACAAGCAAAACTATATCTGCAGATGAGATGATCTTATATAGAAAGCCCTAAGGAATACACACATATACACACATAGCTAGCATTAATAAATGAGTTCAGCAGTGTAGTAGGGTACAATATCAATATACAAAAATCTAATGGTATATATATATATACACCAGCAATGAACAATCCAAAAGAAAGTAATAGTACAATTCTACATATAATAAAATAAAAAAGAATAAAATACTTAGCATAAATGTAATAAAAGAAGTGTAAAAACGTGTATGCTGAAAACAAACTATTGTTGAAAGGAATTAAGACTAAAATAAATGGAAAGATATCCCATGTTCATAGGTTTGAAAAGTAAATATTGTTAGATGGCAATACCCCCAAATTGGTCTGTAGCTTTGACACAATTATCAATTTCCCAGAAGGCTTTTTTTTGAAAAAAAAAATTGGCAAGCTAATCTTTAAATATATATGGGAATGCAAAGGACTTGGAATAGCCCAAACAATCTTGAGAAGGGGGGAAAATTTGGAAGATTCATACTTCCCAATTTCCAAACTTACTATAAAGCTACAGTAGCCAAAACCTTACAGTACTCTCTTCTTTGGCACTGCCAATGGAGGTGGCAGCCATCTCCTATTCTGTATCATGGCCGCTCTCAGAACTTTTGTGAAGCCCAAGGTCATCAAAAAGAGGACCAAGAAGTTTATCTGGCACCAGTCAGGCCAATATGTCAAAATTAAGAGTAACTGGAGGAAACTCAGGAACATTGACAGTAGGGTATATAGAAGATTCCACGGCCATGACTTAATGCCCAACATTGGTTATAGGAGTGACAAGAAAACAAAGGACATGCTGCCCAGTGGATTTCGGATGTTCCTGGTCCACAATGTCAGGGAGCTTGAAGTGCTGCTGATGTGCAACAAATCTTACTGTGCTGAGATTGCTCACAACATCTCCTCAAAGAACCATAAAGCCACTGTGGAACGAGCAGCCCAGCTGACCATCAGAGTTAGCAATTCCAATGCCAAGCTGCGCAGCAAAGAAAATGAATAGCTTGTGTGCACATTGTGTTTCTGTTAATAAACCATAAAATTCTGCCAAAAAAAAAAAAAAGAAAAGAAAAAGGCCATATAGTACTGGCATGAGGACTGGCATGTAGATCAATAGGATAGAATTCAGAGGCCGGAAATAAACCCAAATGTCTATGACCAATTGAATTTTGACAAAGGTGCTAAAACAATTCATTAGGGAGAGAATAGTCTTTTTAAAAAAATAGTACTGAGATAACTGATTATATTCAAAAGAATGAGTTTCAATACATATTACACCGTATACAAAAATAAACTAAAAATGGGTCAAAACCTGCATGTAAGAGTGATAACTGTAAAATTTACAGAATAAAATATAGGTATAAGTATAACCTTGGATGAAGCAGTGATTTCTTAGATATGAGACCTAAAGCACAATCAACCAAAGAAAAATAGATAAATTGAACTTAATAAAAATTAAAAACTTTTGTGTCAAAGAATGCTACAAAGAAAATAAAGAATCAACTGAATGACAATATATTTGTAAATAATCTGGCAAGAAATTTTTATCCTAAGTATATAAATAGCACTTACAATGCAACAAGAAAAAGACAAATGATCCAGTTTTAAAGTGGACTAAGGATTTGAATAGACATGTCTTCAAAGAAGATATACAAATGTCCAAAAGTACATGAAATGATGCTCAATGTCATTAGTCATCAGGAAAATGCAAATTCAAACTGTAATAAAATACCACTTCACACTCAGTAAAGTAACTAAAATAAAAGACAATAACAAGTATTGATGAGGATGTGGAGAAATTAGAACCTTTATACACTTCTGGTGGGAGTATAAAATGGTGAAGCCGCTTTGGAAAATAGTTTGGCAAATCTGCAGAAAGTTGAACATGGAGTTAACCACATGCCCCAGTCAATTCCACTCCTAGGTGTATAGTTAAGAAAATTGAAAATATATATGCACACCAGTGTTCACTGCAGTGTTATTTGTAATAGCCAGAAAGTAATAATCCAAATGTCCATCAACTGATTAATGGACACATAAAATGTGATACATTCATACAATGGAGTATTAGTTGGCCATAATAAGGAATGAAGTACTAATACATGCTATGACATGGATGAACCTTGAAAACATGCTAAGTGAAAGAAACCAGACACAAAGGCTTCATATTATATGATTTCACTTATTTAAAATATCCAGATTAGGCAAATCTGTAGAGACATTTGTTTCCAGGGGCTGGAGAAGGGAGATGAGGAATGAGTGCTAATGGGTATGGGGGATGAAACTGTTCTGAGATTGGATAGCAGTCATTAAAAGCACTCTTTTGAAGTTAAGTAGACCTTACTACCTTTGTGACCTTAAACAATAATAATAAACAACAAAAATTTACAGTACTAATGGTGTGTTAACCCTGTGCTAATTCCATTACAACCTAATGAAGTGGGTATGTTATATTTTCAGAGGAGGAACCTAATGCATAGAGAACATGTTACTTGACGTTCCAAACCTTATTTCGTCAGCTCTGAAATAGGGATAATTATCTCATAAAGTTTAAGAAGACTAAATGAGTTGATATGTAATATGGTTAGTACATTGTTGATACATGGTACACACTCAGAATTGGAACATCTTGTTATTTTTAAGTGGATGCCATGTGCTCTCTATCATCTTCGTGTAAAAAGTCATGCTAACTTCATGTAAAAAAAAAATCTGGTTTCTTTCACTTAGCATATTGTAGTATTAATAATGTATAACACTTTGTTTTTGAACACAGGACCCCCTGGAGCATCTGTCCTTCCACCTGCAGGATATCCAGGAGGCTTGCCTATGGGATACTATAGTCCACAGCAGCCCAGTACCTTCCCCTTGTGCCAGCCAACTGGTGGTACCCATCCTATCCAGTACCAGCCTGGCAAATACCCAGTGCCAAATCAGTCTGCTCCAATAACATGGATGCCAGGACCAACTTTTATGCCGGACTGCCCTCCTGGTCTGGAATACTTAACCCAGGTACTCCACACAAATCCAATTCATATTTTCTAGTGAAATGTGACTGAGGATCCAACAAGAGATAAAAAGCTGGAGTCGATAAAGTGATGGTGTCTAGTTTATGAGACTGTAGGAGTGATGGTGCTAATTTCAGAAATGTGAAGGGAGACCAAAGAGTATAGGCACGTTTTTGGTGAGATGAGTATGGTTTTCGTAAAGGATGTGTGTTGAATTTTAAAACATTCAGGATGTCCTCTTGAAGGCAGTTTAAAAAATAGGAATATGAATGTAAGAAAAACTATGAAAGATTCTAATTGGGGTGCCATTTGCTTAAAAGTAGAGTTAACATCAAGAAAAGTAACATAAAAAAGAACGGAACAATGGACAGTGAGCGAATTACTGAGTGCCTTAGCCCATGGCCCTTTCTCACCACCTATAGCTTTTATCATCCGTGCCTGTCACCCTCCAAAACATGTAATGTAAATAAAAATAGGAGACCTACTAAGTATTGCTCCAGACTAAGTTCCAGAGAACCCCTTGCCACAACACAGTGACTTCCTAATTTATATCAATATAGACATTCTGGAGCTCCCAGAACACCCAGCTCAGAAACTGGGACATTATGCCAAGTTGATATGCCAATAGTATTGTTTAAAAACCTGTGTCAGAAACTCAGAAAGATTGCTTAATGAAAAGAAGATAAAGCTAGTATTGGAAATACTCGAAAGAGGAAGTGTTGAAATACATTACAATAGGGACTTGCCAATATATGTGTTTTCAGTATAGTCAAGCAAGTATTCCTTGGAGTTGACATGTTTCTCTTCAATTTTATGTACTGATAGAGACCCTATTAATCTGCATTGAAAACCATTGGTACAATGTTATAGTGTTCATATTTGAAAGTCAATACAGTTGGATCAGGAAAATCTGGATTTTACATGAGCCCAAAATTTTGTTTTAGTGACATATTAACAAAATGTAATGCCAGCCATTCATGTAAAGTGCTCAAGTAAACTATATTATTTTAGAAGCTTATAAAATCTTTATAAGTTAATGAAGTTTAGAAAATTTTTTATGCTCAGTGATAAATAACAAATCGTTTTGGGAAACCCAAGATCTTGAGTCATTTTTTTTTTAGTGAATAGCTTTAATATTATTCATTTAAATGTTAAAAAATTTTCTCAATTTCTTCTATTACTCTGACAGAAGTTACTTTAACATATTTCTTGAATTCTTTCCCTTTCAGGAATGTTTTGAGTTTAAAAAAATGAAAAAGAAACAAAACAGGTTTGGAGCCCAACAAACCTGGTTTTTAATCCTAAACTCTACTCCTTCCTCAGTCTACAACCTTGAATAAGATTTGTAATGTGCCTAATATTTTTGGCACACATGGCCCATCCAATGGATGATAACTATGTGGATGTTATTAGTTGGAACACCTTGTATGTGAGCAAAAGACACAGAGCCAGTTATGTCCTTTATCATATTCTTTATTCTAGTTTTTTTGTAATCTCATGTGCAGATTACATAAATCTTTGTCAGGACTGTCAAGATTCTGTAATATCTAAAGTAGTAAGATTTTATTATTTATAGAGTACTGGCTTGTCCAGTAACTCCACTAGTTAGAGAGCTGCTCCTTAACAGCCATAATATTAGTGGGCAAACTTCTACATAAATGGGCATTATTTCTTTAGAATATTTTGCTCAGCAATGGATTCTTTTACCAAGCAGGGAATATTTTTACTTCTCAGTTCTAGATTTTAACATTCTCGATTGTTTTTTTTTCAGTGGCCACTTTTGATATTTTTTAAGACTTGTTTAGACTCCCTCACCTGATTGTGTTTTCATACAAGAAAAAGGTTTTAATGAAGGAGTGTGTACTCTTGGTACCCTACAGTAAGCAATCAAATCACAAAACATTCATGTGTAGTTATTTGAAATTTTATTATCATATTTGTGTGTTTTTCATTAATTAATGTATTCAACAAATATTTAGTGAAATATAGCATTTCAGGCAGTGTTCCGGGCTCAGGGGTTTTTTTTTCTTTTCTGCTTGAATGTTCTCAAGTATAACAGATAATGGGTCCATTAAACTGTCTCTCTTTAGAGTGATTCCTAAATAAAGTTAAGGTAAAAGTTTATTTAATGATATTCTCAACCTCCGGTTTCAAGGTATCCCACCTCAGAAAGTTTCCTGTCCTTTGTCTTAATCCTATTAACATGCTTCCTGCCCTCTCAGACCCTCCCTTTATTGAAGGGTGCACCTAGGGAAGGCCGTGGCCTTTAGTAGCTCAAGTAAGTAGAAGTTGATATGTTAATCTCTTAGAAGTACCTGGCAAATAATATAAAATTGGACACTCTAGCTGATTCACTTCCCCTAAGCCACTGAGAAAATTGCTTTATGACAGTGTTAATTTGTCCTGAACTTCCTGAGCAACTCCAGTCTGTGGGTGATATGTCAGAGAGCAGTGAGTAGGGACTAAGTAGAAATAACCTATGTTAACCTAGCTTCTTCTAGATGCTGTTACTAAATGATTTTCTGATATTTTAGATAAATGTTTCAATCTTTTATAGTAGAACTATGAAAAAGTGTTTTCCTATCCAGACAGCTCTACTAATAACCATCTAGTCAGGTGCAGATAGGCTAATTTCACTTGATTTCAAATTGGTATTTTTGGTAAAATAAAAAAAAAATTATATTCCATTCAGTTTCAAAAGGATATTTTGATTTCAGTTGATACATTTTAATACCTAGCTCATCAGTTTCTTTTCTAATGCCAATTTGATTTAATTCTGTCATTTCTATCTCTAATTGCTTTGTTCTCTCCCAACAGTTGGACAACATACACGTTCTTCAGCATTTTGAGCCCCTGGAAAGTATGTATAATTCCCAGCAGTATTCAGCAGTATTTGAATAAGGTGGAAATTTGCATTATCCAATATCTAGTTCCTTATTTATATTGATCACTTTTTAGTGATTCGGGACAAAACAGGATATCCTCTTTTCAAGAAAATAAGAAAGAGAATTATTTTATATAATTTTACCTATTTATACATTATATATAAGTTCTTAGACTTGAAAAGGATTTATATTTTATCTTGTCAGCCATCCTACCTTTCACCCATCACAATTGCTCCGTATTAACTTTTTATGGATGAGAAAAAGGAGCCAAGGGTCAAAATTAGTTATCCAGGGGCACCAAAGTCGTCAAATCAGTGACAGAGGTGGAAGCAGAATCTAAATCTGCTGAGCCTCTAGTCCAGCTCCCTGTTTTGGAAATAAGAAAAGAAATCACAGTTTTTAAAAAGCCATTTTGCTTTAAGCCTTTAAAAGGACTTAAAAAAGTTTTATTATAATTGACATACGATATTATATTAGTTGCTAGTATACAGCATAATGATTTGACATTTATATTCCCTATAGTATGCTCACCCGAATGACTAGTAACCATCTGTCACCATACAAAGTTATTACAATAATATTGACTATTTTTCCTATGATGTACATTACATCCCCATGACTTTTTTTGTTTTTAATAACTGGAGGTTTGTACCTCTTATTCCCCTTCTCAAGGCCCATTTTAACTACTTCTAATTTAAGATGGCTTTCTCATTTTATTTTTAGTGATGACACATTTTGAAACTAATAATAAGTATGATATTAAAAACAACCTGGACCAGATGGTTTACATTGTAACTGAAGACACAGACGACTTTACCAGGAATGCTTATCGGACACTAAGGCCCTTCGTCCTACGGGTCACTGACTATATGGGCCGAGAAATAATGACAATGCAGAGGCCCTTCAGATGTACCTGCTGTTGCTTCTGTTGTCCCTCCACCAGGCAAGAGGTCAGAGAATGGAAGTTTCCATAGTTTCTTTCTGATCCAACTCCACAGCATGGTTGTGCTCTTTCAAAAACTATACAGAAGAAAATTTTCACTGGCTCTGCCAGTCAGAAAGAAGATAGTGAGGAGGAAGGAAGCCAAACTGCCTCACCTAAGGAAAATTACAAAGGGCTTTTCTCTTGTGGGTTCATGATCTCCAGTGCTAATTGATTGGTCAAGCACAAATTAGTTATTCACTGACCACAATTCTATCAGTTGTATAGTAAATTAGAAATTTATCTATCACATGGAATATAGTCACATTTATCTGAGGGTTCCCAGATAAAGTATGTTAAATTTAAAAATATACTGTTAGATTTGTAAGGAACTTTACTTTTACTCTACCCATCACAATCTACACCTTGCTATATAGATAAAGAAAAAAAATTAAATGCCTGATGAGGGTGTTATGTGATAGGTGACAGTGCTAGAACTGGAAGTAAATGTGAACTGCCATGCAGTGTCTGGCAGATGGTGTAGTGCTCAATGGATATTGGCTGGATGCATGTGTGCGCGCGCGGGTGTGTGTGTGTGTGTGTGTGTGTGTGTGTGTGTGTGTGTTTCCTTATATTGGAGGTGAATTTCTGCCTCTTATCCTTGATTCTTTTGTATAGTAAGCATTTTTTTTTTCATATTTATGACTTTGGCTTTGCAAATCAAAGCCTCTAAGAGCAGCCTTCAAGGTTATGGGAAGCCAGGATAGAGTAAAGCAAATCAATATTACAGCTTTAGGCCATATATGGAATTTTTGTCTCACAACATTATCTAGATATTTTTCTGATTTTCCAATTTTACTTATATTCATGTGCGTATATTTAGTTCTATCTACTATGTAGATTCCTGTATTCACCACTACAATTAAAATATCAAATAGTTCTAACACCATAAAAAAAACCTTTATAACCACATCTACATCTCTTTCTTTTTTTTTTTTATCCCTAACCCCTTATAAACAATAATCTGTTCTCTATCTACATAATTTTGTCATTTCAAGAATGTCACATAAACAGAATCATATAGTATGGTACCTTTTAGGACTGGCTATTTTCAATCAGTGTAATTGTCTAAGATTCATATAAATGGTGACATGTATTAATAATTCATTCATTTTTATGGCTGAATGATATGAATTCTTTAAAAAATTTATTTGTATGCAGTTTTGATTTTTATCTCAACCCTAAACTTATATGAGATCTCAGTCTTAGGAAGGTATCAAATTTATGTTTGTATATTTGTGATTGTATATATATGAAAAGTAATATCTGTTTTTAAATAATTTTTATTTTTCTATTACAATTGACATACAATTTTATATTAGTTTCAGGTGTACAACGTAGTGATTACACATTTGTATAACTTACAAAGTGATAACACCGATAAATCTAGTATCCGATACCATACATAGTTATTACAATATTATTGTCTATATTCCTTATGCGATACTTAACATCCCCATGACCATTTTGTAACTACCAATTTGGACTTCTTAATCCCTTCCCTTTGTTCACCCATCTGTCCAACACCCTCCCATCTGGCAACCCTCAAAATGTTCTCTGTATCTGTGAGTTTGTTTCTGTTCTGCTTGTTTATTTTGTTCTTTAAATTCCACGTATAGTGAAATCATATGGCGTTTGTCTTTCTATAACTTACTCCAGTTAGCATAAACCCTCTAGGCCCATCCATGTTGTTGCAGATGGCAAGATTTTATTCTTTTTTTATGGCTGAGTAATATTTTGGTTTATATATGTACAACCTCTTCTTTATCTATGCCTCCATTGATGGACACCCAGGTCGCTTCCATATCTTGGCTATTGTAAATAATGCTGCAAGGAGCATATGGATGCACATGTCTCTCTGAAGTAGTGTTTTGGGTTTCTTAGGTTAAATCCCCAGAAGTGGGATTAGTGGGTCCAGTTTTGTCTCTTGCTATAGGCTTTGTTTTAAAGTCTATTTTGTTTGGTATAAATATTGCTACCCCAGCAGTTATTTTTGTTTGTTTGTTTCCATTTTCATGAAATATTTTTTTATCCCTTTACTTTCATTCTGTGTGTGTCTTTCAACATGAAGTAAGTCTCTTTTGGGCAACATATGTAAAGGTCTTGTTTTCTTATTCATTCAGACACTCTGTCTTTTCATTGGAGCATTTAATCCATTTACATTTAAAGTAATTGTTGATAGATGTGCAGTTGTTGCCATTTTATTATTTATATTTTTTATCCTTTTTTTTCTTTTTTCTTAAAGAAGTTCCTTTCACATTTCTTGTAATACTGGCTTGATACTCATGAACCTCTTTAGCTTTTTCTTGTTTAGGAAGCTCTTTATCTGTCCTTCAATCTAAACGATAGTTTTTCTGGGTAGAGTAATCTTGCTTTTTGTCACTTGAATATTTCCTACCAGTCCCTTCTGGCCTGCAGAGCTTCTGTTGAGAAATCAGCTTTCTGTTGAGAAATCAGCTTTCTGTTGAGAAAGTCTTACGGAGCTCCCTTCTAGATAACTAATTGCTTTTCTCTTGCTGCTTTTAAGATTCTCTCTTTGTCATTCACCTTTGGCATTTTAATTCTGCTGGGTTTTGGTGTGGGCCTCTTTGGATTTATCTTGTTTAGTACTCTCAGTGCTTTCTGGG
This sequence comes from Pteropus alecto, assembly GCF_000325575.1. Classification (NCBI taxonomy): domain Eukaryota; kingdom Metazoa; phylum Chordata; class Mammalia; order Chiroptera; family Pteropodidae; genus Pteropus; species Pteropus alecto. The sequence continues at coordinate 5,081,802 of NW_006440638.1, read as the reverse complement.
CTTGTATGTCTATTTCCTTCTCCAAATTAGAGAAGTTTCCATAAATATTTCTTCAAATAGGTTTCCATTTTCTTGCTCTCTTTTCCTTTTCCTTCTGATACCCCTATAATGCAAATGTTGGTACATTCGACTCAGAGGACCCTTAAACTATCCTCATTTTTTTGGATTTCTTTTTCTTGTTGCTGTTCTCATTAGGTGTTTTCTGCTACCTGGTCTTCTCAATCACTGATTTGATTCTCTGCTTCATCTAATCTACTGTTAATTCCTCCTAATTGGTCTTTCATTTCAATTATTGTATTCTTCATTCTTTCTTGTTCTTTTTTATGTTTCCTATCTCCACTTTTATATTTTCTATCTTTTTGTTGAAGTTCTCATTGAATTCATCTACTCTTATTCTAAATTCATTGAGCATCCTTCTAACAGTATTTTAAACTCTGCATCTGGTAGATTGCTTATCTCTATTTTATTTAGTTCTTTTTCTGGAGCTTTGTTCTGTTCTTTCTTTGGGACATGTTTCTTTGTCTCCTCATTTTGGCTGCCTTCCTGTGTTTGTTTCTATGTATTAGGTAGGATTGCTATGTCTCCCAGTCTTGGTAGAGTGGCCTTATGTAGTAGATGTCTGGTGGGACCCAGTGGTGCAGTCTCCCTGGTCACCTGAGCCAGGTGCAATCTCTGGTGTGGATTGTGTGTACCCTCCTGTTGTAGTTGAGCCTTGGTTGCTATTTGCACAATAATCCCTTGGTTGTGAGGACTGACCATGGCTACAGTGAAGATGCTGCTGTGTAGGCTCTGACCCTACAGAGCAAGATTCATTTTAGCAGGGCTCTGGTGTCTGCCCAGTCTGCCCTTTGGACGTGTCATCCTTAGAGGCTGCGGAGTGGTGCTTCGGTTCTGACTGAAGCCAACTACCAGGTGAGGTGTGCCAGCTCCTGGACCTCCTGGAAGAGGCCCTGCCACAGGCAAAGTTTATCCAAGTTTAGCTGCAGCCTGTGCCCTGCCCAGGACCACCTGGCTTGAGCCATAAAGCAATCCAGATGGTTGCTACCCTTGCTGGGCTTGAATTCCTTGAGAGAACAACTGTGAACTAAGGCTGGCTGCCTCTAGTGCCAGGCTTAGGCCTGCTTAGCAAGAGGTATGGGATATGCCATGGCCAGATCTGCTTATTTGAGTTTTGTGAAAGTGTGAGAAATTTTAGGAAAATCCACAGCATAATCCAAGACTGGCCATCTGTATGGAGGGGGCTTGAATGGGCTTGCTTGTTGGGTGGGTGGGGTCTCAGTGAATCACCATGGCCAGGTGACCAGTATTAGCCAGATTGAAGGAGACTGAGATATGGAGGCAGGCCTGGAGAGAGGAGGGCTCAACAAAAGAACAATGGCTTCTGCCAGCACTTCTGTCTGTGAGAATACTGCTCTTCTAGCCCTTGCCCTGAAGACAGACAGTTCATTTCCTCCCAGTATGTTCCTCTTGTCTTTCCAGCTGCTGACCCAGCTCTGGAGCTCAGAGCAAGTGAGTCCGTCAGTGGGTATTTCATGTGTGGACCCTTTAAGAGGAACTCCTGGGACTGTAGCAGCCCTCTGCCTCACTCAGTCACAGACTTTGCTGGTTTTCACAGCAAGGAGTCATGGGGACTTCCTAACACTGGAACCCTAGGCTGGGCAGCCTGTTTTGGGGCTGGGATCCTTTGCCTTTTCAGGGGGATCTCTACGGCTGAGATAGCCCTTCTGATTTTTATCACATGCCAGTGTGGGACCAACCTATTATGTGTCTCTGCCTCTCCTACCTGTCTTGAAATGACAATTTCAGTATGTCCTTAGTTGTAGGACTTTTATTGAGCTAGACTTTAAGTGATTCTCATGATGGTTGTTTTGTAGTTTAATTGTAATTTTTATATGCTCCTGGGAGAATACAAGTACAACATTTACCTACTTTTCCATCTTGATCTTCTGGATATTATTATTATTATTTGAACAATAATATCTTGATCTGACAATTCATGAAGCTGTGTAGTTTTGCCCCTGAACAGACCTATGGGACTCAGAATTTTTAGGAAAGTATGTATGACACAGAAAAATTGCCAGTAGAACTTTTCATTGGTCTTTTACCAAATAATTTAATTTTGTGACTTGTTATTATTCAATATAAAGATCTTAGTTCTTCACAAAGGAATATTGTAAAGATAATTAGCTAAAAAGAGAGTAGAGGGCAGTATTTTAAAACTCTTTTAAAATGGCTCTATATACCCAAAACGTTCTATTGTTTTCCCAATATACAGTTTTCAGAATGCCTCTTTTTTTGTTTTCTATTATAATTTTCATGTCCGAGATTTAAATTTAAGAAGTTAGCTTGTTACTGTTTTATATACTGTGCCAGAAGACTTGAGACACCTATATCAGAGACAAAGATCTTCATTACAACACAGAAAGCAGCAGGAGCATTAGCATATTTGTTTAGGTACTCTTGTTCCCCAGTTCTATGTGGTCGATTCAAAGAAACCCAGGCAGATACTATATATATGTATACAGCTGAGAAACACTGAGCTTGGAGAACTGGCCATTATATAATAAGTAGTAATTTTGTCCCTAAGAGAAGCATGACATTTTCTGTCAAGACTGTTCACTGAAATGCAAGCCTAAGAAATAGCCTGAGTAAAATGGAAGGCTTTCCCAGTAATAATTTCCCCGGTCCTTAAACAAATTAAGAACATATCTAAGTTGTGTGTATTTATATATGTATGTATGTAGCATCCTCTTCTCTGTCACTGCTTCATTTGTAGCTGGAGGTACAGTGTCCTCCTGGTGTCACCATTGGCTTTGTAATGGAACACTGGAACCTGTGCAGAGCTGTTTACAGCATTCAAAATGAGAAGAAAGAAAATGTGATGGGAGTGCGTGGGCCATGTTCAACCTATGGTTGTGGTTCAGATTCCGTTTTTGAGGTAAACAAATGTAAAAATAATGCTTTTAACTATTTTTTTTTTTGCTACATGTATTAACATACCTCAGAATAATTTCGTTTTAATTGATTTTTTCATGTGAATGAATATAGTAGTATGAAGAAAGAGTTAACTGGTTGACATCAAATGATTTTCAAATTATTGATAGTGGATTGCTTAATATTTTCCAAAATATGAGCTCCTTCTTTATGATTTCAATGTTTGATAAAGATAAGAGAAACTATTAAAACATTAAACCTGATAGTAAATAGCCTGACATAATCTAGTAAATAACCTGACATTATTCATTTTATTCTTACTTGTATTTAATTAACCATTTTTTTAATCAAAGATTTCCAAAAATAGAAAATAGGTCCTGCATAATGAACGTCCTCAAAATAGCACAGAACATGTAGACACCCCTGAAGTTCTGAAAATTGCTTATTTGCAGGATAGTAGTTTATCTGTGTTCTCAAGAAATATGACCACACTGATAAAACATGAATAAAACTCATAATAGGTTATAACATTTTCTCAGGAAAAAGAAAAACATCTTTTTGTTTTGCCTTTATCTTTGGATATAAAATGATTGCTTATAATCCTGTGAATCTGGCAAAGGAGATTCCTAGACATTTTTCCCGAGCTTCTTAGAGTCCTTTCTGACTGCTTGCAATTCAGCAAGGCTCATCATCTAAAATTGCTCATTTGGGTATTTCCTGTGACACAAAATAAACTTTCCTTACATCACCATGACATCATTTTTTAAAAGACAATGTAAAGAAATGGAAAATGTAAATAAGCCAAATTTCAGGGTCAGGATGTGTGGGATAATTCTGATCACCAAAAGATAGTATCCGAGTATTTTACTCTGGCAAGTGCCAGAGTTTCCCTTTTAGAAGCTGAAGTCCTTCAGGTTCTTGGCATAATTTAAGAAGACAGCATAGGTTTGTTTGGCCTACAAAAACTTAATTGTTTATATGGAGTTTGTGAAGTGTACAGAACCATTCTTCATGGCTTTTGCTACTGTGGAAGATTACCTCCCAATCCCCAATTCCTCCCTTTGCTACTATACTACAGAACTTCAGATCAGTTCAAATCATACCTCTCTAATAACTCACTTGATGAAGAAAGAACACCAGCTTGAGAAGTATAAGATATACTCCTGCTCGGTTATTAATCGGTTTCAAGATAGTTAATCCTTCTTGGCCCTAATTTCCTATTTGAAATTATGTTATTACTATATTCACTTCCTGCACTATGTTTATGCTATCTCAGTGTAAGCTGCTTGGAAATAGGATAAAACATGTATTATATATATTTTTAGTTATCATGAAGTCAAATTCTTATCTTTCTAGGTCAAAGCCCTCGATGGTGTATCCGACATAGGCAATATTATTAGGAAGTGGAATGGTTTGATGTCAACAATGGGTGATGCTGACCACTTTGACATTCACTTCCCTTTAGACCTGGATGTGAAGATGAAAGCCATGATTTTTGGAGCTTGCTTCCTCATTGTAAGTCTTTCGCTTTTGATTTATCCTGAGAGAATTATTCTCTCTGATGAGTAGTAGTGTAGAATAGTAGAAAGGCAATAAGCTTTGAAACTAGATCAACTTCTGTCTCTACCACTTAGTAGTTACATGTTTTATAGTGTTTAACACTTGCAAGCCTCTGTAAAATGGAGATAAAATATTTATATTTTTTCAGAGTTATGAATATTAACTATCATATGAATAAAAAGGCCAGGAGAATGCATGGGAGATATTAGACGTCCAATGGATGTAATTGTCATCATTGCATGTTATTATTTTCACTACTTAAAAATACTTGTCTTGTGACTTCTTAATGGAATAAAATAATTCTAAAACTGATATTCTTTTTCTCTACCTTACTGCCTCTCTGTTAGTGTACTCCTTGGTGTTGTACCACCCTTAGATTTAATAGGTGCAATTCCTTTGCTATATTTCTGACTAATTAATGGTTAATACTCATAAGTAAAGCATAGAAATAAAATTGACAATATTTACCCTAAAAACCTAATTAACATATTATAATTAGTACATTTAACATATTTAATATTGATTATCAATTGTTCCTCCTTTTAATAATAAAAATTTAGTACTCCAAATGGAAAGTTTATTGGCTACCAACAATTTTAAGTTTGTAGTTGATGCTCTTGATATTAGGTTCACTTTATAAAGATTTATTATATTTATTCTTTTTTTTTCTTCAGTTCTTTTTAAACTTTGTTGCATATATGAATCCCTGGGGGAATCTTGTTAAAATTCGAATTCTGATTCAGTTTAAGTCTTGTGGATTGGAGGTGGGAGCGGACTGAGATTCTGTAGATTTATTTATTCTTAGCTGAAATAGGAGGGTTGCCAGATAAGTTATACAGAATAATACTTTGTGCATTGCATTTAATTATCTACTTTTATACATATAACTCTCTCTCTCTCTCCATATATATATAATTACTTTTGCAATTTTAGGACTTCATGTATTTTGAAAGATCTCCACCACAACGTTCCTCAAGATAGATGGACACAGCAAATCAGCAATTATGGTAAAAAAAAAATATTAGAAAAGTTGAATTAGGCTTACAGTCAACCCTCAATTATTTGCAAATATATTTATCTGCTTCTGCAGATTATTTTTATTGGGTGTTAGCTTGGACAGGTAGACTGAGAGATTAAGAATACTTACAAGTGTTTCAATTGAGTGTCTACTTGCCTACTTGGTAGATGAAGAGTTCATCCTGAAAAAGCTATAGCTCATTAATCAAGTAAATATAGATACAATGAGCTTGAAAACATTTGAACATGAGATAGGGGAAATGAATCTCAGCACTCTCACATTAATAGATAATGTCCATCAACATATCCTATTGCCGAAGACAAATTTAATTCAAGATAAAAAGAATGACACTTTTTCTATTTAAAAACAAAAGGGAGGCAGACAGATATTTTATTGGAAAGGAAAATTTCACCTCTGCACATATATCAAAGCTTCATTTTGTAAAATTGATAAAAGTTTCAATGGAAAATTTAATCGTATTAAATTTTTTTTTTTTTTTTAATCATAAGGTGTATGTTTTCCATGTCTCTTCCTTCATTCACTAGCATGAACAATCAAGAGCTGCCCTATATATGAAGACAAGGTCAGACTATCAGGAAAAGAGGTGACTAGGGACATAGCCAATCTGGATCTGATAGCAACTTAGAGACATCAATGCCCCTCTAAAAGCTTGCATTTAATACATTTAACCTCACTTGGTAACAGATACATTATATGCAAAATATATTTGCTCCAATCTCTAAGATTGCTTATTGAACCTTTGTATCTTGTTTGATGTGACACAGAGGCGGTAACTGTTTTTTCTTTCAAGAAGACCCCTGATAATCACTGTGCTGTTTTAATTGCAAGAGCTGCAGTGTTTTATTTTTTTAATTTTGAAATGCGACAGTCTGTATAGCACTTTGTAAAAGCAAAAACTACAAATTCTGATACTGCTTAATATTGCTTTGCTGCTTTTTAAATAATAGATAAATCTGTATTTATGCAAAGAAAATAAAAGTGAATGTGCATCTTATCTGGAATCTATAACTTATCAGTACAGATTGTATAGGATCAAAGTAGTTTATGTATAAATTGAACTTGTTTGTATTGGATCAGCATAGTTAAAGTATAAATTGTATTTGTTTATATTAACTAATAGCAGCAAAGTGTTAGTGAATATACTCTGATAAATCCATTTGCTTCTGTTGCACTTTAGTTTCCTATTTGGATATGGATTGTGTTCTTTGAACACAGACAGTACATAGAATGGAATGTAGTCTTCTGTTCCTTATTAAATAAAGAAAGCATGAGTGCTCTTAGATTTGGATATTCTGAGATGAGGGCCTTTACCCACAGTTCTTACTGGAATGAAAGAAAGGTACCTCACTTTAATTACATTCATCTTTCATGGTAAAAGTTGTTTTACTCAATTTCTTGTAATGTTCATTTTTATGCATGACTACTAGATTTTTAAAAACTATGTAAAAGTTACTGCTTTCTAAAATAGTAATTACTTTATATATAATTTTAAACGTATATATTATTTCTTATAATAATGCCTGACATTTTCTATAGAAAATCAGACAATTAGTATTTAGAAAATTTATTCACATAAACTTTTCATTTTTACTAGCTTACATCTCATTCCAAGACCTACTGCTTAATACTAAGAAAAAATCATTTTTAGCATTTGACATTTTAAATTTGTTTAAAGTTTTTGTGATATTAACATGTCTCTTACAGTTATTATTTCTTTAACAGTAATGTGTCGTATTTTTATACTACAGTTCATATTATATTTTCTATATTTCTTAATGATATTTCATTATGTAAAATTGGTGAGATTGATTAAAAATAAGCTCTTCTCTGAAATTTGTGTACTTTCAAGCTTCATTGTATTGTTTTTGGCTTTTAAATAAATATAAAATGGCTTATAGTAAAATAATACTGTTTTATTTTTTGACTTGTGATTGAGTCTTTGCTATAGACTATATTTGTATTCCCCCGAAGTTTATGAAATACCCCGATGTGATAGTATTTGGAGGTGGGGCCTTTGGGAGATGATAGCTCATGTGGATGGCGCTCTCATGAATTGGAACAATGCCCTTATAATCTGCCAGTGCCTTTATCTTGGACGTTCCTACATCCAAAACTGTAAGAAAAGTTTGTCGTTTAAGCCATCTAGTCAATGGTATTTTTGTTACAGCAGCCCAAAAGGATTAAGACAGAAATTTATGCTGAGAAGGAAGGTACTGCTTTAACAAATACCTAAAAATGTGGAAGTGGCTTTGGAACTGAGTAACAGGTAGAGACTAGAAGAGTTTTGAAGTGTATTCTAGAAAAAGCCTAGATTGCCATGAACAGAATTTTAAATGATTCTGGTGAGAGCTCAGAGAGAAGAAAGGAGAGCTGTAGCTTAAGCCTCAATCTTCTTAGAGAATGCCTAAGTAATCCTGAACAGAATGTTAGAAATAATGGATGGTAAAAGCCATTCTGTTGAGGTCTCAGATGGAAATGAGAAACAGGTTATTGAAAACTAGAGGAGAGACAGTTATCATTTAAAGTAACAAAGAACTTGGCTGAATTGTATTCATGTTCTAGTATTTTGTGAAATGTGGAACTTGCAAGCAGTGAAACAATATTTAGCTGAAACGAGTTCTAAGTGTTAAAGGTGTTATTTGGCTCCGTCTGACTGTTTATAGTAAAATGGAGCAGAGAGAAATGATTTGAAAATGGAATTGTTAAGCGAGAAGGGAGCAGAATTTAAAGATTTGGAAACTTCTTAGCCTATCCATATTGTAAAAAATGACAACACTAAAGATGTGGCCAAGGAGATTAATGTGGGTCAGCATTCTCAAGGGAAGCGAAGCATCATTTTCCAAGACAATAGAAGAATGACCCCAAAAGTAATTCAGTGAGCAGCAGAGCTGCCACTCACATTTCAGGTCCCAGTACAAGGGCCTGATGGGCACAGCAGTTCAAAGGAGAGGCCACCAGCACCTGTGGGAACCTCTATACACGGTCTGGTTCTACCTCACATGGGGATTTCATTCTCTGCACTCTGGTGCCATGCCCTCTGTCACCCTAGATGTGGCTCTGGCAGGCCCTGGTATGGCATGGGCTTCAGCAGCCACCTCTCCAGTGGGCACAGGCAGCAAACTTTGGTGGTATCCCTGTGACCCCTTCACTGCTGGAGTGCAGAATGCATAGTCCAAGGGAACATGGCCACCTCTACCTAGATTTCAAAGCTTGAGACTCCCTGGGATTGCCTCAGGTTTAGAAGTCTAGCCCTAAAGAGTCCTAGGGCCCAAGCATAGAGTCTACTGGGGCCATTCTGCCTAGCCTTGTGGGTGATATGGCCACCCCAGTGGGCCTGGAAGAGAGAACATTGAGTCAAAGATTATTCTTGAGGCTTAATGTTTAATATTTGTTCTGTTCAATTTTGGACTCCTCTGAGGCTTATCACTCCTTTCTTCTTTTCTATTTCTTCCTTTTGGAATGAGAATGTTTATCTTGTGCCTGTCCCACCATTGCATTCTGGAAGCATCTAATTTGTTTGGTTTCACAAGTTACAGCTAGAGAGCAATTTGCCTCAGGATGAGTCATAACTCAGATCTTGCCCATATTTGATTTAGATGATATACATGAGATGTTGGACATAGACTTTTGAGTTGTTGCTTGAACAAGTTAAGACTTTTTGGCTATTAAGATGGAATGAGTGTATCTTGCATGTGAGAAGAACATGAATTTTGTTCTGATCAGGGTGGGATGCTATAAACTGAATGTCACCCAAAATTCATGTTGAAATCTAACCTCCAATATTTGATGGTATTTAATGGTGAGGCCTTTAAGAGGTGATTAGATCGTGAGAGTAGAGCTCTTAAAAATGGGATTAGTGCCTTTATCAAAGAGAACTTGGGAGGTTCTCTTGCGCCTTCTGCCATGTGAGGACACAGAAGACAGCCATCAGTGAATCAGGAAGTGGGTTCTCACCAGACAGAATCTTCCAGGGCCTTGATCTGGACTTCTAGAACTCTGAGAAATAAATTTATTTTGTTTATAAGCCACCCAGTTCTATGATATTTTTGTTATAGCAGCCCAAATACACTAAGACAGTCTTAGAATACTTTTATCCAAAGGGATTTTTGAAGTAATTTATTATCAGGTTCTTTCTTATATAAGGTTAATACAATAAATTCATTTCTGTAGTGTTGCATAGTAGTAACTAGCTTTCTGATATGTGTGTGTGTTATTTATAAATGCTTATTTCTAATCTACTTATTTAGAACACATAAATTTTAAGTATGATTTTAATGCCAGTATATCATGGAGGAAAGCTGCTAGAATTTATAACATCAGTGAAGGATACATTTAAAAACGATTTTGTCTTAATGACCATATTTCCCAGAAATTATACAAGAAGCTGGTTACCAGACTAATTTACTAGCTGAATTTTTAACCAACAGATGTGAAATTAAGTTCAAGTATAGAATAAGCAGTGATTCCAGAAAACAGAACTCTGCCTGTGTTAGGACAGCTGGCTACTTTTTAGTCCTTTCCCCCACAGTGTTCAAGGTTTAATTCAATTTATATTGAAAGAAGCTAACTTGGAAAACCCATGGGTCTAGATTTAATAAACTAATACCAAATTCAGCTTTTTGTCTAGCGATGGCTAATATTTAAAATGCACCTTTTCTCATAACTTGGTTGTCTTACACCGAATGCATTTCCCATTTGCCCCTAGGCCTCTTGAATTGTAAATCTTAGAAAGAGAAAAACAGAATGCTACATTCCAGGTATAGTCAAAGCGAGGCAGCATAGTATGTATGCTACATGATAACACTTAGCATGGTTAGTAATAGTACATGGCAGATATTCATTCAATATCTGCCTAATGAATAACAATATAGTCTGTGGATATATTTTTGAAATATTAGTTACAAGAGCTAGTTAAAAATTTTACTGTCCTCTCCACTATTTCACGCTATCAATAATTATTTTATTGAACATCCACTAAATTGAGGCATTTAAGCTATTCCTGAAAGCAGAGGCAAATGCAAAGATGAAAAATACATAATTGCTACTCTTGGGTTCCGAGGCTAATGAATGAGACAGATTTTTAAATGCACAAAATATACGTTTTTGAAGACCACATGGATGTGTTCAATAGGATGTTGGCACATTCAGTAGAGGCGATGTCACTAGTAGCATCTCAGATGCTATATAATATATTTCTGTTCTATTTAATCAGACAGTTTAGGCTGGCTGTTTTTATTACATGCCCAGGTAAATTTCCTGGCACTGCTGGAGATGAATGAGATGCATTTTACAGTTTTGTGTGCAAGCTGAATGCATGGTAAATACAATTAAGTTAGTTTAGCAAATTTTCATCAAGCAAAGTAGGGATTGGTTGTTTATTACAGTAAACACTGAACCCAGGAGAGGTGCATTTATGATGCCCAACAACTATTTGTTGAATGAATGAAAAAAGGCATAACATGTGTATGACACTGTACTAGATGTTCAAAGAAACATGAAAAAGTAGTCCTCTATCTCAGCAAGGGTAAAGCAAGTAAGTATGTAATTGCAGCACAAAGCTAAAAAATTATTGCATAGAATAAAAATTATTTTGTTTGAAAATGTATATTAATTCTCACAACTATATCATGAGATAACCATCAATAACATTTTTCAAAGGAAGAGACAAACTTTATCAAGAGGTAATAGTAAGAAGGAGATGGAGTGCTAAGGATTTTCTTCTTTCAGCTATAATTGTAATAAGGGAAAGCCAAAGGGTTGGATAAAGTAAGAAATATGAAAGCTCTTGGGAAAGAGAGAGCAGAACAGGCCAGATGGACATGCATCTCAGCATGGATGGAGTAAAACTAACCTAATCAGGAGATAGATGGTATAATGTGACCAACTACCTATAAGAACAGTGATGATGATGATAACAGTTTTAATGCTTCCTGTAAAGTAGACACCATTCTGGTTCTAAGGAATTTCCATATATTAACTCATTCAATTCTCATAACCCTATGAGATAGATTACTGTAATAATTCTCATTTTACAGATGAGTAAATAGAGATTTAGGTATCTTACAAAAAGTAACCCACTTAGCTTATGTCCACAAAACCATTATTTGAAGGTGGCTCTTAAGACTACACCTTAAACCACTGTCCTCTGTGCTTCTTTCATCTGTGTGATATAAGATTTCTTTGTGTGTTAACAGAATTATAGGGAAACAGAAATAGAGTAAAATATTGACATATTAACTCATGTGTTCTCAAATTTAAGATTATGACTTTTCTTGTAAGCGGCCTGAGGTGACTCTGAAAATGGTTCACTATTGACCCAGAAAACCCCACAAAATCATGCAAATCAAGAGGTTCACATCTTCATGTTCACTTTAAGAACACCCATGAAACTGCCAAAGCCATCAAGGATATGCATATCCGAAAAACCACCAAGTATCTGAGGAATGTCACTTTACAGCAGCAATGTGTGCCATTCTGTCGTTACAGTGGGGGAGTTGGTACATGTGACCAGGCCAAACAGTGGGGGTGGATACAGGGTTGGTGGCCCAAAAAGAGTGCTGAATTTTTGCTTCACATGCTTAAAAATGCAGAGAGTGATGCTGAACTTAAGGGTTTAGTTGTAGATTCTCTGGTTGTTGAGCACATTCGGGTGAACAAATTCCCAAGATGCCACACAGAATTTACAGAGCTTGTGGAGGATGAACCGCTACATGAGTTCTCCCTGCCACACTGAGCCAATCCTCACTGAAAAGGAGCAGGTTGTTCCTGAAACGGAAGAGGAGGTTGCACAGAAGAAAAAGATATAAGAAACTGAAGAAATAAAAATTTATGGTCTCAGTAGTAAATTCAGCATCAAATAAATGCTAATAAAAGAAAAAAATAGGATTATGACTGGGAAGCCTATGATGCTCTGAGGGGGTCTGGTCTGAGGGTATGCTCTTTTCTGAGAAGCTTGTTTTTTGCTTTTGTGGGTATCCCAGTGGTTGTTTCCAACTGATCATTTTATGTTATTTCTCAGTTTGGTGCTTCCCAAATCATCTAAGAATTTTAAATATGAACCCCAAAACAATGGAGACAATTCTGACTTAAGAATTCTCAGTAAACATTTTTTTCTCTACCTCTAGCACAAGCCAAAATAGTCAAGCTTTTTCTTGATCTCTAATTGCCAGTTGGTGAAATTTTTTTCTTATACAGTTCATCTTATACACTGGAGTATGTCTCTTTAAGGGCTTCCATTTTATTGGTAGTCTGTTCCAATAGTATACCTTGCCCAAGGCCTCATCTCCTGCCTCATATTGGTAGGTGAAATCTAAGACTCTTGCCAAAGAAGATTGGTATTTCCTATCTGAGATGCCAAAGAAAGTGTCAGCCTGTGTTTAATAGTTAGATATTTCAGATTGTTACTGGTTTTGACCACTACTAAATTCTCTTACTCTCTTAGGAGCTATACTTTGCATTCAAATAGCTTTTGGTTATACTTTAGCCAGACTTTCTAAGTGTTCTATAGCAAAGGTTTTTAAGATGATCTAGTTTGCAACATTGCCAGCAATAGAAATGATCTACTTTTTTTTTTTTCCAGCACACAATTTTATTATGAAATATTCAGGAAATAATACTTTAACATAAGCATAAAATTTAAAACAATTTTTAACTTGTAAATTATTACTATTTGATAGACCTAATTTATAACTAAATTTTTATTTTATATTTGAGATGAATATTTATATATTATCTTCCTATAACCATATTATTGAATTCCAGATTCTCTTAAAGTATGTTTAATGTTACTAATATTGTTTTAAAGTAAATGAGATTCATTAAAAATGGTGCCAGCTCTTTTGCAATCTAAACTCAGATAAATTTATTTGGGGAAATTAAAGAAACAATTATTTCCTTGAACAGTTTTTAAAACATTTTTGCTCAAATTGTCTTAGCCAACAGTCATTAAACTTAATTTATTTGTTTTTAATTTTTTTTATTATACCAGATAAAAACAGACAGATAGAAATCAGATACTTTTTGAAACTCTTGATATGCAGGAATGGACACCTCGAGGACAGCAGAGAGAAGCAATTAGGATGACAAAATATTTATCTAGTTTTGAAGCACTGCCCCTCCCTCCCATACCAGTCTACTATAGGGGGCAGCATCAGTTCATAAATTTTTTTTAGTAAACTATACTAATATTTTTCAGCCAAGAATATATTGGTATTAATCTATAAGTTTTAATGAGTAGAATCAAAGGATTTTAAGGACTGTCTGCTCTACATTCTAATATACAAATGAAGACATTAAGAGAGGCCCAGGTCCTGTATCCAAAGTCAAACCTAGAATTAGTTGTAGAACCAGAAAAGTACAGATCTCCATTTTTTATTCCAATTTCCTTCTGCCACACCCGAAATTTATCAGTGATTTAAACATTTTAATGCACTATCTTTCATAACATTGGAATTTTAAGCAATAAAAAAACTAAAACCCCACTTTCAAATTTTTTAATGTTCTAAAGCAATTTTAAGCACATGCTTGTAGAGTTTATCTCAGTAAAGCAGACTAATTTTACAGACATCTAACTGTAAAAAAGAAAGTAAATTACTATGTGACAAAAAAACAACAGAAACACTTAGAATGTTTGCATCATGAATGACAAAGGTTTATTTTATTTATTCAACCATTGATACTTCTGTAGTCACCACTCACTTCGGAGTTTAATTTCTTTATTAAAATATGTATATTTAGCGTTTTTTTTTTAGTAAAACGCTATTCATTGTTTGATAGATTTTTCTGCTTTGAAGAAACATAGTCGTTGGTTCAAAAGGAGTTTCAGTTAAATAAAGACAATCCATTATCCTGAGTAGAACAAGGAAAATACAGCTAATGAGAAAATGAATACAACTCTTGCATAGATGTGACCTAGTCTGACTATTGGCCCAACAGATGACAGAAACAGATGACATGGCTGGGGATGTGGGAATATTTTATTGAGGGATCTGGCAGATGAGATGAGAGTCAGCTATGAGGATTATTCCTGGCAATGCTAAGTGTCTATTTTATCCCCTTGAATTGCTTTCCTATTATTTTTTCTACTAGTTAGGACATTTCAATTTTTTTTCCTCTGTGTTCTTTGTTTGTATACCTCTCCCTATTTTTTATGGCTTTGTGCATTTCTGTTTATGACACATACATGTCACTTGTTTGAGATATAGCCATAGGTCCTGCTTGGACATGGAAATCAGGGACAGTGCATTCTATTTTCTTCACTGATATCCATGTAACTTTCAAAGTGAAACTATATTTATAATGCTAGCATTTTGATAGATTACTTTATGAATGAAATCAATTGCAAGATAGACAAAGGAGGGACATACAAATGATTTTTATCCTAATAAGGCTGTTTTAGGATTATTCACTGTTCCCTGCTAGCAAAAGGTTTACAGAAAGTGTAGAATCAGAGTTACCCTCCCTGTCTCAGGCAGAGCTGGAAAAACAGAGGTGTCCCTGATGGAAGCTGTCCCGCATAAAACTTACCTCATGAATGAGCTGAGTATGTGTGCTCTTAGCAGAGAGGCTGCCTCTCCAAAGACAGAAAAAGAAGGGACTGAACTACTTATGCCCAGTTCCTTCTTTCGAACTCACTAGCTGGGTAAATCATCCCAGCTCCCTGAGGCAAGTAAATAAGGAGACAGAGAATGTCCAGGAATGTTCTCCAATACCACTGCCATTACATGGACATATCAGGAGTGGAGAATGTTTTGTGGTAGAAGTTGTTTTGCCCCCTCAAGTCTATTTTTACCTTCTTTCCCTTACATTTTATAGCTTCTGATTTCACTGACTCACAGTGAAGCCTGGAATAAATATAATATTTCCTTAGTGTAAATGCATGGTGAACTTCTGTTTAATTAAAAGTAAAATGTGACAACTTTTTAAAAAGATAACTAACACATATCATTTGCTTCTTATTCTTTCCTACTGCCTGTATGCTTAGCATAAGAAAAACAGATCAAGGTTTTAACGGTAGATACCTCTGGAAAGTGGAATTGGAGAAGTTCATCTTTGTTTTAGATGCATCTTTGTTGCTTGAAATCATTATAATTAATATTAATTTCATAATTAAAAAATTAAAGATAAACTTTTTAAAGTTTCCTGTAACTGGCCATCCCTAGGATGCCACGTTTTGGCTATAATTTAGGGCTTTCTAACCTTGAAGTAACATTCAATTTATTGAGAGCTTTTTCTTAACTGCAGTGTAGAGGACCTGCCCCCATACACTGATTTAATTGCTCTGGGATAGGATCTCGGCATACATAGTTTTAAAAAGTCCCTTGGTCTTTCTTTTGTGTAGTACAGGGTTAGAACCATTGGACATCAGTCATTGACTTCTCGTGGTTGCACAAAAATATCACCAGGAATGCTTTGTAAAATCTCACATCCTGGCTGGATTCCAGAGCAGCAGCACCAGAATCCGGAGTTCCTTAGATGATCTAATGTGCAGCCAAGTTTGTGAACAGAGGTTACTGCCTGAAAGCTTCCAGGAAACTTTCCTCCAATTTGCATGTAAGCTGATAAAATAAACATTCTTGCTTTTATCCATGTCTTAGCCAAAATAATAGGTTTGCTAAATAAAATACAGGATGCCTAGTTGAATTTGAATTACAAATATCAATTTATAATAAGAGATTGTCCCATGCAATATTTGAGACAACACGCAAAAAATTGTTTATTGCTTACATGAAAATCACATTTAACAGGGCTTCCTGTCTCTTTACTTGTGAAATCTGGCAACCCTGCAAAACAAACACAGATAGAACTCCAGAAATCACAGAAGCGTAATACAGATCTTCTCTGTATGTAAAGAGCTTTAGGAGATTGAACACTTGAGGAGGAAGTAAAGTGAGAACACCTTGCTGATGCCCAGTAAAATGTCTTGAAAGTCTTCTTTATTTATCTCTCTTCCCCAATTTTCTGAGGTTTTATAACTGGCTCAGTTTCTTTGCTGGATTTGCCCAACAAATAAGCAAATAACTACCAAATTCTGCTCCTTTCACTCCCATTCACCCTCAATTCTTTTTCCTTCAACCAACTAAACAATTTATTTTCAGATTTTGCTAATCTTTTTTTCCACACTTCACAGAAAAGGACTGAACCAAGAAAATGCACAAATGGGTTTGGCCAGAGTGTGTGAGGTGTATGTGCATGTACATATTCATGGGTGTGCAGGAATATTAGGGCCTTTTCTTTAGATATCATTACTTTTTCATTCATGTGGAAATGTCAGCTTCAGGGTATAGCCTGTTGGTGTTACTCTAAGATTTTGTGTATATTTATCTCCTAACTGTTGCTTTCAGTGTCAACTTCAAAAATAAACCACAGAGTCTCCTTCAGTAAAAGGCCTATTGAAGAGAAAGACTATTATCTCTGACAATTTCTAAATTCCTGTTGTCTAGAATTCTCCATTAACTACACAAATCACCACTATAGATGATCAATTTACAATAAGAGAACAACGAAGGCTTAAACTGTAATAGTGTCTAATATTCAGTTGGGGGTGGAAAAGCAAGTATCTAGTAAGTATTGGATGTTTTTCTCAGACATGCGATCTATCAGAAAGCACTTACTATACTTTGTGGGGCCCAAACTTTGCTTTGAGTCCCATAGCTACCCTTGCTAATCATGTGACTTTAGGATAGAAGTGAAGCTCTTGTGCTCCTCCATTTCTGCTTTTGTAAAATTAAAGCCAAAATGTCTAACCTGTTTTGAGAAGTATTATTGTGAGAATTCCAATGAGATAATTTATGTGGATAAGACTGGACTATTCCAAACATTAGCATTTTTACTGGGTAAAAGAAAAGAAGGAAGAGTAGGAACAGGGCTTGTTTTGGTCTATAAAAGGAAACTTAGGCAAGCTCTCGTATAGTCACCTATGAGCTAGCAAAGCAAACTGACCCAGAAATACCCTCAAGGGATAAAAGAAACACCAGTTAGCAGACCAACTGTAAGCGCTGATTTTTTAAGGAAAAAGAAAAGATGAAATGTGCCAAGCCACAAGATTAGCCCCCTTAAAGACTCCTGGCATGCTAACTGGAGATGGTGGATTTGTTGAATAATCATGTTCCCCTTCCCTGGTTAGATGAAATCATCTGACCCAAGGATGAGTCACAGACAAACTTACGGAAAGATCCTCAAAGTCTGCGTGGTAAAGTAAATGAAATGGAAAAAAAATGTGTATGGATGGCATGTTTCCATATAGCTAGATAGATTCGCTAGTTTAAGTTCCCCTTATGAACCAGAACCCATTCTGTTTTTAGAGTTCAAGGAGACTGCATTATATCAGGCTGTTCCAAGTTTAAATATGTGATTGATGCAGGACAAGGCAAATCCTCCCAAGTGGGTCTATACCAAGAGAGAGGGTTCTTTGACTAAGCACAAGAAAGAATTCAAACACACACCAGACTTAGAGTCAAAAGAAAAGTTTATTAGAAAAGGAGTGACATTCCAAAGATAGAGTGCGGTCTTTTTTCAGAGACAAAGAGAGAACCTGAGAGAGACTCAGAGGGACAGAAAGAGAGAGGGATAGAACAAATAACGGCGAGTGAGACTGAGAAAAAAACACTGAGAGGGACTGATAAAAAGACAAAGACACTGAGAGGGACCTTGAGTGTTCAGGGAATTCAGTTTATACATCATTCTGTAAGTTACAGTTTAAAGACTTGTTCACCCATTTTCCCTTGATGGTATGGACATACAGTTTGAAAGGATAAAAGTATGTAGCACGAAAAGGTAAGAACAGTAGTGTAAATGGCCTGCTGGAGTAGTGTGAATGGAACTCCCAGCCTTTGATCCATAGTTTCCCCATGTTTAGCCATAGGGAATGAATGATTTTATTTTGTATAGGGAGCAACTTAAAGACTCTATTTTCCTATTTTCTCTTCACAGTGTGGGGAAGTGGTTTGTTAGCAGTCATAGCAGAAATCTTTCTTTGTTCTGCAGGTGTCCTTGTGGCCTTGCTGTAGGCCTAATCAGCATGTTGAAATCTCTGAATATAGTTTGATTTAACCTTTTAATTCTCTCACCTCCTTCTTACATTATTTGAGACTGCATTATGTCGGGCTCCTCCAAGCTTGGATATGTGATTATTCAGACAAGCTCTAAACTCAAGTATACTATTGCAGTTTCCATGACAAATTAAAAGAAAAAATCAAACAGTATGATAACCTTCCAAAAAGAAAAGAAAAAAATATATAAATAATTGTATTATCTACCTATACATATAATTTATTAGTTCAATTCTTAGGCACACTAAATTCTTTACAAACCTAACTGTCAGTTAATGAGATATTTACTCTTCCTAAGGATCTAGTTATAGTGAGGCCAGAGTGGGGACCCTTCCAAGGTGTCTATTGCTAACACAGTTTGGGAAATGACTCCCCCAACTGTAAAACTTAGTTTGTACCACAAACTCTATGACTCAGTTGAGTTACTCACCGCATCCCCCCACT
Source organism: Pteropus alecto (assembly GCF_000325575.1). Taxonomy (NCBI): domain Eukaryota; kingdom Metazoa; phylum Chordata; class Mammalia; order Chiroptera; family Pteropodidae; genus Pteropus; species Pteropus alecto. The sequence goes on along the minus strand of NW_006440638.1, from coordinate 5,062,776 downwards.
TATCTCAAATCCAGTCTCAAAGACTTACCAAGTTAAGTCACTCCCTTCTGAAAACGCTTCAGGAACTTTCCATTTACCCACATACCATTAAGCTAACTTTGTTTCTTCTCAGGGTCTTAGATCATTCTTCCCAGATCTTAAGGCAGTTTACTCCTTTTCTTCACAGTTCACCCACTCAGAAAGGCATGTCCTGTCCCCTGTATCTAAAATATTTCCAGTCTCCCAAATTACTCTCTTCTTCTTGTCAGTACTTAGCATCATCAGAAATGTTATTTGTTTGTTTATAATAATTTCTGAGAAGGCAAGAATTTTGTATGTTATGTTCACCACTATATCTCATTGCCTACAACATAATTAACAAGAAGCAGAGACTAAATAAATGTTGAATAAATAGTGTTGAATATAAGCAAAATAATATGATAGCACCCCCCCCATAAAGGTAATTTCAAAAGAGAAATTTAAATCATTAGAATAATTGTGTCCCTAGCCATGATGGCTACTTTAAAGGTGACACCACTTATTTGTAAATATCCATTGTCCTTAAGGGAAAAAAGAAAATTTTTGTTTCAAAATACAACACATTATATATACTTAGCTTGACTCCCTGCTTTTGGGTTCTTCCAAGCTTTTTGGCAAGAGATATTTACTTCTGGCTCTAGCTTTCTTCTTGGGATATAAATCTGGGACTATTTTCTTTCCATCGATTTGTTCTACGGAGACTTTCTACCTTGGCCTTTTCTGGTGGCTGAGGTTAGAAATCCAACCACTATCTCAGGAGTAGGCACAGAAGCCTGGGGTATGTTAGTTAAGCTCTTTTTTTTTTTTTTTTTTTTAAATTTCAGAACAACTGGTTGTTGGTAGACAAAGCTACCAGCTGAGGAGATAGGAATTTACTAAATTGTTTTAGACATTTGTTACAAGAAGAGAACAAGGAGTCTTTAGGTGGTCAGATGGTCATCCTGAGGACATGCCAATAATCACTAGAAGGGAGGAGTGAAATTTGTTGTTAGCAACTTTTTCTTGTCTTATTTGCTATTATTTCAGGAATGGCACATTAATTTAAGATAGCAGGGTCTGGTTTACAGGGCAGATGCTTCATTGTATTTGAACCTTGGCCCTTACATTTATGGACAGGAATATTTAGTGACTTGGTTCATTTCTAGGTTTGAAAGTCCTCTTTAAATTGGTAACAACAAAACTCAGTGGCAGGCTATTGGCACTGGGCACAGACACTTAGGTACAAGGGAACTCTATCAAGACTAACTTAGCTGACTTAGCAGAAGAGAATAAAGCTGAAATATAATTATGTTCAGAGAGGATGCCAATGAGAAGCAAACTAATTCTTAGGTTGAAAGATAGGACACAAAACTGATTATAAGGTATGATTACAATGTTTCTTCACATGCATGCCCATACACACATAGGAACACACACACACACACAAGAACTTACATATAAGCATTATCACGCATATACATGCAAACACAATACTGAAAGAAACACGTTAAAATGTAAACTCTGTTTATCTAGGCAGTTAGTTTATGAGTGATTTTATTTTCTTTATTTCTACTTTATTTTCCCATTTTCCTTGCCAAGCTTTCTCATTCAATCTCTTTATACCCAGCTCTTCTACCAAAGAACTCGATCTTTTTGAAGCCCAATCCAGCTAAATCCTAAACTGTCCAAGTCTACTGGGTTTCTGAAGCCTTTGTTGCTTCTGTTCATTCTTCATCCCTGAGTCCAAGCTCACAGAGTTAGACTATTCTTTACCATAAGCTCCAGAGAAAAATTTTCTTGTCTAGAATTCAGGTAGCTTTAAAATATGACCACAAAGTTCTTTGACACTACTCTTTTTGAGCGGTGGGGATCTATGTCATACTCTCTTAAAGATAGACAGTCTTGTGACAGAGTGTTTCAAACAATTCTGTATGGTGGGAGTGACACTATGTGACTTATAAAGGCAAAGCAGTTTCTAACTTGTTTTCTGGAATAGTCACACTTGGAATCCTAAGCCACCATGTAAATCCTGACCACTTTGAGACTGTCATGTTGTGAGTTAGCCTCAGCCTCGTGGAACCACCATGTGTAGATGCTGAGCAGAACAATGAAAATGAATAAGCCTTCAGATGATTTCAGCTTGGTAGGGTTCTCCTTGCCTTCAGATCTTCCCAGCTGAGGCCCCAGATGTGAAGAAGCACAGTCAAGTTGTTCATAGCATGCCCTGTCTGAAGTCTTAACAGCAGAATTTGTGAGCTTAATAAAATTATTGTTTTATATTGCACTGCCAAATTTGGGGGTAATTTGTTACACAGCAATAGCCAGAAAACAGGAGACTTGAACACAACTTGAATCAGACTTCTGACAAGGAGTTGAAGTCAGATATTTTTCTATGGTGCAGAAGCCAAATGCAATCATTCTCCATGGGTTAATATAATGCTTTCCCAACATGTTCCAACAACCCAAACAGCCTGAAGGTAAACTCTGCTTCCTATTACAGGA
>NW_006440638.1:5045407-5060261 GCF_000325575.1 Pteropus alecto | reverse complement strand
AATAGACTCCTCTTAATGTCATATACATTCTTTAATAAGGAAATAGCCTTAATAAGTCATATCCTTCACTTATAAAACTTTTGGATCTTTGAAATCTAAGAATTCATTTTCTTTGCCTTCCAAATTCTAAAAAACTTCTCACTTTATAAAAAGCACACAATAGCCTGTCTCCTGGCCCTCTAATTTGGATTTAGCAGAAGATTCTAATTTCTGAAAGAATTCTTCAGGCTTGACCCAAACCCAATGTACCCTGGTTGTCAGAGATTAGAAAAGGAGACAAGGTAAAAGTAAAGAACATGGATAGAAATTGAAAGCATAGGAGGAAATTAGTAACTAAAGCAAATGTAGAAAGAACTACCATTCTTGTTACTTACTGTGTGCTGTGTGCTAGTATGTTACATGTATTGTGTCATTTCAACATAACAGCAATCCTAATGATGAAGGTATTTTTATTATTGCCATAATAATTGGATACACAGAATTTTTTTCCAAAGTGGCAGAGTTGATGGTCATATCCAGGGGTTTTACACCAGATCCTGCTCACTTAGTCACTAGACTGTACTGTCTAGAAAGAGTCAAAACTATTTTTATAATAAAGTTAGAATTTATTTGACTTTTCATTCTTATTATCTCGTGAGTGTGTGGTGGTGTTTTTCTCTGTATATTTGGAAGATCTGTATAACTAGCATCACAGCCTCAGCTCCACCTCAGATCATCAGGCATTAAATTTTCATAGGAGCACCAGTACCTGTAGGAGCAAAAAAGGTTAGGGACTGCTGGTTTAAATTACATAATAAGAGTCAATATCCTGTTTTATTAATCCCAGTATAGTAAGTAAAATAAGTATAATCAATCATAGAAACTCTGGTTAAAGAAGGGGAACCAATGAATTAGGTCTTTATACATGACAGAAAGGGGGAAAAAAGTAAATGCAGTCATTCATTAGATATTCAACTTTCAAGGCATTGTGCCAGGGTTTTGAGGAATGCAAACATGAATCAGGCACAGCCCTGCCTCAAAAGAAAATATAACCCACGTGTGAGGAAGTAAGTATAAGAACATTCTGAGATAGCAAGTATGATGAAGGGATGCAGAGAAACTGTCTGGTTGGGCATAAAAGGAGGGAGCATTTGCAGCTGCAGGAATTAGGGAAGCTGTTTAGTAATAAAATGATTAACTGTTTCCATTTTTTTGTGGAATGTCCAGTGACTATTAAATTCATGCTTTAGTAGTTGAGTTTATCTTTATGACACACTTTTTAAAGAATATGCCTTTAATAATATGGTGATCACTTGTATTTTATACACCCTGTAGTGATGATGGTTTCTATCAGGCAAGACTATGGAAGTCCCTCAGTTTTTGATGAACTCGTTTTAGAATTAGAAATATTAGAAATATTTATAAATCAATTTTCAAGTCTCATTATTTACCCCGTATGCCAAATTATTTTATTAAAACCAGTAGTTTCCCCTTAGGAAATGGTTATAAAAATATAATTATAACCACAACAAAGAGATAATAATTTACTGGGCTGGGGAAGAGGGAGGTCATCGATGTTTACCAATGACAATGGGGTCTATAAACTTCCATTTTGATGATTTGAGCCTAATAGTTCAGTGCATAGAGCTTAAAGAATTGAGGACTTTTTGGACTTTACAAAATGGATTCCATGGGGGCCATGACAGTAGTGTCAACTGGCACATAATGGGAATGACTGGAATGCCCCAAACCACAGAAACATCAGCCACATCTGCCATTGATAAGTCCTCAACTGCAGCAGCTGATATGTATAAGGATTCCATCTTGTAAGGATGTCTATCTGAACACCTCAGGTAGACAAAGCTCAAGTTTGACCCGAGAGTATCACAGAGCTCGCTTTAGAGATGCTAAAGACTTTCATCCCTTTGCTCTGTTGCCTAATATGCTGTACTTACCGTCTCTGTGTATTGTGTGTTAACGTCCATGGATACCTGAATGGTTTATCTGAGAAGATCCTACTCAATAAACCTGGCATCGTGGAGACACAAACACATCCAAAGCTGTTACTTCGGTAGCCACTTTCTTGCTTGAGACAACTGGCAGGTCTTCAACTGTGAAATACATGATTTTCATAGCAAGGCTGTTTTCTTTATTTAATTAATAGGATCTTATAATGCAATTGTTACTGTTTAGGGAGAGATTAGAACTCCGGTGTTGTTCCAGTGGCCTAGAGACTGCCTAAAGAACACTTGATTGTAGTTAAAGAATCCTTCCTGCATCCCCAGAGACAAAGGACAAAGGGCAGGAGGGCCATAACATATAGCCGGCTTAATCCGTCCACAGACGCTTATGCAGAAGGTGCTACCCTAGCCTGCCCACAACCTCAGCCTCATTATACCATCATTATAATACCATGTTTATGCCTGGAAGTTCACAAATCTAATTATAACAGATCAAATTCTGGGTAAGCACATGAGCACTAAGCAAAGAGTTATATAGCAGCCAAGTGTCAGTCAAAGTGACCTCACATGCCAGTCTCCTAGGAATGGCTTTGTAATCACATATCGTGGCCCCAAATATAAATAGACTTTCCCACATCTGCATTTTTACAACTCTCTTTGCTGAAAATCCACTCCTCCCTTGGGGCTTACTCTGTCTTTTATTTCTTTTATCTTTTCACCTCCCAAATTCCACAGGGCTACAGCCTTTCTTAGCATGACCCGTCTCCTAAAATGTACTTTCTATAAATTTTACTTCTTCTGAGTCTTGCTGACCTGTAATTCTTTGCTGAATCAGTGGGGAAGAACCAAGGAAGAATGCTAATTGCTCTTCTGTGCTGTTACCTGCGCCATGCTGCTGGGGCGACACTGGAGTTCAAATCATTCCCAAACAATAACACATGGAGGTATTAAAAGTGAAAGAAGTGTCTAATTCATCTTAGATCTTAAAGACAAAGTAGTATCTGGAACATGGTGCCTGCACAGTAATTATTTGTTGACTTAGTGAATGAACAACTGTATACTAACTTTAGGGAAATGATGGATAGTATAAAGAGAAAAAGAGATTTTCCACTTTTGTGATAGATTTGGGGTAATTTTGCCATGTGGGTACTAGTTGTAATGTTTGTTTTGATTTAGACAATAAATTAGAAATATTGAAAAACTGAAGAATTCAAAGTGAGGCTTTAAATTGTGGATGAAAAATTTCCTAACTGGGAAGGTCATGGTGGGCAGCCATGCCCCAGACATATAACTTATTTAATAAAAGATTTATCTTTAAGTAAACTCTGCCCATTGTTTCTGTGCATCTAAGTTAATACACCTTGGAAATAAACATCCTCAAGAGAGCACATAATCTTATTAACTATCCTATAATTGAATTGCTGCCTTGCTTTCTTCCACCTCCATGTAATCTTCCTATGTTTCCTTCTCAATTTCAAATGTATAAAATAAGCTGCAATACTATGATTCTCTGGAGCATTTGTCTCAGTCTTTAGAGATCTTGCTTCTAGGTGTATCCTCTTTTTGGCTCAAGTAAACTTTTATGAAAATTCTCTGTAGAGTCTTATGTTGTCAAGAGTAATTGATTTGATAATATTTCTCATGTTGAGAGATTTTTAAATTTTTAAGGAAAAAGTAAAGAAGGACATCCATTAACAAAGTAACAAAGTAACTAACAAAGAGTAACAATTAAGAAAAACACTATGATTAAAGTAAAAGATAAATTAGAGGGCAGTCACCAAATGGCTACCTTCAGCTACCAGAGTGGTGTTATGATGTCAGAGAACTCTGCAAAATATGATGCCTACAGAGAGTTCACTGAACATTTCCCATATGATACAAAGAGGCTTGCAAGCAGTCAGCAAAGGGGCTGCATGATCATTATGGCTAGCTTCAGAAAGCATGAAGGGGATCTGTGCATTGTAATGTGTCTATAATATAGAAAATTATATCTGATGCAAACCATCTCTTTTGGAAACCTGTAATGGAAAATGCTCTAAAGAAGACTACACTTATAATTCTGGGTGCTTCATCCAGACTGGGCATGGCATGGCACATTGGCCAATGCCATCCTTTCCTCTACTGGCACACTCTTTAAAGTAAATTCTCTTTTCTTGCAGTTATATTGCAAGAATATTTCCTTTGGTGTATGTGACAGAATTTATTTTCCAGATTTTAGAAATGATGGATTAAAAATTCTACTAATACTTTTATGGCATATATCTGAATAATATTCACTTCTCTAAGGCCATAGTTTAAAATTTTTCTATTATTTTATCTTCTCTGTTCTTTTTATAACATCTAATATTAGAATTAAGTACATCTGTTTTATTGCATGATGGATCTGTATATTTTTTTTTAGTTGGGCTATGCTTCGTTTCCATTTAGCTTCCTTGGAGATCTCATCAATTGACATTATGATACAGTTTTTAACTCATTGTATAAAGAATTAATATAACACTTGTAATCAAGGTATATTAAATTCAGTTCTGTCATAGTCAGCTCTGCCAGAACAAGGACGACTATAACCCGTAGACCAGTCAATCACAGGGCAGGGCACCTAAGGAAGGACCCAATTGCAGGTGGTAAGATAGTACCAGCAGGAGGCCTTGAGGAGGTTCAGAAGTTGGGGAAGTTATAGAACACTATTCTCTGGAGATGTATGAGAAGACAGGGAAAGATCTCAGTCTGAGATGAACTAGGCTATCAGATAGGGATCAAAGGTAATGACTGAGATACTTGAGCTAAGGTGTGTAAGTAAGCAGTCAGAGAAATAAGGTAACAATATCATCATTGGAACCTACGATCAGAGTTGATTCAGGAAGGTCCAACTCCATGCTGAGCCTGGAAATTGTTGCTTATATACTCCTTATATTTTCAATACTTATGGAAAAGATTGAGTCTAGATTTTAGAGGAGCAAATTAAGGTTTAATGGGGCCTAAAGGTTATGTCATTTTAAGGAATCTTTAAGAAAAAAAAAAAAGACTAGAGTTACAAATATAAAGTAAACAAGTGAGTGCTTATTTAGGATTAAAAAAGAAAACCTAACAATTTATTGTATCCTTGGGGCTCAGACCTCTTTTCTCCCTAATATTCCCTTAGTTTCTAGGAAATGCTTTCTCAGTAATTGTTCTTGATTACAATTTGGCTTCCTTTCCAACCTCAGATATTGTACAACTCCCATCCACTCACAACACTCACAGAGGGCCATGCAAGTGAGATGCAAGGAAACTTCAACTTTTTTAGCTTCAGGGCTGTTCTGCAGTTTCGAGGTACTGAAACTGGCAGCTGGAAGAATATGTGAGAAGCCGTGGGCAGATGTGACATAGCTTTATTCAGGCATAGCAGGACACAGCAAGGCACGGGCACAGCTCCAACTCCCCTCAGACTACACAGACAGGGCTGTTCTTATAACAAGGTGCATAATAGTGGCTTAAGGCCAGGTACTATAATCAATCACAATCTATAGGTTGTATAGGATGTCGTATCTAAGGTTATAAGGATGCTATATCTAAGGCTGCCAGGGATGCTGTAGCTAAGGTTGCCTGGAACTGCACAGCTTGCTGGGAGGGAGCCTGACTACATTCATTTTGTTTGTCAGTCCCTTCACCCAACAAGAGCAAATCTTTTGCTGGGTAGAGATAATTCTATGTAAGGGAGTTAAATAGTCCTGAGAGGCAGGAGAACGAGGGACCATAAGGTCAGAGGACCATAAAAATCAGTAGAAACTACTGTTGAACAAGAAAATTTTGATGCTATATTGTGGTTAATCATAAGCAATGCAATTCTGGTGTCACCTATGCCAGCAAATATGTCATTGTTTGGAACTTCAATAAAATATGTTTGGAAGGCTGAATGTAGAAGCCACAAACTTCTGCTGCTGAGCTTGTTGGGTGACTCATGGCCTAGACAGCTCTGTCCAAATCAGTGTGACTAGTCACAAAACATCTGTTAAGATCATCTTTGGAATACTGTGTGCATTCTGGCTGTCTTTACTATCCTGGCCTTCTCTTTTTACTTTGAATTTGGCTGAGTTTAGTTTTACAGTTGAGTTTAGTTTGCTAGGTACAAGAGTTTCACAATTCAGATCTTCCTAGGAGGATTCTATACAAACATGCTCAGATGACTAAAACATATAACAAAGGTTAAAAAAAAAACTGGTATTTAGGCTGGAAGTGTTGAATGAGAACCAGAATTTGTAAATAAAGAATGCTTGTCTTTTCCCGAAGACAATAAGAAATGAGAAGAATAAAAAACTTGAGAAGACAACCCATAAACATTTCCCCTATTATAAATAACTGTTTTGTTGAGTGAAGAAACCTCTTTTGCTTACCATATGTTAAGCAGTTCACTGTGTTTTTTTTATACTGAATTTGTTTGGATATCCAGCTCATGAAAAAGTCACCTTATAAATTGTTTCCCTCATCTCACGGTTATTGTAGTTTCTGTTCCCATCTAAGGTTTTGATCCTAAACTAATGTTCCCAGTGGCCTTTTCTCAGGCTTCCTCCTATTTCCCAAATCTCTCTTCTATAGAATATTTCCTATTTGTATGACTTTATCCATTTCCTTCACTAACTCGCCCCCCAAGCCCCCCAGCCCTCTGCCATCCTGTCTGAGTTTTAGCTCTTGGCTATTTGGTTGTTTTCCTTCTCATCTATTTCATTTAACTTCTTCTCTCTCTACTCCCAGGACTATTATTATATGTGTTCCCAAGGCTTTACTTCACATTCATTCAACAAATATTTATTAAATAAATATCCTCAACTCTTATTTTCACTCTTACACCCACATTCATACCATCAAATTTTGTTTGCTTTACAATCAAAATCTATTTAGAAACTGACTTGTTTTTACTGCTATGAACCAGGTTGAAACCATTGTAATCTTCTGAACCACTGCATTAAGCTCCAAATTGGTCTCAGGTTTTGTGTTTCATTTGCCCACCCATTTCCTAGAGCATTTGGACTCTATCATCCTTTTTAACTTAAGATCAAGTTAGTGCTCTGCTTGCAACCATCCAAATGTCTGTCTCTGTCTCTGTCTCTGTCTCTGTCTCTGTCTCTGTCTCTGTCTCTCTCTCTCCCTCCCTCCATCTCTTTTTAATTGTAGTAAGGACAACTTTTTAAGTGTTGTAAATACAGTATTGTTATTTACAGACACAATGTTGTATAGCAGATCTAGAACTCATTGTCGATGAAAGAACTTCCAGCCTAAGAAAAAGTCTTATAAGAGTTTGAGGCAAACTGATGACAACAGCCAGAAAGCAAAATCTCAATGGATTGAGAAAATGCTCCAGAGAATAGCAGCCTTATAGCTTGTTTTATACATTAGAATCAAAAGAGGAGATATAAGGGTTGGGGTGGCGGGGTTACATGAAATTCATTGGTGGTAGATTAGTAGGATGGAAGAAAGGAAAGCAGTGAAATCTCTGAGACTGGATAAAAGGTATAACCGAGAGACACATTCTTCTTTTCCATTGGTGGATATAGGACAGTTAACATTTACAGCACACAGAGATGATGTGGGCAACAAGATAACTGAGGGTTTCTGTGGTCTTATACTCTGGTGGGAGGTTGTGGCCTGAGAAGTCTTGAAAAGGGGGATTATGCTGACATTCCAAAGATATGTTATCTCAGATGCAGAAAAGACAATAGACAGGCTCACATAAGGTAAAGATTAACATTTGTCAATGAAGCTACAGGCCTAAGAGGCAACTATCCTCCATGACTCACTTTTAGTTAGGAATTTTTATGTTCAGACTATCCTATATGATTACGTTCAGTCTGAGTTTGTAAGACCTGCCATTCAGGCCTCCCCTGAGCGTGTCATGTTTAGTATGTGACCCCCTTTTGTTCACATTATTCATTTGGCCTAAAAATTTTTTATACCAATTGATTAGCAGCTCCTTCTTCCTTCCTCCCCTCAGCCTCTGGCAACCTCCATTCTATTATTTTGCTTCTATGAGTTTGACTATTTTAGATATAAATGGAATCATGCCATATTTGTCCTTTGGTGACTGGCTTATTTAACTTAGCATAATGTCCTCAAGGCCTAAGTTATCAAGCTCTACACTAATCACGCTGTCTGCTATTATGTTTACCCCTCTCCTTTTTACCTCTCAGGCTTCACCTCCTGTTAATCTTACTCATGGTCCCTGAACTACTTCTCATTGTCACTTTGCTTTCTTACAACACTCCAGATATGTTCTGGCATCAGGGCATTTGTACTTTCTGGTTTTTCTTCCAGAAACACAGTTTCGCCATACAGAACCATTGCTTTTTTCCTTCACCACTTTCAGGTCTTTGCTTAAACACTTTCTCAGTGAAGCCTTTCCAGTACCCACTATTCAAAGTTTCAGCATAGCATCTCCTTCTTGGTCTTTTCTAGTTTACTTTCCTGATTTATTTTCTCTCTACCACTTATCACTATTATATGCTTATCATCTCTTTCATTATATAAGAGTAGAAGCTCCATAAAGATAGCGATGTTTGGATTTTTACTGATATATTTACTTTACCAGCATGTGGAACAACACCTGAGATAAAGTAGGCACACAACATGTTTTGAATGAACAAATGTATACATGCTACTATGTGCTAGTTATTTAGTTTACAGCGATGAAAAAGAACTGGATCCCACTAACAAACAAACTAATAAAAAACTGTCAAAAATGAGAGAAGTTTGTTTAAAGAGTTAGAGACCATGGAACAGGGGCACCTAAGCCAGCCTGGGATAGGATGAGGTACACAAGTTGGGCTTCCTATAGGAGGTGGCACCTGAGTCTGATAGAAGTCAGCCCAAAGAAGGGAAGAAGAGAGGTTTGGAAAAGAACTTTCTAGATAGAGAAGTAACATGAACAAAGGCAAGCTCTAGTCACCTGTGATAGATTTGATGTACTCATTATTGGCTAACTTCCTTTTTTACCCTCAACTACTCCTCTTCCTTTAAAGTACCAACAAACTGTTGGTCTTTAAATATTGTCTCAAGGTTAGCCTCTGGAAGAACCCAAATAAAGACAGTGATTCTTGCCCAAACTCTGGAGAATAAAAATGACAATATCTTTGGGAGATAATAAGGCAAATCATGTTGGTTGGATAGAGGATATAGGTAGAGGTGAATAGGTTTGATAGCAAAGAAATTTGAATTCTAGGTTAAAGGATTTTAATTGCTTCAAATCCCTTATGGAATCTTTGAGTTTGGGGGTGAAGTAATCAAAAAGATATCTGAGTATGATGAATTTAACTGTGGTATATAGTGGTACAGTCCTGGGGGCAAGGAGAGTCTACAGGGATGAAACAGTTGAAATAGCACTGTTAGGGTATATTCAGAAGCACATTAGTGAGGTGACAGTGAAAATGGAAAGGAATAGATGGAGGCCATATGTGAAGGGGGAAAAAAAGACAAGATATTGGTGTCAGGCTCTGTATGTTATAGGGGGTGGGAAGAGAGAAGTAGAAAATGTTTGAGGCTATGTGATTTAGAGAGCAGCAGTATTATTAACAGAGATGAGGAAACTGTGAGTGGGATTTGGATTTGATGAGTTAAATACATTTGGACCTGTTCCAGTGGGATGTCTAAGTAGGGATGTTCAGCAGACAGCTGAAATATAAGAAGGTGGGAAGAATTTTGTTTCAGAATTGGGGCTCTTTCAGATGATGATAGATGTGTCTGGCTATTTTGAAAATCCCAAAGAAATACTTGTTTTATACAAATCTTACAGTCCTGACCTTGTGACTCTCAATAGAGAATGGTGAATGTTATGGTAACCTGAAATGATTGGTAGACTTTGCAGCTGAAACACACACACACACACACACACACACACACACACACACACACACACAATGATATGGAGAAGCTGTAAGTGTGCATGGGGTCGTGAGGGAATTTGGGAGGGCAGAAAGCTAACCATGCAAGTTCTTGAAGATACCGGACAACTAGGAAAGCACGAAGTCAGGTTCAAAAAGTCTGGCAGAGTTCAGGCACAGTAGACAAATTTGGAATTCTTGACGGCGAGATTTGGCCAAAAAACTAGCCATTCTTAGCAGAGTCCTCAGACTCAAAGGACTAATGCTATTGGCTTTCTGCCTACCTTTATGGAGTGGTGCTGGCTGTACACTGAAGGACGTTATTAAGGAATACATCCCTTAGCTTTTTCTTCTTCAGGCTAAATAAACCTCATTTCATTCTTTGCACAGGTCATACTTTCCATTTCTTTAATTATTTGTTACTCTCTCTGAACTTTCTCCAATTTTCCTTTTAAATTACTGAGACCAAACCTTCAAAACACAGTAACAATTGGCTTACTTCTGGTCACAGGAAATGATTCTTCTTCTAAAATGTTACACCCCAGGCAACATTTCTTTGCAGGTTTTTCCACCTGTTTTTAATGTGACCATTTAGTGCTCATCTTATTCTAGACTCCATGTTAATTTTAGACAAAATATGATCATAATGGAACATATCTTTTTCTGTTTTAACTTCAAAGGTTCAGAGTTGGAAAGGGTACATTGGCTCAAATCAGGCTTCCCCCACCCCGTTTTAGGAAGATAGAGGTAGATTACAGAATACTGCCATAGTACAAGTCTGATTCTTTTTGTCCCTTAAGACAGCTCATATCACATAATATGAGGCAACATTTTCACGCCTTCGCCTTAATTTGTGCTTTTGCCCCTGCTCATCCCAATAGATTAAACACCGGGCTAGATAAAAGGTGATAAGAAGGAAAAAAAATTGCGTAGACATGAATCAAAACTGGAAGCAGCGGAGGACCCGCCAAGGAGGACGTCTCTGGGAGTAATTTTCCATGTGGTCTGAAGGATGATCTTGTAAGGTACAGTCTCAGGTTACACACTCTGGACTCCAATTCTGCCGGATTTACAAGCCATTACTGGAGAGAGTCTGTGGCTCTACTGGCACAAGAGGAGGAGAAAGAAATGTTCACCGGACAATAAAAACTTTCGGTTTACACAGTAAAATAAATACAGGGCCTTCCTTTTACAGGGTGAAGAAACTTGACCCCTGAGTTTAACGGAGGATCCATTTCCATGCTTAGAATCTCGCGAGGTCCTATTCAGCCAAAACTGCTCTGGATTTGCAGTCACTCCTGACAGGGATGGAATCCAAATCCAGAGAAGGGCAAAGTCTCCCCCTTTGAGACTAATGAAAGGAAAGCTGCTGGTGCTGGGGCAGCAGAGAGGAGGATCAGGCGCGCACCACCCGCCCGCCCGACTCCCGGCGGCTCCTCCTCGCTCCCCTAGGCCCACTCCCAAACTTAAGTACACGCTTAAGTGTACACGCGTTCCAGCCAGAAGCCCTGCGTGAGCCTCTACACGTAGCCGCAGACAGCTCCTTAAATAGGTCGGAGTTGAGCAAACAACCCAGACGCGAGGCTGAGAAGCGAGAGGAGACAACCACAACGCAGCGGCGCGGCGGGTCAGTGGGCGGCCAATAGCTAGGGCACGGCCCGCCCCGTTGCCGCCCCCTCCGGAGCCTATAAGTTGCTCGCGGCGCCAGGGCGCCTGCACGTCGGTCCGACTCCGGCCGTGGGTCCGCGGCGCGCGCTTGGCCCCACTCGCTGCCCCCGCAGTCCTGGCCCGGGGCGGACCAGTGGTCCCCGCGCTCTCGCGAGAAGTTCGCCGCCGTAGGGCGGTGGGATGCCAGAGCCCTCACGGGCCCTGGAGGGGCGGAAGATGGGGTGGTGCGCAGAAAAGCCGCAGCTTTTGCTGCTGGCTCTCATCCTCCAGCCCTGGACTCCCTGCCTAGGTGCAGACTCGGAGAAACCCTTCAGCATCCCCACAGGTGAGCACTCCCGCGGCCCGCCACTGTCCTGTGAGGCTCGTCCCGGTGGGCAGTTCATTCATCCTTCAGCCCATCGCGCGGGACTTGCTGAGTGAGTAGGTGTGTGTGGGTGTGTGAAGGGGGTCCTGTCCCTCCCCGGAACAGCAGAGGTGAGTGGAGACTGGACGTTCTCCAGGCCCACCGAGGTGAGTGGGGTGTATTGTCCTTCTTCTCTGAGGAACTGAGTGAGCTCCGGCGGGGCTGTTCCCTGGAGAAGTGTGGGAGCGCCCGCCTTCCCCAGCTCTCGGAGTTCTCTGTAACCTGAGAGCGCAAGAGTTTTTCTACAGCACAAGTTGGGATTTCCTTTGGTTTTGCAGGTCACTGGGCACGAACACCTTTCCTGCAACTTTCCTTTCTCCTTCTTTCCTGGAGTTGGCTTGATTTATCCGTGTTAGACGAGGCAGTACTCCCTCTGTGACCTAAACACGGGGCTCAGTGTACTTTCTGATTGATGGTGACACATTCCTTCCAGCGCCCCGGGAAGCAGCCGGTAACACCTACCTTTTGCCAAAAACAACGCTCAAAACTGTGGTGGTTTCAGTAAGGCTCCTTGGCTATCCAGTACCCCGAGGCAACAGCTTTTCCTCCTTTGGGATTTGGAGGGGAAGCTGTGGACAGACAGCTTCTCCCCTTAGCCATCCTTTTCCTAAGCCTGGTGCCTGTTCTTGTTTTCAGAAGCTCGAACTGCAGCAAATAGACTAGTCAAGTTCATGTAAAACAAAACTTTTTACATTTAGTCAAATTAAAGAGAGTCTTACCACATGTTTGTCTAAACATACTTTGCTGCCAAACGTACTTTGTCGCACATGAGATATCCTTGGAGTTTTCCACTTTGTCCTTTAACTCTGTGCTCAGTTCTCTGAAATTAGAGTTTGCATTTAAATGACCTGCTATACTTTTTTTAAAAAATTAGGATCATTTTGGCACTTTTTTTTTTTTTTTTAAGTACGTAGGGCATTTTTTTCTGCTTGAAGTTTGCTTAACAAGGGTAAATCTATTTCAGGTTTACATTCAGATATTAACATTTGGTGTAGAGCTCAGCGAATCCACGAAGCAATAGTTTTGTCTTTAAATATTTCAGAAAACTTCAGTGGGCTAAACTGTCCATCTTTCTACATTCCTGACAAACAGTACGTGCTTTGTTAGCTTGAGAAACTTCGGTATTCGGATGGATTTCTCTCAGATACATGTGGTGGTTTTAAAATGGGTTTCTGAACCCTGTGTGGTGCCTTTAAATTTGAACTGAATTTTTTCATAACTTCAAAATTTTCTTTTAGTGTATCACCTAGAAAATAGACAAGTAAGTGCCTTCATCAAACTTGGAACTGGAGACATTTAAAAAACAATTTTCCCTAGAAAAATGATGTTGTTGTTGTTGTTGTTGTTGTTGTGAAACACCTAAAGAAACGTGCTGGGAAATAAAATAACATCTAAGTGCTTTGCTACTTTTAGAGGGACCTCTTCAGCCTTTGTATATTTTATTTCACTTCATTACCAACACTCTTCACTTTTTATAGAAGGCATTTCTTTGTTGCTGACTTTAAGTTTACAGTCAAAGTCATCCTCCTTTCCCATTCTGGCATTTAAGTTTCATGGAACTGGACAGTAAAGTTTTAATGGATTGTAACTTCAGAGAAAGGGAATTTCAGATGTGAATGTTTTCCTTAGAAGATGACCACATAAAACTCACTGCTGAAATCTGAGGACTGGTTTGGTTTTGGTGTGTGTGTGTTGGAGGGGTGGGGTCGCATAGGGAATTCAGTTATTGTGTAAGTGCAGGAAAATATTAATTTGTAATAGGTAGAACTAGCAGTAGCAGGTTTGATTATAAACTTTAAGCAGATGTGGTAAGTTAATAAACGTAGAGGGTACAGTGCTTGATAACATGGCAAGAATCATGGACTGTGTTCCATTTTCCGCCTAAAATATTACAAACGAAAATTATTGAATTGGAAACTTATTTGGTAAATAGCAAGCAAACTTTAGAACTCTTAAGTTGTCTAGCTTAATAGGAGGTCTGTAAGAAGAGTGCTTATCACCTCTAACTCCCTATATTTGTCACCATGTCCCAGCTAGCCATGAAGAAATAGATTAGACCAGAGTTTCCTAGCCCTATTGACGTTTTGAGCCAGATAATTATTTATTGTGGGGGCTGTCCTGTGCATTTTAGTATTTAGCAGCATCCTTGGCCTCTACCCACTAGATGCCAGCAGTACTGTTCTCCAGGTATGAGAACGAACAATGTCTCAAAATGAAAATTGGCCAGATGTCTCCTGAGGGTTCGAAAACCACTTGGTTGGACAAATCTATGTGTATTTGAGGCAATGTAGCAGTGTAGTGTCACTGGCATGATAATAGAAACTCTCTTTTGACAGCAAATATAAGGATTTTTTTATTTTTCCACTATAGTAGGGAATGCGCTAGTTGAAGCACATTAATCAATTTTTGGAATATAGTTTTTCCTATCTTTGATGCCGTGTGTTGACCACAGTTGAGAACACTGCTTTTTATTATATTTACTGAGAGTTTTGCTTTGTGCTGTTTTCATTCCTTTTTGGTTGCCATTTCATTCTTAGCATAGAAAAGATCTAAACAAAATTCTGGTTAAAAACAATCATTTTCTCCTGAAATCATTTATAGGAATTTTACTTTAAAATTATATGCCCGTGGGAGCTTTTAAAGCAAAATACTTCTAATGAGTATCTAAAAATCAGGTTCATACCCTGATTATCTTTTCTGCACTTTTCTGCCTTCTAGATGAGAGAGAGGATGGATTTATTTCTGCCAGGCATTTTCAAAAGGGCCCTAGACCTGGATCAAAATTTTTATGTTTTCTAAGGCACCTAGACGATTTCATGTTCTAAATTGGGCAGACTCAAGTTTTGAGCACAAATGGAGGAAATGGTTTCAAATCTTTCTGTCAAGACTAGTATTTTTCAACCATGTTCATTTATGAACTCTTTCATTTACTCTGACGCATTCCAGAAGGAAAGGAGAGGTTTGTTCCTATCTGTTGATGCAAACTGGCAATT
>NW_006440638.1:5038846-5045390 GCF_000325575.1 Pteropus alecto | reverse complement strand
AGAGCAAGGTCCTGGAGAAACCTCTGGAAGGAAGGGAGAGAGGCTTGTCCTCTGTGCACTTTCTGTGTCCTGGGCTCCAGTCACATATGACTCATCATCCTTAAACAAACTGTGTTTTATTTCATAGTGTAAAGACAGACATATGAAACAACTCTAGACAGTGTAAGAATAGGAAATGAAAATTAAATTGAGATACCCTTTTCTACCCATCATATTGGCTAAAACATTTAAAAATAAAGTCATTATACTAAATGTAAAGATGAGAACTGTCAAACTATTGATAAAAGAACAACATCTTTGGAGAACAGTTTAGTAGTGTCTAGTGGCTTTGAGAATCCACATATCCTGCAATCCTAGATATGTATATGTACAGTATAGAAAGCTCTCTGTATCTACATGTTCCATATTAGTGGGTTCCACATCCACAGGTGGGAATCTGCAGGTACAGAGAGCTGACTATATACATTATTTTATACCATTTTATATAAGGGACTTGAACATCCAATGGATTTTGATACCTGTGAGGGATCCTAGAACCAATCTCTTGCGGATACCAATCGACAACAGTGCTCTCACATTTCTGTGTCTGCCTGTTGATATTCCATTCATTGTTTAAATCTGGCTCAGAAAATTCTTCCCCTTACTATCTTTTGTTTGGCTCTCTTTCTAACTTCTTAATGCAGTTGGTGTATATAAATTATACCTGTTTTGTATGATAGATGTTTATGTTTAATAAATTACAAATTCTTTGAAGTAAGGACTGAGTCCTATTGATCTTTGTGCTCTTCACAGTGCCTTCCCTGTTTTTTGAACTCAAAGGTTCTTGGTTTTTATTTGAGTTTTTGGCTCAGTCAGAGGGTTATGAAAAGTGGCATGCAGTCAGTGACATTGCTAGCTGCTCCTTTCTCCAGGATTTTAATTCAATTTACTTAACTTC
This sequence comes from Pteropus alecto, assembly GCF_000325575.1. Classification (NCBI taxonomy): domain Eukaryota; kingdom Metazoa; phylum Chordata; class Mammalia; order Chiroptera; family Pteropodidae; genus Pteropus; species Pteropus alecto. Next base: position 5,044,453 of record NW_006440638.1, on the reverse strand, counting down.
CTTTCTCTACCCAGGGACTCATACACTACCATGACCTAGCAATTTACCAAGGAAACATTAGGAAAGACCTCGTTTCTGAACTATAGTTGGCAACTCTTCTCCATAGGTTATATTTTTTGCTCTATATACCTTGCTCACTTCTTAATCACCTTCAGAAATGCTTTCAGGTGATTGGATACCATGATCCTTTTTTTATACATGATGAAATGGAGGTTTGGAATGGTTATGTAACTTTCAGAAGATCTCGTAGCTGGAAAACAACACAAGAGGGGCTTGCGCCCTTTCTCCAGGGTGTGTTTATGCCTTTCTTGACCTCTTCATTGTTTTGTTGGACTTTTGAGACCTATGAGAAAGAAATGGAGACTGGGCATCAGAGACCTAAGGAAGCAAAAGGAAGACTTGGCTAAACGAGAAAGCACATACTTTGTAGGTTTACGTAAATGGAGAGGAAAAGGATAGGTACAAACTGAAGGAAAACTGGGTCCTAGGCCCTGGTGATAAACTATGGCTCATGTCCTGTGGGAAAGATACAGCTACCTGTTTTTGTATGGTTGGTGAGTTAACGATGGTTTTTATATTTTTAAATGGCTGAAAAATAGCTAAGGAAGATTAATATATTGCGATGTGAAAATTACATGAAATTCAATTTTCAGGGTACTTAGAGTTTTATTAACTCATAGCCACATTTGTTCATTTACTTATTGCCTGTGGTTACTTTGGTGCTACAAGGCATAATTGAGTAGTTGCTACAGAGACTGTATGACTTTCAGAGTCTAAATTATTTACTGTCTGTCCCTGTACAGAAAAACTTTGCCAACCCATGCTGTAGGAGATGACATTCCCATTTAAGTTGTAGCTCATGAAGATCTGCTGCTCTCTTGGAAGGAGCTTGATTCTGGACAGTAGCAGCTGATTCTGGATATTTGAAAGGCCTGTTATTTATTAATTAAAGATTAAGGTGTACAGCCTGGTGATTTGATTTACATATATTATGAAATGATTACCACATTATGTTCAGCTAACATCCATGTTCTAATATAGGTATAATAAAAAGAAAAAAGAAGAAAGGAAAAAATATTTCTCTTTGTGATGCGAACTCTTAGGATTAACTCTTAACTTTTCTATATATCATTACAGCAGTGTTAGCTATAGTCATTCGTAGTACTTATTTATCTTACAACTGGAAGTTTGTACCTTTTGGAGAGCCCTGTTTTTCATTTTAGACTTTTGAATTCAAACATCGAGCTTCTCTGTTACTTCCTTTTAAACATGGCTCTTGATGCTAACTAGATATGTACCTTGTTGTAAATAGTGTACTCGTGACCAGAAATGACTAAAACATTCTGATGTCTGGTTGGAAAGGAGATGCTTATTTCCTCTTCAGTGCTTGTGTGTGTTCTAGTAATTTGGTCTAAAAATTTTGCTATAAATTTGTGGCTTAGTACCTGGGAGGAAATGGTTAGCACATTTATCAATGAGTATTTTTATTCTTCTTCAACCATTGCTGTAAATTAGGCTAAACAAATTGGTGGCTTTGAAAGTGATAGATATTTTTCTATTTTACTAATTTGCGTGTGCTGTGGTGTGCTTGCCTCACTGAAATAACAGAACTGATTTTCAGAGCTATTAAGATTTTAGTTAGCCAAGAAATAGTTATCCGGAGTAGTAGAATGGTAAACAGTGTGTCATGATTTGTTATTTTTACACTACTTACTTGCTTAAGGCCAATATGTTGCCACTTGTATTTGATAATGATGCTACTATAGATGGTTCTAGCAGTACAGAATTGATTACTATCTTTTTAACTGTCACAAAAATGTCCCTTCAAAAAATACCATTTATAATAAAAAAAAATACAGTAACTTCAAATAAGTTTTAATGTTTCATAGTCAGGATAACTTTAAAACAAAATTCAAAGAAAAGAGGTATGTTACTTTTCTACCCAGAGGAAAGTTTTCCATTACATATTTTCTTTTGTGTGTTAAAAGATGGAAATTGACTTCTATTATTAATTTTAGTTTAGTTTTTAAATATAAATCTCTTTATTAAAAAATCTAATTCAGGTTAGTGTATTTACATACTTAGTCACTAGATTGATTCACAAGCATTTTTCAAGCCTTAATTGTATTAGTAGCATACTATAGCAGTTTGGGGAAAATAATAAGCATATTTTATTCCTGTTGAAATATGGCTATATCTCCTCCTGTCTTAAATTTATTTCTTATTGGAGGTGTGATTGAGAAAATGCAAGAAATTTTGTTTAAGGTTTAGTGTGTATAGGCTTAGCATTAGATTTTGTCTAAAGGGAAAAAACTTTAAACAAATAGTGAGCTGACAGTCTTTCTTTCTTTTTTTCTTTAACTTTTATTTCAAGGACAGTAAACACTGAAATTTTGTTCTTTTCTGTTCTTTTTGACTTTTACTCTTCCTACAAGGAAGTAACAGTTTCTATGCAAGTTTCTGAGTGGTGGGGATACTCTCCCCAGTCACTATCAAGACAGTGACAGGATCTGCTACATCTGAGTATCCTCTTCCTTTGAACTGAGGGCTCATATTTCTGAAGAAGTACTGTATTTATAATAAAAGATTTCAGTAGAAATAAAAAAAAAACACATTTGAATTTCAATATAATTCAGAGAACTTGCTTGTTACTATAAATATACTACATAAAACTTTTAATACAAATAAGAGCTTTGGAGGATATACAACTAAAATGAGGGGCTAAATGATCAGGAAAAGTGTTTGTAACATAGTTGAGTTTCTAAAGTGGGCAGACTTACAATTTTCATTGTTATATTGATTGTTATATTGATTGTATTATTGATTTTTATTATTTTGGTTGCATAGGTGTCCTGGTATTTATTACATTAATTGCTCATCAGCTCATTTTCTTTATGATTACACTCTCAACATTTCAAAAGAAATTCTGCTACTTATTTTATAGTTACTGCTAATATGTTTTAAAGTTCCTTCCAAAGAGAAAGAGGATTCTCCTCTACTTTAAATGCTGTGGTTCTCCTCTGTGCTGTGGACACCATATGGTAAAGATTCTTATGGCATGGAGGAACTATAAAGCACATGCAATTTTTATCACTCTCATTACCACCCCCAGTCAGTCCCAGACACACAAGGGCACGAAGGAGATATTGCATATGTATCATGCCACGCAGCTTCACCTTCTGCAGCACAGCAGCAAGTGGAAGAAGTATGTGGAATCCTGGCACTCTTGGGTTTCCGATTCTGGGATATTGTTCAGGAAAAGTCCTGGGAGCTATACTTCTTAATTCCAGTGACCGCAGAGCTCCAACACAGAGCCAGTGTCTCATCAGCAAGGCTGTTTCATTGACTAGTCTGTTTTGCTGGTTTGAAGCCACACTTTTATGGGGCTTTAAGGTGCTAATTATTTGTAGTTGCAATACACAGGGCTAAGGAGGGAGCTAGTTTTTTTTAGATATTTTAAATGCATTATCTAACCTGTTCTTTAATGTTGACCATTTTCTTTCTGGTTCTAGCAGTATACTAAACACCAGCAGCTGTTTCAGCATCTCGAAAAAAAAAAAAATCAGCAAATATAGAATTTAAATTATTATTAAAAACAGAAAAGTTGGCTAACAGTTTGCAGGCAGACTAAAATGACCTCCCTAATTCAATCACCTGGGGAAGTCTCATAGAGCTGTCATGCAGAGAGCAAACTGTCTCTTTGATGGAATTTTCCAGTCATGCCCAAGCCAGCTCTGAGGCCCCTTGTGTTCAGAGGCCCTTTCTCTCCTGCTCTAGCCTTGCTGGGTCTTTCTTGGCCTCCAGCTGGCACCACAACTGTGACCATAGTGCTCTACTCGTCCAGACCCTCTGAAATTCCTGTCAGCCATGTCTAGAGAAGGACAATTCTCCTTTTCTTCTTAGTTTAGTTTAAACAGGGTTGGAATTTTTTAAACAGTGACTTTACTAGGTAACCAAGGGCAAAACAAACCCCCAAACTGGAAAATTACCACAGCAAAAAAATGAACAGACTTACAGAGAGACACAGAAGTTTTACTCTACTCTGATTTTAGTTAGAGACCCACATACTTGGCATCCTCGGGAGTAAATCGGTTTCTGTGTCTTTGCTCAGCTTTTCTTTCTCTGCTCTTCCATTGTACTCCTCACTTACCACTTTCTTTTACACAGACAGCTCTTTCTTCTCCAGGGTTGGAACCCATGAAGTTCATGGGTAGATAAGTGTTAGTTAATAGGTTGTGAAATTTAAAAAATATATATGTATATTTATGTATGTCTGTGTATAAAACATATATTTTGGTTGCTACCCCCAGTTCTTGCTAATATTTGGTCTTTGAATTTTGTTCCTAAGTCACAGAGCTCCTAAAGACACAGAGCTCCTAAAACCCTTGTAATTTCTTGGGCGATAGGAGTATCTTTTGTTCTCTCTTGGTAGGCTCTTGGATGGGAGTTGGCCACTAGAAAGAACAAGCCAAGATTAGAAGTTTGGAGCTTTCAGTAATACCCTCCATCTTCTGAAGAGGGAGAGGAGTTAGCCAATAAGTTAATAATTGTTCATACCTACATAATGAAGCCTGTATAAAAATCCTAAAGTATGGGGTTTGTAGAGCTTCTGGGTTGGTGAATCCATTTATGTGCCAGGAGGGCGATGTACCACAACTCCACAGCTCTTGCACTCAGGATCCTTCCAGACTTCACCCTATGTATCTCTTCATCTAGCTGTTTATTTTAAAATATTGTATATTTTAAAATATTTTTTTTGTAATAAATCTGCAGTAGCGAATAAACTGTTTTCCTGGATTCTGTGAGCTGCTCTAGCCAATTACAGAACCTGAGGAGGGGGCCTTGGGAACCTCTGATTTGTAAGCAAAAGCTGGGGGTAAACTGGGGACCTACTACTTGAGATTGGCATCTGAAGTGACAGCAGTTTTGCGGTATGAAACCTTAACTTGTGGGGTCTGTAAAACACAACCAATGCTTTCCCTAGACATAGGGGGACTAGATATTTTTATACTTTTGTAAGGATATATCAGCATAACCTTAGCCATTAGACAACCTATTTTTTTTTTCTATGGATGAAAGTTTTTATGCATTTTTGCCTATAAGTCTTTTGGTATTGCTTTAATTCTTGGCTTTGAGTAGTAATTAACATTTACTTTTATGAATCTATATACTTTAATATAGCTACATTTATTTAATTAACTCAACTTTAAAAATTCTCCCGGAATACATTTTTTATAACAATATTTCAAAATTTAATTCAATGAGTATTGTTTGTGTTCAAAGTTGCCTTATGAGGAGGAAAAATAGAAAAAAAACAAAACAAGACAAAAATCTCTCCAGGCTCAATTCCTGCTCCTCATTGAAATTTTAAGATTCTTACAGGGAAAATAATGCATATGTAAAACTGAACAAATGAAAGAAGCACTTATGATAAAGCAGCCTGGCCTATGGGGAAAAGAATAGACATCTGGGCGTCAGGTAACCTAGATCTGAGTTCTCCCCTTCCACTCTCTAACCTTGAGCCAATTACCTCACCCCTTGGCGCTTCCTTTGTAATTTATGTCTGTTATTTGATGTTTCTTGAATTCTAAGTTTCAGGATGTGTAG
>NW_006440638.1:5032700-5038801 GCF_000325575.1 Pteropus alecto | reverse complement strand
AATAGGCCTCAAGTAAACTTACTATAATTCACTTGTTAGGCTAAAGGAAGCACAGATACAAAGTTGTTTTATATTTTAATATTCTAGTTATTCTCTCAGGAGCTAGACTTGGACAGGCCTCGATATTGCTTTTTTCCTAATTAACTGCTGATTTAGAGGTAAGAAAGGAAGGCCAAGAATAATTAGACTTAAATTTACATTTAAAAATATTCCAAGTATTTTTATATGACAGGAGAAAACAGTCTGGTGTTTATATGAAACTATTTTCTGCCTTCTGAGAGGAATTGTATATTCTTTAGTACATTTAAATATTGTAAGCTATTTTACAAAATAACTATTTTTCTGTTTCAATCCTGATTGTTTAAATCGTATTGGTTAACAAAAATGATGCTGGTAACTCTTTAGAAGTTAAAAACATTTTTTACATGAAATGTGCTATTTAAAATTAGAGGCCCTCTTCTAAATTGCTACTGAAACAGTTATCAAATCACCTACATCTATGTTTTAGATGCATTAATATCTTTAAGATACTAAGATTGCCTTTAATCAACTGGAAATATGGCAAATAAAATCAGTGTATGGGAGAAAAGCAGTATTTGTGTGCATATATATGTGTGTGTAAGCATATGTGTTTCTAGCCATGGTGATTATTGTTAGGCCTTATGAATGGAATAGAAAGAATGTCTTTTGAGACTAGACTTTCCTTTGATATACTGCTCAATCATTGTCAGAGTTTATTTATTCTACATGGGCTTGCGTCTGTGGAATGGAACATATCTAGTGAGTGCTATAGTCTTAGAGTCAGTTCTTAGAGGAAATGGTGGTACCAATGGTTTTTCTTTTTTCTTGGCTTTATTTCATACTGTTTGCAGAGGGATTTTATGTAAATTGAAGGAATCTGTTCCAATAAAGCAATTGGAGGGTAGCTTAATTTTGAAAATATATATACAGCTGTTGCTTTTTCAAGTCTAAGATTACCAGAAATCACAGAATCATTTAGCTTGTATGTTATTTTGGAGATTAACTGTGATTTATTGAATAAGCAAGTAAACATTAGCAAATGTTTCTCCTGTAGAATAAATAGGTAAGGTTAAAGAAAAATCTGTTTTATTGAAGTGATAAACTAACCTTTATGTTATTATTTGATATAAAGTAGTTGATATTTTTGTTCCTCAAGTATAAGCATAGAGTTTTTTTCATAGGGTATAAATCTTAAACAGCCAAGCCACTCTTTTCCGTAGCGAGTCATTGAATTACACCTGTATCAACAGCACCGTGGTGGGTTACAGTTTTGGCTAAGTGGATAAGTAAGATTTTTCAGGTTGAGGTGAACAATAAATTAAGAAGCCTTCTTTAAACTATACATGAAAACTTGAGAAATGACTACAATTGACACTTATATCTCCTCTTCTCTAGCTGGATTTAAATTCTTGTAAATATAACGTATGAATTTTTCTTAATAGGTATCAGAAAAAAGCCTTTTGAAAATGAGTTTTATCAGTGTGAAGAGGAGATAAGGTAGAAGATAAGTGGAAAAGTGGAGGCGAAATTGCTTGCAAGTACGTTAGAAAATTATAAAATATGATTTGAATGGGTTCAGATAATTTAGAAAAGTCTGAACTAGAAGTTACTGCCCCAAATGCTGGCAAAGGGGAACTTCGCTTATGTAAAGTTGGGCATGCCCTAAGAAATATGATTTGAGTACCTTCATACTAGGGATTTATTTATCTGGATTATGCTAATTAATGGTATAGCATTTTATATGAACCATAATAAATTGTATATCCCAGTTATTTTTGCTGTACCATGACTCTCAGCCTGTGGTCCAAAGTGCGTTGACCCTGGTGGCACATGTACACGGAGACAGTGTGTAGTACGAGATTTGTTTTCATCTGGTTGCATGTATTAGCTGGTTGCCTTGGTTATCAGCAGAGGTTCAGAAATATAGACACTGTGACTCTGTGATGCGAACTGTAGATGTGTTCCATTGTGGAAGAGGGCGTTTCACACCACTTGGTATTTCTAAGTTGAGGTACAAGTCCATTGTACTTTGAATTATCTGGAGAACTGTATTAGTCCCCTTCCTGAATATATTGCTGAGAATTTGGGGAAGATGCTACTTTGCTGTTCAGACCTTATGGCAACTGCGGAGACAGTACAGAAGAGAATGTTTACTTTCAAGATATAGCCAGAGAGTTCTTTGTACGGGAAGGGGACTAGATATTTCTAAATGAATTAACGAGATGTATGAACTTGGCTGGCTTACTGGAATACATGATTTATTTTAAGGCCAGATGATCATAAACTGCTTGAATGCTAATTAGAAAAGGTGCTTTGTGGGAAACAGTGTAGGGTAGTAATTAAGGAGATGGAGTTTTGGAATCAGACAGCCTGTATTTAAGTCCTATCTCTAACACTTACTTACTGGTTGTCCTTGGAGCAAGTTACTTAACCTCTCTGAATCACAGTTTCTTTATCATGGTAATTGACTCCTTGAATTGATTTGAGGTTAAATGATATAATTCTAGTAAAAGGCTTAGCATAGGGTCTACAAACAGAAATTGCTCAATAAGGAAGTGTTTTGAAGTGTTTTCTCCCCACTATCAATCAATTCCTGTTTTGATTGATAGTGGGGAGAAAAATGTAGGGTGTTGATGAATTCTAGACAATAAGTTGTCCTGATATCCCTGGGTTTCCCATCTGTAGATTCAACCAGCTGTGAATTGAAAATAGTACTTTTTCTCTGCAGTTGGGAATCTGTAGATGTGGAGGGAGACTGTATGCATTGTTCTACACTATTTTGTATAAGGGACTTAAACATCTATGGATTTTGGTATCCTTGGGGAGACAAGAACTAATCCCCTGTGGATAAAAAGGGCCGTTTCGGAAGGCAAAAGTTATATGTGGTTGGCGCCCCAATCCCCATGTTGTTCAGGGGTCAACTGTAATTTCTTCTTAAATTATTACTCTTGCCTCATTTTTCTCATACTAATCTTGTCACAAGTACAGTGGCTCTTACCTGGGACTGATTTTGCCCCCAAGAGTTGGGTGCTACTGGCATCCTGTGGGTGGAGGCCATCGGTGCTGCTAAAACATCTTACAAGGCATAGCATGTATGTCTCTCACAAGAAAGAATTATCTGGCCTCAAATTTCAATAGAGCTAAAGTTGAGAAACTGCTCTAGTCTGACTGCACCTTTCTAATTTCACTGCCCTGTTTAGAAGCTTTCATCACCTTCCCTATTTCTGAATGTATTTATCATTATTTTCCAGTTTTCCCTCTGTATACATACTGGACTCTTCACTGTTCAGCCAAAATACTATGCTTTTACCTTTTTAAAGTCATGTCTGTTTCTATGTCAGGGTGCCAATCAGGAAAGAGAACCCATTTTAGATATTTGGGGCAGAAGGAGGTTTTACAAAAGTAATTATGGGCCAACACAATTATTGGAAAGACTGGAAGAGCAGGCTTGCAGCTGAACCTCAGCATTGACTCCTAGAAAAGCATAGAAAGCTAATCAGATTAGGAAGTTAGTACCTCAGTCCCAATTGGGGGGAGTCAAGAGTCCTCTAGTAGAACTGCTGAGTTATGAATATGCTGCCATAAATATAATTCAGAGATCAGGAAGCTAGAAAACAGAATCCAACTATTGCTTCTTTCCCTCTCCTCCCTTTCTTCCTCTCCTTCCTCTTTCCTTCCCCTTCCCTATCTTCCTCCCTTCCACTCTTCCTCCCTATACAAACTAGAACACTAATGTAGCATAACCCGACATCTTTAGGACCATGCTTACCAAGAGAAAGCATGGACAGTGAGGAGTTCAGAAGTAGTGGGGAGAAGGCAATCTTGTCTTCCAAATCTCATAGAAATGCATCTGAAAGAAGGCATAATTTTCATTTACGAGCTTAGCTCCAAAGGAATTGGGAAAATATAGCTTTAATATGTTTTTTCCCCATGACTTTCTTCAGTAATTGCTTTTGAATCTTGACCATTCAATAATTGTAGAATTTTATGGTAAGTCTTGATGACAATAGGGAAGCAATTATGGGCACAGTGTTAAATGACATGTTTTATTTATTAACATAAGGGCTCTATTATAAAGTTCTAAAATTATTGAATGCTTTCTCAAGTTTCAAGAACAACTACAGAAAAACGTCATGAGAAAAATGAAATAAAACTACAAAATAGAGGTAACTAAGTAATAAGAATTTATCTCCTCTTATCCTCCTTTTTTTAGGCCAATGAATCTTAACATGTGGGGAACAGTGTAGTGCAGCTTACCTCTAATTACAATTTTATAGCTCTTTTTGACTTTCAGCTACTTATTTTGTAGTGGTTTTTTCATCTTATACAATATCCTATTAATCTTCAGTTCCTATTTACCTGGCTTCAATCACTTTTGTGAGATGAAACAACTAGGGCTTACCCAAGGCTTCTGGAATTTGAGAAGGTCAAGAGATACATTCTGGCACCTTTAGGAAGGAAGGATTTAATTTGACTCCACTTGTTAAGTATTTATGGAAACAAAAGAAAATTTTGGATCACCATAAGTATACCTCATAATTATAGATTTATTAATGATTTTTGAAAGTTTGGTTTTCACATAGTCTCTTTTTTTTTTTACTTTTTAATATCTTTGTTCATAGCAGAAACTATAAATAAGCTTGTGGCTGGAATTTCTTCTGAGCAAATCCATAGAGGAGTATCTTGCATTATAATTAGAATGTCGGTCTTCCTCAAAATTATTTAGAATTGGGACATACAAATGTTGTTTCATTTTACTTGACTTCTCTATGCTCTTCTCAACTACACATGGAATTTATTTATTTTAAAATTATATTTGTTTAGCTTATTGTTTGTGACAGTTCAAGGTAGTAAGCACATACACTTCAATGTTTAAATGACTGAATAAACAAAACTAGATTGGGAAAGGATGGGTTAGATTAAATAATGCCTATATAGGTTTAATATGCTGCCATGGGAATTTTAGCTTTTTGATTTTGTACATGTATTTAAAATGAGACATCTCAAAAAGTTTTAAATATAAAAATAATCTTTGAATCTGGATTTATTTTGATGACATGTACCCAATATAATAACATGTGCTTAGTATGCAGTCAGTTTAGCCCTTTCTAATGTTTTTCATCTGTAAATCATTCTGAATGCTCTAGTAAGAAATAACAGATCTTTTATAAGAATGTTGAAGCATCAGTAAGCATTAATTAAGAACTAGGATATAACAGGCTTTATGAAGATGATATAACTTCATTTAAAAATTATATTTTTGGTTACAATGAAAATACATGCTCATAACTAAAAATCAAGACATTTAAGAATTAAATTTGTCCATGATCCAACTATCATTGTAAACGATGTAAAACATTGTGATAGTAATTTTTTTCTCCATTCATATATCTTCTAATGTTTTCTTTGTAAAATCAGGATACGTATACTTATTGATAAGCACAAAGAGATTATTTGTATTCTACCTCATTCATAAAGCACTATATTTTTAAGTATTTTCTCATGGCTTCAAATACTCTTCAAGTCATAATTTTAAAGGAACATCTTAATATCTGTCATGGGATCGTACCATAATTTGTATAACCATTATCCTATTATTGGATATATAATTTGCTATGTTGTGCTAACAAAATAATATTGTAGGGATGTTCTTTAAAATGAGTTTTGGTTTCCATTTTTACAGGATAGGTCCAAGAAACAAAATATTGAAATCTGAACTTTTATCTCTTGTTACATGATATCAAGTTGCTTTCCAGAAGGTTGGATGGATGGTCATCTCTACGAGGAGGATACTAAATGGTCTATTGTATGGAATTATTTTTTTGTCATTGCTATTTCTTCTGTGAGTTGTATATTCATATCAATGGAGTGTACATTCTAGTGGAGTGTGAAAAGACAATAAACAGATGTACTGGATAGATATAAGTACTAAGAATAAAAATAAAATGAGATCGGGTTAAGAGTGCTTAGGTCGAGAAGGCTGTTTTAGGTACTGTTTTCGGAGGAGGCTTTTCTGGTTGCATTTGAGCGGATATTTGAAGGGAGGGATTGTTGTTGAGAGAAGAGCATTACAGGCAGCA
>NW_006440638.1:5017866-5032667 GCF_000325575.1 Pteropus alecto | reverse complement strand
TCACAAGTGCAAATACTTTAAGCCTGGGATGTGCTTGATGTGTCCCTGGAACAGCAAGTTTTCCCATGTGCCTGCAGGAGGGGTAGGGAGGGGCTGGTGGTGGAAGGGAGATCAGAATGACAGTCAGGACCAGATCTCTTAGGGACTTGGACACAATGGTAAGGAATTGGAATTTGAGAACAAGAAGGAAACCATTGGGATATTATGAGGCAAAAAGAGACAAGATCTGTGTGAATTAGAATAACTTATCTCCTTTGAATGGAGGAGGGCTGGATTTCCGTCCTATTCTCCCCTTTAGCCTCTTTGCTGGGTGGCTGTGTGTAATCCAGCTGCTCAACTGTACATTGTAACCCTCAACTGATAAAGTTTTAGATGTGCCATTGTGGTGGCAGTGTGAAGAATAGATTGAAGTGGGCAGGGAGGCCATTTCAATAGTCCCATTGAAGAGACGATGGTGCTCAGGTGTAGATGGTTAGCTAAGACTGAATTCTGTCATGCTAATAGAATTTGCAGATAGATTGAGAAATTTGAGAGGAACAGAGCAGTTAAAATATTGCATGTTAAAAGTTTAAATTTAGTTAAGTCTGAATCAATTAGGAATATACTGCCTGCCGTTCTTTATATTCTCATTCTTATTTTGCATGGATTGGAGCTTCCTTGAGAGACTTTGGTGACTATTTTACAGTTACTTTAATAATTATCATTAAAATTTATAGCCTTTGTTATGTCTATAATGTTATTATACAAGTATTTATTCATGCTGAAAAACGGGCCCCCCACAACAGAAATTTTGCAAGAGAAATCAGTGTTAAACTCCAGGGCGAAGGCCAAACAGCTGTTGTGATTCACTGAGTGAGTGTGGGAGAGAACACACTGAAAAATGCTAAAGTGCTGAAAAATTACAGAGCAGCTTGAAGCAGATTTTTAAAGTTTACAGAAATTGTCATATAACCAAAGCAAAGAAGATGGGAACAAATGGGGAGAAATATGGCTTCATGACTGTAAGAGATAGTGCTGCTGCCATGAGTCCAAGTGAGCTGTGGTTTGCACCAAGGCATAAGTATATTTGATTTGATAAGAGATCAGAACGTGCTGGCGATGCCCCTCTCTTATAGTTTGATGCAGTATATTAATTAAAAGGCTTTATTTTGAATTTAGCTTTTATTGTTTGTTATTTATTATTCTTAAATTATGTTTAAAAGCAAGCACTGAGAGATTTATGTTCCTGGAAAATGCTCCCCTCTTTCTTGATTTCCATTTAGTTCAGTGGGAAAATTAATCTTGTAATATAAGAGGTTTGGGTTTTGTAGTATTTTCACTACCATCCTTTGCATAAAAATGCAGCAACTCTGTAGTTGGAAAAAGGTCCCCGGTGATTCTTATATGTGCCACTTAGTTTTCAGGAGCAGATTGAGGAAATAAACCTGGAAAAAAAGAGACTGAGTATGAATCTGCAAAGAGAGGGGGAGAAAATAGTAGAGAGAAGCATTAGGAGGGAATGGTAGTTTGATATAGTTGGACAGTGAATTGGGCACTAAAGGTTTTGCTAATTGAATCAAGAAGCTTATTGAATTACATAATTTTCCATTTACTGAAAAAAAATGCTGCACACATTGATTTTTTTCTTGTAGAAAAAAATTAATTTTTTTATTAAAAGATATTAAATAACAGTAGATAGTAGTTTCAGTTGTGGCTTATTTAGAGTTACTTTCAAAAGGATAAATATTTTCTTCAATTTTTTTGAAAAGTAAGGAAGAAATTGTGTTAAATTGTAACGTGGTAATTGCTTTTTTGACAGGAACATTTGGTCAATGGTACAGTAAGAGACATTGGTACCAGTCCTCTAACTTTCTAGGAACAAAAATGAAAGGATCCATAATAGCTGGCAAAGAGGGGGCCACTGAGACATCGGTGTTACTGGATTATATTGATTTCTATCCCATTATACAAATAGCGGATTTCTTCACCTGAACTTATCTTTCTTTCAGGTCTCAGTTTTAGTGTGAATTCCTGAGTTCTTCCTTAGCCTTTCAATTTAAAACAGCTTCCTCTGTTAAAATCTCTTATTTCATTCTTGCTCTGAATTAATTCTTAGCATTTATCACAATTTCCACTTACACTTATTTATGTGATTATTTATTTACTACCTGCCACCACCACCTCCACTATAGTGTAAGATCCATGAAGACAGTGATTGAGTCTTCCAAAAATATTTGAGTGCCTTTCTTCCTTCCAAAAATATTCATTGAATACCTACTTCTGTCAAATGGGAGTTGGTGATATGTCAACTCCTGGAATTTACATTATCCTACATTTTTCCCATGGCATCTCTTTAACATTTCACATAGTGCTTCGTTCACAGAGAATGTTTAATAACTATTTATTAAGAAATGAAGATGAAAGCCACTGAGATTATTATCAGGATTCCATGGTGGAGTGAAGTCATGGTTTAAATCTGTAGTTCAGGAATATAAACTTCTGAGGCTTGGGAGTCCTTTTCTTTTCACAGGCTGCAATATCTAGGTGCTCCTGCCTCTGTAGTGCTCCTGTGCTACACAAGAGTTTCTGATGACAGTAATCTACCTCTCTGGTGGGAAATAAGAATAATCCCCCAATTCTGAATGATTAATTGGTCTGACTGAGGTGGTTCCTGTGCATCACTATTTTTAAAAAGCTCTTTAGGTGTCATGCAGGGTCCAGAATTACTATCCTGAAGCAAGAAGAGTACAGAGGTTATGTCTAGAAGGTTCTCTTCCCTTCAAATACTACTTGTTTTATTTTGGCAGAAGAACTTGTCGGTAGGGTGTGGGTGTGTATATGTGTATATTTTTTTCCCCCAGAAGGAGTTTTGAATTTTCTCAATGCCATTCTAATAGTTATCAAAGCAACATGATTTTTCACCAAATATCATGGAAGCCTGAAATATTTTTTTACTGCTTCAGTCTGAGAATGTTTTAGGTCAGCCTGACTTCTTTCAGTAAAAACTAGAACCTCCCTAATCTTAGATCTTATTTTGTAAATTTAGATCTTATTTTGTATACAGTTTAAATAAGATGCAAGATAAATAGACTTCATGTATTCGTGATCACTTTATTATTGATGAATATTTATTTATGAAATACAGCAATTTTAATTTTAATATAGTTAACTTTGTACTTTTTACTCATAATTAATCTAAACATCCAGCTATTTCTTTATATTACTTACGATTAAAGATAAGAAAACCATTTACTGACCTTATTTAATACACAGTATGAACAAATGAGTTTTCTACCTCTCAGTACATAATATATTATACAAATTATAAGTGGGCAATAACTGAAGGAACATGCTCTGTTATTGATAGAAGCAGGCATACTGACACTCAGACATCAAAATGGAGACCAAGAAATTAAAGGTCAGAAACAGCATGTGAAAAACATTCTTTCTGGGGCCACTTAATTACAGGGATAAATAGCTCTGTAGAATTAGATGTGTTTTGGAGAATTACTGTATCACTGGAAAGTACAGTAAGAAATGATCATGAAACATCAGGAAGAAGTTATATTTGGTGTTCTTTGTTAATTCTAGTATTTTATAGAATGATTTCTATTAAAAAGTGTTCAGATAAAGATCAAAGGCTCTATGGTTTAACTGACTGGAATGCTCAATGACTAAAAATGCTAACAAAGTAGATTGTGAATTTCAGAAATCTTTTTTATTTTTTAAGTCGTATTATATATTTCTGAAAAACTACACATAAATAGTATAGTTTAATCCAGATTCTTTGATATATGTGTGTGTGTGTGTGCGTACACACACATATATAAAAAACTATAAAACAATATCTGAGTTTATGACATTATTGTGAATTTTCTTCTACTTTGAGAAATTCTAGAATTAACAGTGATTGAGGAGTGTTAGAGAAGTCATCGATGATAAGAAAATACTGAATGCTTACCCCTGCTTCTAGGTCAAAGTGAAATCAGACTTCCCTGGGGAGCAGTTATTTGATGAGTAATGCCAGGAACCCTTTCAGTGGTGGGAGTGTCATCTTTTTTGACTCCGGAGTGTAGAGGCTTCTCAAGAGCTCGGACTTTTAAGGATTCCGCACAGCATCTGACACTGGCTAAGCTTTCCAACTAGGGGATCTGATTCCTGCTACACAGTTTCCCTGAACGAGCTTCTGACTTGTTCAGATTAAACCTGACCCAGTATATAGGAGTATTCTATCTCTATGTGGATTTGAATTGCTGAGATTAGATTCAAAAGAGAGCTATTTTTTAAATATCTGCTTTAAATATGTCTTAGTTATGACCATTTAATGCCTTGCTGTATTTCTTCTGCTTTAAATGTGGATCTTGTTTATGACTACTTAATCCCTTGCTATGTTTTTCTCCTTCTTGAAGAAACAGTTGGTGAACCATTCATTCCTAATGTGTTGCAGGTAGGTATGAATTAAATAAGATCTTACAAGAGACAGAGAAAGAGGGAGGGATCAATTTTTCATAGTGACCTTCCTCTAACAATGTTTGTTGTTAATAGCTGCTATTTCTTTTCCTCAGTTGCTTTCTTTTTATTTTTCACAATTTAATATTTTTTTCACTTTTCAATTAAGTTGACATAAAATTTTACATTAGCTTCCGGTGTACAACATCGTGATTAGACATTTGTATAACTTATAAAGTGATCACCCCAATAAAGCTAGTACCCATCTGACACCATACATAGATATTAGAATACTATTGACAATATTATACTTTACATCCCCATGACTACTTAAACTACCAATTTGTACTTCTTAATCTCTTTTCCTTTTTCACCCATCCCTCCAACCCCTTCCCGTCTGGCAACCCTCAATATTCTCTATATCTGTGAGTTTGTTTCTGTTTTTATTTTTTATTTTTATTTTGTTCTTTAGATTCCACATGTAAGTGAAATCATATGGCATTTGTCTTTGTCTGACCTACTCCACTTGGCACAAACCTTCTAGGTCCATCCATGTTGTTGCAGATGGCAAGATTTCATTCTTTTTTATGGCTGAGTAATTGCATCTATGTACTACCTATTTTCTCCATTCATCCACTGGTGGACACCCAAGTTGCTTCCATCTCTAGCCATGTAAATAATACTACAATAAACATAAGGGTGCACATGTTTCTTTGAAGTAATGTTTTGGATATCTTAGGTTAAATATCCAGAAATGGGATTACTGGGTCCTTCTTTGTTTTTTGGTATAGCCTTTGTTTAAAATCTGTTTTAAAGTCTTGTATAAGTATAGCTACCCCAGCCTTTTTTTAAATAATTTCTATTTTTATGAAATATCTTTTTTCATCCCTTTACTTTCAAGCTGTATGTATCTTTTGATCTGAAGGGAGTCTCTCGTAGGCAGCATATGTAAGGATCTTGTTTTCTTATCCATTCAACCACCCTATCTATCTATGTCTTTCGATTGGAGCATTTAATCCATTTATATTTAAAGTAATTGTTGATATGTAGTTATTGCCATTTTTATTATTCATTTTTTTATCTTTTTTTCTCCTTCTTTATAAAGAAGTTTCTTTAACATTTCTTGTAATATTGTTTTGGCATTGATGAACTCCTTTAACATTTTTTTGTCTGGGAAGCTCTTTACCTGTCCTTTCATTCTAAATGATAGCTTTGCTGGGTAGAATAATCTTGGTTGTAGGTCCTTGCTTTTCATCACTTTGAATATTTCCTGCTTCCTGCCAATCCCTTCTGGCCTGCAAAGTTTCTGTTGAGAAATCAACTGACAGTCTTATGGGAGCTCCCTTGTAGGTAACTAATTGCTTTTCTCTTGTCGCTTTTAAGATTCTCTCTTTGTCTTTAACCTTTGGCATTTTAATTCTGATGTGTCTTGGTATGGGCCTCTTTGGATTCATCTTGTTTGGAGTTCTCTGTGCTTCCTGGGCTTCTATGTCTATTTCCTTCACCAAATTTCCATTATTATTGCTCTTTCTCTTCTCCTTCTGGCACTCCTGTGATGTGAATGTTACTATATTTCATATTGTCCTAGAAGCCTCTTAAACTACCTTATTTTTTTGGCTTCTTTTTCCTATTTGCTGTTCTGCATGGGTGCTTTTTGCTACCTTATGTTCTAAAACACTGATTTGATCCTTTGCTTTATCTAATCCATTGTTGCTTCCCTCTGATGCAGGAGTCTCCAGCCCCCAAGCCGTGGACTGGTACCAGTCTGTGGCCTGTTAGAAACCAGGCCACAAAGCAGGAGGTGAACAGTGGGCTGCATTTGCAGCTGCTCTGCAGCACTAGCATCGCTGCCTCAACTCTACCTCAAATCATCAGGCATTAGATTCTCATAGGAGCACCATTACCTAGTGCCAGAAAAGGCTGGGAACCTCTGCTCTAATGTATTCTTTATTTCAGTTATTGTATTCTTCATTCCTAACTGGTTCTTTTTTTATGTTTTCTGTGTTCACTTTTATGTTCCATATCTCTTTGTTAAAGTTCTCACTGAGATCATTGAGCATCCTTATAAAGAGTGCTTTGAACTCTGCATCTGGTAGATTGCTTTTCTCCATTTTGTTAGTTCTTTTTCTGGAGCTTTGTTCTGTTATTTCATTTGAGACATGTTTCTTTGTCTTCCTTTTTGGGCTCTCTTCCTTTGTTTGTTTCTGTGTATTAGGGCTGCTGCTATGTCTCCTGGTCTTGGTAGAATGGCCTTATATAGTAGGTGTCTGGTGGGGCCCAGTGGTGCAGTCTCCCTGGTCACCTGAGCAGGGTACTCCAGGTGCATCCCTTGTGTGGATTGCGTGTGTCCTCCTTTTATAATTGAGCCTTGGTTGCTGTTTGCACATCATTGGATGGGATTGATCCTTAGGCTGATTTGTTGTCAGGAATGGCTGTGGCTACAGGGAAGGAGCTACTGTGCAGGGGCTGACCCTGCAGAGCAGGATTCACTTTAGCAGGACTCTGGTGCCTGCCCTGTCTGCCCTTTGGGTGTGTCTTCCTTGGAGGCTGCAGAGTGGTGCTCTGGTTCTGTCTGAAGCCAGCCACCAGGTGTGCCGGCCTCTTGGCCTCCTGGAAAGTGCCTTGCTACGGGCCATGTTCACCTAAGTTTAGTTGCAGCCTGTGACCTGCCCAGGGCCACTTAATTTGAGCCACAAAACAATCTACCTGTGGATTGGCTGCCACCTGTGCTGGGCTTGGAGATGCCTTGAAAGAACAAGCTACAAATTGATGCTGGCTGACACTAGGCTTGGGGCTGCTTAGCAAAAGGTATAAGGCATGCCAGATCTTCTTGTTTGAGTTTTCGGAACATTTGAGAGATTTTAGGAAAGTCCACAGCATAATCCAAGACTGGCCTTTTGTATAGAAAAGCCACTCGAAGAGGCTAGGGTAGGCCTGCACATTGGGCGGGGTGAGGTCTCAGGAAATCACCAGGTTGGGGCGACCAGTATAGCCAGGTTGATAGGGCCTCAGATATGTAGGCTGCCTTTGTTTTCAGGCCTGGAGAGGCCAGGGCTCAACAAAGGAATGATGGCTTATGGGAGAAAACTGCCCCTTCGGCCCTCACCCTGAAGCCAGACAATTCAGTTCCACCCAGTATATTCCTGGCATCTTTCCAGCTGCTGCCCTAGTGCTGTATCTCAGAGCTAGTGAGTCCATCAGTGAGTAAGTGTGTGTGGGAGCCCTTTCAGAGGAATACCTAGGACTTCAGCAGCCCTCTGTCTTACTCAGCCACAAAGTTCACTGGTTTTCACAGCCAGAAGTTGTAGGGACTTCTCTTCCTGGCACTGAATACCTGGGCTGGGTAGCCTTGTGTGGGAATGGGACCTTTTGCTTCTTTGGGGGGATCTGCATTCAAGATATCTTTCCCAATTTTTACCTGCCACATGCAGTTGTGGGAACAGCTCATTCTGCGTCTCTGCCCCTCCTACCAGTCTCGAGGCAGCTTCTTCTGTGTTTTTAGTTGTAGAACTTCTGTTCAGCTGGACTTCAGGTGATTCTCAATGATGGTTGTTCTGTAGTTCAGTTGTAATTTTGATATGATTATGAGAGGATGAAAGGCCAGAGTTGACCTACTTGCCATTTTGATGAAAAATCATGTCCCCAGTTGAATTTCAATGTACTCATTCCGATCTTTGAAACACATTTCTTACTAATGACTTTGAAGTGTTGGCACATATACGGGAACGTATAACTAGGGCTTACTTATTCCACAAATAGGTTTTTTTTTTTTTTTTTTGAGAAAAAAGTCCTGCATATTGATTTCTGCTAAAACCAGTGAAAATCTTAAGTATTTTGAAAAGCTTACATTTAGGAGAAGCTCAGTCACTTTCTTGTTTTATGCATTATAATAAAATACTTTATCTACATTTGGGTTGTTTGATTTTTGGTGTCCATAAGTCCTCCAGGAACTAACAAATATCAACAGAAGAGATGGTATAAGGACTGTATCCCCTTCGGGACAGAGATATGACATTATAATCTAGAAAGTCATAGTAAATACTTTTGATTTATACTTTCTTTTAGCATTTTTACCCATGCAGGAGGCTAATCTTTTACAGTTAGTCTTCGTAAATAATCAGGAGTCTGTCTTCGCTGCTTTCCTTCAACCCTTACATTTAATCTGTCAGTCTCATTTAATCTACCTTCATACAGATCCAAACTGACCACTGTTTACCTTTCTTACTGCTACCTCTTGGTTCCTTTTGCCATGGCGTCTAGCCTAGATTTTTGTTGTAAAATCTCTCTCCATCAGGCTTCATCAGTTTACCCTTAACCTCTTTCAGTATGAGCAACCAGAGTAATTCTGTAAAATTTTAGTCATGTTATGGGACATATTTGTATAACAGTTATGAGCACAGACTCTGAAGCCAGAGTGTCTGGGTTCAAATCTGTACTCTGACATTTATAGTCTAGTGAATTTGGGGCAACATAATCAAATGTAAAATTGGAATAACTGTAGTACTTGGATTAAATAAGTTAATAGTATCTACTGTTAGACCCTTTGTTATTATCATCATCATTATTATTAATAATGGTATTTTAGCAACTATTATTTCACCCTTTCACTCAAAATATTCTAATAGCTTCATACTGCAATTGGAGTAAAGGCCAAAATCTTTATAATGACCTACTAGGCTCTGCACAATATATTCACTCTAACTTCTGAACTCATATAATTTCTTGTCTTGCTTAGTCTCTTCTGGCCATTCTAGTGCCTGAGCTATCCTCCTCTCTTTCCTTTTCTGACATATGAGGCCTGAATCTGGCTCAGTTAGAGTTTTATATTTGTTATTTCCTCTTATTGGAAAGCTTTCCTTCAGATATCTGCATAGCTAGCTCACTTCTTATGCTTCACGTGACCTTTTCAGCGAAACTTAGTCATGTTATCCCGATACGTAACACATTCACAAAATCTATATCCCTCCTCTTTTGTCTTTAGTTTTGTAGGTTAAATAAAATTATTATTATTATTATTTTTTGTCTACCTACATTAGAATGTATACTTAATTCTAATGCAGGTGGACAGAAATTTATTTTTTGTTTCTTTTGTTCATTTTTGAATCTTCAGCCTCTATAACAGTGTTTGGCATATAGTAGGCACACAGTAGTTTTTGAAGGAGTAAATGAAGTTATGGCACCTTGAGAATGTTAATTCTCGAGAAGAGAGGCAAGATGGCGTAGAGTGTAGAGGCTTTATACATCTCCTTGCAACCACACCAGAGTTATGATGAAACCACAGAGCAAACAGCGAACAGTTGCCTGGGGTCTGGGTGAACAGAGGCACTGCAACTAGGGAGAGAAATAAGAAATCTCCCTGCAATGGTAAGAGGGGGCAGAGATGCGAGGCTGCCCAGTTACACATGGTTGAGAGAGACAGAAGCTGTGACAGCTGCAGCTGGCAGGTGTAGATGTTCCTCTTAAAGAGGCCATGACCATGATTGAACTTTTGCTGTGACAGACTTGCTCCCTCTGAGCTCCAGGGCTGGGGAGGCTATTTGGGGGGCACCAGGGACATACAGAGGGATACTGAGTTGTCAGTCTTCGAGGTGAGGGCTAGAGGTGAGGCTTTATTTTGGGCAGAAATGCTGGCAATATCTGTTGTTCCTCTGTTGAGCCCTCCCCCCACCAGCTTGTGGACACAGGCACTGCCATAGCGGAGACATTATCAAACTAGATAACGGAGTTCACTCCACCCAGAGTGTTCCCTGAAACTGCCCCTCCCAATTTGTGGCCCTACTCAAGACACATCCAGGGGTGTCCTCAGCATGCCCTGTGCCCCTTGCTGAGCAGCTCCAAGACCTTCACTGATGGCAACTGGCATCAATTTCTGGCATGGCCTCTTGAGGCAACTATAAACATAGTATGGGTCTCAGTCATCTGGAGATTGCTTGTTGAATCTTACTAGGTGGCCCCAAAGGGGCACAGGCTGCAGCTAGACCCCTCTCATGACTGTGCGACTGGATTCCTACTACACAAAGCTACACTAATAAGATTGGGAGACTTAGGAGCTTCGCTTAATACATAGAAATAGTACAGAAAGGCAGCTAAAATGGGGAGACAAAGAAGTATGTCTTACGTGAAAGAACAGAACAGAGCTCCAGGAAAAATGGAGTCAAGCTGTTTACCAGATGTAGAGTTCAAATCACTGGTCATAAGGATGCTCAGTGAACTTAGGGGAAGAGTAGATGAAATCAGTGAGAACTTTAACAAAGGGATAAAAAAACGTAAAAAATGGAGATGGAAATTATAAAAGGGAACCAGTCAGAAATGAAGAACACATTATCTGAGATGAAAAGAATATTAGAAGGAATCGACAGAGTGGATGAAGTGGAAGTTTGAATATAGAGGTTAGGGTAGCGGAGGACACCCAATCAGAACAGCAACAATAAAAAAGAATCCAAAAAAAGAATATAATTTAAGGAGCTTATGGACAACCTCAAACATAACAACATTCTCATCATAGAGGTACCAGAAGGAGAAGAGAGCAAGAATTTGAAAACCTATTTGAAGAAATAATGATGGATATCTCCCCTAACCTGATGAAGGAAATAGAAATACAATCCCAGGAAGCTCAGAGAGTCCCATAAAAGTTTAACCCAAAGAGGCCCATACCAAGACACATCATAATTAAAATGTCAGAGGTTAAAGACAGAGAATCTTAAAAGCTTCAAGAGAAAAGCAGTTACCTACAAGGGAGCTCCCATAAAACTGGAAGATGCTTTATCAACAGAAACTTTGCAGGCCAGAAGGGCTTGGCACAAAATATTCAAAGTGATGAAAACCAGGATCTATAAGTGAGATTACTTTATCTAGCAAAGCTATCATTTAAAGTTGAAAGATAAATAAAGAGCTTCTCAGACAAGAAAAAGCTAAAAGAGTTCATCACCACCAAGCCAGTATTATAGGGAGTGTTGGAGAGACTTCTTTAAGAAGAAGAAAAAAAAATGTATCAAAAATATGAATAAAGAATGATAATAATTACATATCTATCAACAGGTACTTCAAATGAAAAAGATAAAATGCTCCAATCAATAGATAGGGTGGCTGAATGGATAAGAAAACAAGACCTTTTCATATGCTGCCATCAAGAGATTCACTTCAGGTTAAAAGACACATGCAGACTAAAAGTAAGGAGATGGAGAAAGATATTGCATGATGGACCTAGAGGGTATCATGCTGAATGGAATAAGTCAGAGAAAGATGAATGCCATATGATTTCATGTACTTGTGGAATCTGAAGAACAAAATAACAACTAAAAGGGAACAAACTCATAGATACAGAGAATATTTTGAGGGTTACTAGAGGGCAGGTAGGTTGAAAAGATCAGTGAAAAGGGGCAAAGAATAAAGAAATACAAATAGTTACAAAATAGTCACAGAGATATAAAATATAGCATAAGGAATATAGTCAGTATATTGTAAATTGTAAGGTGACAGAGGGGCACTAGATTTACCGGGGTGATCACTTTGTGAATTATATAGATCTCTAATCACTATGCTGTATAACTGAAACTAATATTGTATACCACCTATAATTGAAAAAGAATATTAAATTTTATACTGTAAATATGAGAAACTGTCTATTATATTTCAATAAGCTGTAAAAAGAAAATGTTAATTCCATGCTCAAAGCTTCCTTGTGGCACTCCTCTTTACAGAACCCAGTGCCCTTACCCTTAACCTCCATGGTCTGCGCCATCTTGGCTTCCAGCTGTGCTTTCTCACTTCTAAATGATGACTTGCAATTAACCATTTCTTCTCATTTTTGGATACTGAAAACTATTATTTCATCACATTTCTGATAAGCTAAATCTTATCCTATCTCTGAGGCCCACCTAAAATTTATCTTTCTCTGGTACTACTCCAACTACTTTTGATTTCTTCCTTCATTGTTTAACCTCCTTACTGGGCTGTTATCTAGAATCAGAGATACTTAAATGTGTATATTCATTGGCATACCTAGTGTTCAGTTCTTATAGTGTGATACCTGTTCAGCATCATCAACATCTCCCAGTTCTGATGCCTGGTGCTCAGAAATGATTCCTGAGCCTCTATCAACATATACCAAATCAGAAATTCTGAGTGCATGACCTAGAAATTATGTTTTAATAAGCCTTTGGGTATTTCTGATAGATGCTAATGTTTGAGAACCACTGGACAAGGACATTGACATGATGGACCAGACCTGGGGGTGTCTGGATTAAGGGTCCAGTTGGATCTTCAGGGCTCAGCAGTCCCCAGGGATGTAAGGTGGGTGTAGAAGGGGTAGAGGTAGAATGTTCCAAGAATGAGTAAACAAAAACATTTCTCTGAAATGTATTGGAAACTGCGATATGTGTCTATAGGCTAAAGGATAGTCAGGGGACTGGAACTCTGTTAAGTTCATGATTCAGACTTTCTTCTTGTTTAATAAATTTTTGGCAATAGATTGTTAGCAGAGCTCTTGGATGTTGTGAGTGTTAGCACTGGGCAAGATTGAGAATGATAAGCCAGGCAAAGACGCAGTGAATATGGCCTCTGCTGGGTGGTCAGTATTTGGGATTCCAGCTCTGAGACTGGAATATGACAGGAACTAAAATTGAAGAAGAGAGCATAAAACCAGATTCTGGTCAACTTTTTTTTTTTTATGTTAAGAATACATATTTATTTTATCCTTAGAAATCACAAGTGTGCTTTTTGGCTGAGAAGACATTCCTTGATTCTTCTAGGACTTAGAGCATCATTACAAAGCATATTCTCTGTTCAGCTGGTCACAAGTGAAATCTACTTTCTAGTGAGCTGTTTGTAAATCTTCTTGAAATGTTTTGCTTTAATAGCCACAAATTATTATTAAAATATCCTTAAAGAAATAGAAAAAAATCTGTTTAAAGCTTATTTCAGTAGTCAACTGTTGTAAAAACATGTCACAATAGAGGTTTGTCCACTGATGGAAACAGTAAAAGACAGGAAAAAGAATAACTTTGTAAAGGAGCTTAGAAGTGGAAGAACCCAATAATAGGTTGGTGCAAGCTCATGGACCAAGGTTGAATGGACTCAGTGATGTCTAGAGGCCTAGAGGGGCCAGTTATCACATAACTCATTAAGGTCAACAAACAAATTAAATATTTTACTTGAAGACAGGTGATGTACACATTATACTTCTTTCTGTCTCTTTATTGCTTGAATGATAGTGGATTGAAATTGAACACTTTAATTTCTTAAAAAAAGCTGTTTATGAGGGACTTGTTTTAATTGTATTTGTATGCTTACTGTGTGATACTCATCTTTTTGATTTTCTTCTCTTTATTTTGAATGTGAGCAAAACTCTACATAAAGCATTGAGAGAATATAAATGCATGTTCAGAAAGATGTTTGGTTCCCTGCTAAAATTGACCTATCATACATTATAATGGGTACAAAACTTAGAGAAACACGTTTAGGGTTTTATATTGTTTTTCATGAAATAAGATACAAGGTCAGTAGGGTAGACTTCCTTTGCTGCTGACCTTCAAGCCTGTTGAGCCCCATGTTGAGGTGCATACTTACCCACACCATGCCATCCTCAACCCTTGCTCTGGGAGTGCTAGGGGTCTGATGCACCATGATTATATGTCTGAGGCTGTACTGGAAGGATGGCTGTCTCAAGGTCCTAAGGTTGTTCAGAGAGACCAAACTTGTCAACAATGACTTGTCTGTGAGAATCATCCATGTATGTCTTTTAACATATGATCTGGTTTAGAATTTAAGGAAGTTACTATTTAAGGCTGAGAAAAGAAATCAGGAAAATCAGGCACTTATACAACAGGGAGCTAATTGGGTCAGAGGTGACTGCATCTTAGAGGAGTTTTTGTTAGTGTGGCAGATGGGAACAAATAGAGAACTTCTACATGAGGCTTTAAATCCACTCAAAATATTGTTATAAAGCCAGTTTTACTTAGACAAAACAAATTGTGGAACAGTATTATGTTCCTATTTGAGTGTTTTCAAAATTTATATACTTTAAGACATGTAAAGCTACCTTTTGGTTTATTCTGTCTTTAAAAAAAAACAGGTCACCTTGCAATCATAATTAAAATAAATATTTCTCATTAAGCCATTAATGAACATGTTTTGGTAATTTAGAATGGAACCTATGGCCTTGTTTGGAATAATGTGAGACAAACCCTCGGTAGGTTTAACATTCCATATATTCAGCATCAATCATATGATAAAAGATAGAAATGTAAAAAGTGAAACTATAAAAGTACTAGACAAAATATGGAATAATTTATTATTTTATTATAATAATTATCAATTATGGAAGAGTTATTTTTTAATTGCAGCATGTGGAAGACTTTTCTAAAGAATAACAG
>NW_006440638.1:4980484-5017718 GCF_000325575.1 Pteropus alecto | reverse complement strand
GGCAATAGATTGTTAGCAGAGCTCTTGGATGTTGTGAGTGTTAGCACTGGGCAAGATTGAGAATGATAAGCCAGGCAAAGACGCAGTGAATATGGCCTCTGCTGGGTGGTGAGTATTTGGGATTCCAGCTCTGAGACTGGAATATGACAGGAACTAAAATTGAAGAAGAGAGCATAAAACCAGATTCTGGTCAACTTTTTTTTTTATGTTAAGAATACATATTTATTTTATCCTTAGAAATCACAAGTGTGCTTTTTGGCTGAGAAGACATTATGCCTTGATTCTAGGACTTAGAGCATCATTACAAAGCATATTCTCTGTTCAGCTGGTCACAAGTGAAATCTACTTTCTAGTGAGCTGTTTGTAAATCTTCTTGAAATGTTTTGCTTTAATAGCCACAAATTATTATTAAAATATCCTTAAAGAAATAGAAAAAAATCTGTTTAAAGCTTATTTCAGTAGTCAACTGTTGTAAAAACATGTCACAATAGAGGTTTGTCCACTGATGGAAACAGTAAAAGACAGGAAAAAGAATAACTTTGTAAAGGAGCTTAGAAGTGGAAGAACCCAATAATAGGTTGGTGCAAGCTCATGGACCAAGGTTGAATGGACTCAGTGATGTCTAGAGGCCTAGAGGGGCCAGTTATCACATAACTCATTAAGGTCAACAAACAAATTAAATATTTTACTTGAAGACAGGTGATGTACACATTATACTTCTTTCTGTCTCTTTATTGCTTGAATGATAGTGGATTGAAATTGAACACTTTAATTTCTTAAAAAAAGCTGTTTATGAGGGACTTGTTTTAATTGTATTTGTATGCTTACTGTGTGATACTCATCTTTTTGATTTTCTTCTCTTTATTTTGAATGTGAGCAAAACTCTACATAAAGCATTGAGAGAATATAAATGCATGTTCAGAAAGATGTTTGGTTCCCTGCTAAAATTGACCTATCATACATTATAATGGGTACAAAACTTAGAGAAACACGTTTAGGGTTTTATATTGTTTTTCATGAAATAAGATACAAGGTCAGTAGGGTAGACTTCCTTTGCTGCTGACCTTCAAGCCTGTTGAGCCCCATGTTGAGGTGCATACTTACCCACACCATGCCATCCTCAACCCTTGCTCTGGGAGTGCTAGGGGTCTGATGCACCATGATTATATGTCTGAGGCTGTACTGGAAGGATGGCTGTCTCAAGGTCCTAAGGTTGTTCAGAGAGACCAAACTTGTCAACAATGACTTGTCTGTGAGAATCATCCATGTATGTCTTTTAACATATGATCTGGTTTAGAATTTAAGGAAGTTACTATTTAAGGCTGAGAAAAGAAATCAGGAAAATCAGGCACTTATACAACAGGGAGCTAATTGGGTCAGAGGTGACTGCATCTTAGAGGAGTTTTTGTTAGTGTGGCAGATGGGAACAAATAGAGAACTTCTACATGAGGCTTTAAATCCACTCAAAATATTGTTATAAAGCCAGTTTTACTTAGACAAAACAAATTGTGGAACAGTATTATGTTCCTATTTGAGTGTTTTCAAAATTTATATACTTTAAGACATGTAAAGCTACCTTTTGGTTTATTCTGTCTTTAAAAAAAAACAGGTCACCTTGCAATCATAATTAAAATAAATATTTCTCATTAAGCCATTAATGAACATGTTTTGGTAATTTAGAATGGAACCTATGGCCTTGTTTGGAATAATGTGAGACAAACCCTCGGTAGGTTTAACATTCCATATATTCAGCATCAATCATATGATAAAAGATAGAAATGTAAAAAGTGAAACTATAAAAGTACTAGACAAAATATGGAATAATTTATTATTTTATTATAATAATTATCAATTATGGAAGAGTTATTTTTTAATTGCAGCATGTGGAAGACTTTTCTAAAGTATAACACAAAACCGATAAGTAAGAGTTAATGGCTGATAAATACAATGTCATTGGAACAATGCCTATAGAGATTCTGCCTGGCAAAAATCATAGAGTCAAAATAAAGTCAAAAAATAAATTGTAAATGGGAGGAAAATGTATGACCCAGAAAATTTACTTGGAATTTATTTTACAGATGTGGTTTTACATGTAAGAAATGATTTATATACATCATTATCAATTGCTGTTTTTTTTTCAAGTAGAACATTGGATTAGAAATGACATAAATATGTTACTAGCATGGTGGTTAATTAAATATGATTCATCCATGTGATGGAATATTGTGCAGCTGGATTCAATTTGAAAATATCTCAAAGATATATAAAAAAAAATTTCAAAAGTTGCAGAATGGGATGTAGGGTGTAAGGTATTTGCTTATATATGTATTAACATATCTCCAAAAGCATCTGTAAGAGCAATATCATTAGAATCACCTGAGGAAAAGTCAGCTAGATGTCTGGGAGAAAGGGTTCCAAAAGAATATCTCTTTCTACTTTATCACCTAGTCAAAAAATTAAGTTGCAAAGAGTGGCTGGCAAAAGAAAAATCAGTCATGTATTAAAATATATGTATATATAAAATCATAATTTTTATATATAATATTTTTTTAAAGCTCTAACTTGGTACAGTGAATGCTAGAATGTTTCTTATATTTTTTTCTGGGATATACTCTTAAAAAAATAAGACATTTCTCTTATATAAAGATGAAAGTTTGTGACAGTTTACAACCAAAACGAATAATAAAGCTCCTTATTTTTGAAGTCTTGTAGTAATTCTATAGACAATATTTATAGTTGTAGATATCAAATCATTTACATTTAACTTCATATCCTCAAAAAAAATAATATAGTGATTCAGTTTTCTAGCAATCTCTTATATAGCAACTTTGACTTGTTGAACAACGTGGAGAACTGGCAAGTTGTAGGGGAGGATGCTGAGTTGTCAAAAAGATGCCTAAAAACTCTCAAGACAGTGTAAGGAGGGGCTCCTGCTCAGATTAAATGTACTAACTTTATGCAAAGTGAATGTAATAAGAAAATGTCCTCTTTTAACAAATATTTTATAATGTCTTTATGGGGATGTGGAGTGGAAGAAGCAAATGTTTCACTATACTTGAAGATGATGAATGAAAGTTATGACTTTTCTCCTCTGTTTCCATTTGAGCCACACCACACTTTATCAAGTCCACTTTTAATTTTGTGTCCCAGATTCATTTATTTTCATTCCTTTGGATTAGGCAGACTTCTTCAAAATGTTCTTTTTTCCCATTATTGAGAAGTAAAGGTCATCTCATTTTAGGCACCTTACCCTTACGATTTTCTTTTAGAGCTCAGCTTTCTTAACCACAGTCCATCTCGAGATGGCCTCTGTCCTAAGACAAATCTTTTCATTTGTAGGAATACATTATCTCAGCCTCAGCTGTTTTATTCTGATTGTTAACTTTACTACTGATGCTCTTTGCTTATGAGGCTGGGAAATATTTTCAATGCCTATGTAAAATATGGAATGTAAACAGCAATAGACCAAATTTGTTTAAACAAACTACACAATCTTGGGGCCAGATATCTGGCAGACAGTTTATAGTTTCTGCTAAAGCATTTGGCCAGCAGATGGGTTACATAGTCTCATTCAAAGGAAGTTCTCATTGCTGGTACATCTTTCTATATTGGTGTTTGCTCTAACCTTTGAATTCAACAGGTTAAAGTCTACTCTGTCTGTGAAAGAAGCAGGTCCTTTTTCCTTTGACATTAAAATTACACCTAAATGTACATTCATAATTTTTGAAAAGTTTAAGTGTGTTCTCTAAGTCATAAATCTTGGAAAATTGTCCTTTAGTCTTTGTATTAATATTTGTAAAGATATAGGAAACTACTCTTTTAAGTCGAGTTCTTTCATTCTGCATTATTTGAATTGTACTTTGTATTTGTTATGGTCTGAATATATGTACCTTGCCTTCCTGCCCCAATTCATGTGTCGAAATCCTAATCCTCAAAGGTGATAGTACTAGAATGTGGGACATTTGGGTCGTGCTTAAGTCATGAGGGTTGACTCCTCATAGATTGGTTTAGTGCTCTTATTAAAAGCTCCAAAGAGACTCCAGCCCCTTCCATGATGTGACAACACAGCAAGAAGGTGCTGGCTATGAACTAGGAAGAAGGCTCTCATCTGACCATGCCGGTGCCATGACCTTGGACTTCCAGCCTCCAGAACTGTGAGAAATACATTTCTGTTTTTTATAAGCTACCTCTAGTCTGTGGTATTTTGTTATAGCAGTCTGAATGGATTAAGATAGTATCAATACAAAATCTGTCTCTGCTCCATTAATTCTTCACCCAGCCAATTATCTCCTATAAAATAAGATAGAGGAAATCTATTTTTTTCTATTCAAATATGAGGAGATGAGGAGGTGGTAAGTCTGTTTTTCAGTATGTGATATGATTGTCAGACTTCTAATCGTGCTGGTCAAACCCAGTGTATGTCAAAATTCTCCTTAATGTAATACACCAAACGCCTTATAATTTTCCACTCATGGGCTACACAAATTACAGTAGGATTGTCCATCACCTCTTGTGTTAAGACTGATTTTTTGTTTGTTTTGGTTAGCTACCTCATGTATTGGCTCATTTTTGAGTTTGTATTTGAGTAAGGCCTACAGCATACTTTTTTCACCCTTTTGTTTCTTAAGACATGTTTCATTCTTTTTTAAAAATATATTTAAATTTTTTTAATTATACCTGACATATGATATTATATTAGTTTCAGGTGTACAACAGTGATTAGACATTTATATAACTAACAAAGTGATCACCCTGATAAATCTAGTACCATCTGACACGATAAATAGTTATTACAATATTATTGACCATATTCCTTATGCTATACTTTACATCCCATGTCTGTTTTATAACTACCAGTTTGTACTTCTTTTTTTTCCCTTCCTTTTTTCATCCACCCCTCAACTCCCCTTCCATCTGGCAATATCAAAATATTCTCTTTCTGAATTTGTTTGTTTGTTTGTTTTTTAATTTTGTCCTTTAGGTTCCATCTTGCAAATGGCAAAATTTCATTCATTTTTTTTTTTTTTTTTATGGCTGAGTAATATTTAATTGTGTATATGTACCACCTCTTCTTTCTCCATTCATCCATTGATGGACACCCAGGTAGACTTCGTATCTTGACTATTGTAAATAATGCTGCAGTGAACCTATGGATACAGGTTGAGTGAAGCAGGATCTCATGGTATCACCAGGGTAGGGTGACCAGTGTTAGCCAGGTTGATGGAGACTCAGATATGGTGGCTGCCTGGGTCTGCACACCAGAAAAGGGGAGGGCTCAACAAAGGAACAATGGATTCTGTCAGCACTTTTCTCTGGGAGAGAGCTGCCTCTCCAGCTCTTGCCCTGAAGCCAGATAACTCAGTTCCTTCCCTAATGCCCTTGGTGTCTTTTGTGCCACTGCCCCAGATCTGGAGCTCCAAGTGAGTGAATCTGTTAGCAAGTGAGTCTGCCTCTTGAGAAGAATATCTGCTACTCCAGTGACCCTTTGTCAAACTCAGCCACAATCTCTGCTGGTTTTCACAACCAGATATTGTGGGGACTTCTCAGCAATGGAACCCTGGGCTAGGGAGCCCAGTGTGGACCCCATGCTCCTCTGGGGAGAGCCTCTGCAGCCAAGATGTCTCTCCGGATTCACAATCACCTCATGCAGGTGTGGGACCAACCTGTTTGCATCTCTGCCCCTTTTACCAGTCTTGAAGTGGCCTCTTCTGTGTGTCCCCAATTGTAGGACTTCTGTTCATTAGACTCAGGTGACTTCCAATTATGACTGTTTTGTAGTTTAGTTGTAATTTTGATGTGTTTGTAGGAGGAGGCAAGTATAGTGTTTGCTTATTCTGCCATCTTGACAGGAAGTTCAGACATATTTTATTCTAATTGAAGCCCTCCTTAGCGCAATTTATCCTTAGTGTTTGAATTTTTCTGTCCTCTTCTGAATTTCAGAAACAATTGTTGGAACTTAGTGTATGATTTTTGGCTACAATCCAGTCCTTGTGTTTTATCTCCATGTTTCTGGAAGGAGATTAGGATGGATGTAGGTTGAGTTCTTAACATTTAGGTCATGGATAGTTATTTTGAGAGAATGTTACTAAAGGGAGTTATTGAAAGGGGGTTCTAAATAAAGGGTTTTATTTTTTTTTGTACAGATCGAATGGATTATATGGGTCATATGTGTATATTAATGTTTTTCTAAAGTATATAGATACTGTTGAGATTAGGAGAATATACATTATTAAATATGTCATTGTATTTATATCAAAGTTTTGTTATAATTTTTTTAATTTTTATTTTTCAATTAGAGTTGACATTCAATATTATATTTGTTTCAGTGGTATAGCATATAATTTACAAAGTGATCCCCCCAATTTGCATGGTACTCCCATGGCACTGTACATAGTTATTACAATATTATTGGCCATATTCCCTATGCTGCACTTTATATTCTCGTGACTACTTTGTAACTACCAATTTGTACTTAATCCCTTCACCTTTTTCATTCAGCCTCCCAATCTCCTTCCCATCTGGCAGTTGCCAGATCGTTCTGTGTATCTATGAGTATGTTTCTATTTTGCTTGTTTATTTTGTTCTTTAGATGCCACATATAAGTGAAATTGTCTGGTGTTTGTTTTTATCTGACTTACTTCACTAAGCATAATACCCTCTAGGTCAATCCATGTTGTTGCACATGGTAAGATTTCATTTTTTTATGGCTGAATAATTTTCCATTATATACATGTACCACATCTTTTTTATTCATCTCATAATTTTCTTGATCAATGGTTGCTAGAGTTAATATGGTTATAGAAGAGCCCATATTAAATATATTAAAAATTACAACTCATACTAGAAAAAAATTGTCTCTTATTCTATAATTCCAATCTTAGCCTAACAATTATTTAAATTTTATTGATTGCAGGTACAATTATCTATTTGTATGTTATTCTTAAATGCCTTTAAGCTTTTGTAGCATTCTGAAAGCAATTAGCTATTGGGATTCTTGAGCATTGTCAGTAGCCCTTTTGACTCTCTTGAAATTTGTCTTCCATTAAATAGTAGACAAACTAAACATATCTATAATCACAAAACATGGATACCCAAAAAGAAAATTAGAAAAAGCCTCTTAATTTTAGCATGTGTACAACTTTTTTTTTTTTTTGACAAAGTTTTAAAATGTGTATTATGAAGTACTTTTGAGGAACAGCATTAGTCTTAGTCCACTTTGACCTACTAGGTGCCTAAGTCCTCTAAAGGTTTTAGTCTGGGCCTGTTTCACTAGATATCTGGTGCTGGTTGACATTCTGATCCTAGAGAATTTGTCTTTAACTTATTGCCCTTCGACAACTTGCCTCCTGGCCCACTTCGCATCCAGTGTTTTATAAATAATTGGCAATACTCACCTTCTCTAGTCTTATTGCACATACTGCTGGGGTGACCAACTCATCCTGGTTTGTCTAGGATTTTCCAAGGTTTAAAACTCAAAGTCCGATGTTTTGGCAACCTTATTCCTGGGCAGACTGGGATGGCTGGTAACCCTACATACTACCCTGCCCCTCCACTACCTTGCAGCAGATCTCCTAATTTGCTATAAGTCTGTGCATTGTCCATAAGTGGGCTATAGAAGTTCAGGCATCCATGTGAATGCTAACACATGTGAAGATGTTCCCTATATAGCATTAGTGGTTAAAAGTCTTTTTTTTTTTCCTTAAGCATCCCTTTACTCCTCCCCACCTTTCTAAATAAATGCTAAAGAATCCTCTGATGTCTCTTTGATGTTTCATTTTTAGGTTTTTTCCTTGTTGAAATTGTGCTGACTTGTTCTTGAGGATTTTTTATCTTGTATTTCAACAACTACACAAAATAAAATGGTGGTTTTTTTTGTTGTTGTTGTTTTTTTTGCTACCTACAATCCATGGCTTCAGTTTGTCATAGTGTTTGGGTGACTCAATTCATTTGTAAACTAGCAATAACAAAGCTATCTATATAGAGATTTTATTGAGAACAAATTATTTTATACACTCATATGAAACATAACATCACTTATCCCTGAATCTATTCATTGAACAAATGTTTATAAAAAACTTAACTATATGATAAACACTGTGATGGGCCCTGGAGTTGTAGTGCTGAGCAAAAGACATCCTGTCTTTCTGTAATTTATAGTTTTGTTGGGGGAAGAGAGATTTTACTCTCAAATAATAACCATGCAAATTAATATACAATATACTGAAAGAGAGATAAAGAGTGCAGTGAACATATATGATGAGTCCTGACCTATTATTATATGTGAAAGGTCAGGAAGGTCTCCCTGAGGAAATGACATATGTGAGACTCTCAAATTGAGTAGGCAGTAACTACATCAAGACATTAGGAGGGACGTTAGATAATGGTCTTGCATAGGCTCTTTTCTTCTGGTGGGAGGGAGCAGGCATCGTTGGGGGAAAAAAAAAGGCCAGTGTGGTTGGAGAAGAGAGCAAAGGAGAGAGAGGTAGTGGATAGGATTGGAGAGGATAGAAGTAATCAAGAACCACATTGAGGTTCTTGATTACTCTATCATAATTACTTCTATTTGAAAACACCAGTCTGGCTACTTTGAAGAGATATTATTGGAGTGGGTAAAACAAGTTTAGGAGGCTATTGCAGAAGCCTGTGCTAATGATTATCATAATTTTTGACTGTTATATAGCTTGCTTGCAATTGAAGAAAAATGTAAAGGTTTTAGAAGGTGTCTCTAAGGTTACTTCCTAAATTATGTGAATGAACAGCTTCAAATTGAACTTTTTACATAGCTTTTTTTTCTTCCATTACTGGTATCATAAAATATTGAGAGTTTGAAGAGATATCAGATTCTTGAGTGTTTGACTCTGGTAGAGAAAGAGATGGCGTTATAACCTGCTGAAATTTTCACAATTACAACCTACCTTTCCATGCATCTGTTGAGTAGAAATAAAGAGAAAGATATAAGAAGATGCTCTTTACTACATATGTAGAACTTATAGTGTATTAGCCACTTTGTATATGTTAACTAATTTAACCCTCGCAGCAAACTTTTCAGGTAGGTGCTATTATTACACACATATTAAAGATTAGAGAAATAGATGAGGCGCAAAGTTCAAGTAACTGACCAATTTCTAAAAAAATAATAAATGGTAGAGCTGACATTTAAACTGAAATAATTTGTCTTCAGATTTACACAGCCTACCACAGTAGCAAACTGTGACATGAGAGCTGATCTGGCCCATGCCTGTTCTTATATGGAGAGCCAGAAAACTTAAAAAAAAAAAAAAAAAAATCTTTTTACGGTTTTAAAGTATTTAAAAGATGAAGAAAGAAAAAAGGAGAATTATAACAGATTGTAAGTGGCCCACAAAGCCTAAAATATTTATGATTCTTCCTTTTACAGCCAGTATGTTGGCTTCTGGACTTTACTAATCATAAAAAACCACGTTCCTTCAGTAAAAGTTAAGAGCTACTGATGTTTACAGATAAAGGACATGTCTGGTCATAAAATGAGGGAGTTGCAGAGAGAGAACAATGTACTTAGAGTTCCTGTGGTAGAATTGTTTTTGTTGGTATTTACAAATTTATAATTAGGGACTGGTTTAACTATGACTCAGCAGTCACCAACCTTTTTGGCACCAGAGACCAGTGGTCCAATGAGAATCTAATGCTCAATGATCTGAGGTGGAGCTGAGGCGGTGATGCTAGCACTGGGGAGCGGCTGCAAACACAGATGAAGCTTTGCTTGCTTGCTTGCTGGTCACCTGCTGCTGTGTGGCCTGATTCCTAACAGGCCACAAACTGGTACCGGTCTGTGGGCCAGGGTTTGGGGAACCCTGCTCGATGTAGAGAAAGTTTCTTGGAAAGATGGGAGATTTATCCCTCAGGAATGGGAGCAAAGGCAGCTGAGCTAGTGCTGAGTTACTTAATAAAATGCTTGTCATTAAGATAATAAATTTCAGGTGGTTCTTATGTGCTGCTTTAGCATTTGGAGATAGGCTATATTTAAAAAAAAAAAAAAATTTGGCTTTTAAACCCATGGTTTGTTTTTGAAAGAAAACAAAAGGTCAGCACTATTGATAAATTCTACTCTTACATAAACAACTGTTGGGAGAAAAATATTGGCTGTTTCACAATGAGAGACATAGATGTTTTGATCTTTCTAAATAGATTGACTTCTTGAATTTTGGAGAAATTCTGATATTCATCTGAATTTTTGTAGAGAGCTAACTCTTTAGCCACTTCACTATTTTTAAAATCTTACTATACTGATAGGCATTTTCCAGGACCGTGTAAAGGTGATTGCAGAATTTTTTTTTTTTTTCTGTGATGTGATTTTCATCAATAAATGGTCTAACCTACAACACCCTAGATGCATTACATGTTTCTTCTTAATGCAAAGTATTAATCTATTTTCTAATAGTCAGACAATGGCTATGGAGGTTACATTTAGCCGCAGTTGACCTTCATTTGCTTTTTCGTTGACACCATAATAGATTAGTTTTGATCATGTTTGATGGGTGCCCGTTATTTAAGCCCATTTACTCTATCATTTTACTTTATCATTTCAGTTGTGGATGAAAAAATTGGATAAAGAACTAAGTATAATCGTTTAAATTATAATTTTGTTTGGTTAGAAAATTCTGCATTCTGTTTCATCTTTCTTTTTACTTAGATAATTTAGACTGTTAAAGTTATATTGAATATTTTTCTGTCATTTTTCTGATTAGAGGATTAAGAATTGTGCATAAAGTTGAATTTTTTTTAATTGTAGGAATTTCCAAACACATACAAAAGGACTCCAGTTTTAACAGTCATCGCATATGGCCCGTCTCATTTAATCTTTATCTTCTTCCTTTATTGCCTTCCATCTTTGCCAAATAACTTTGAAACAAATCACACACACAGTTTCCTTTCATTGGGTAAATACTTCAGTATCTGTCTCTAAATTATAAGGACTCTTTTTAAAAAAGTCAGTGTCATTACCATGCTGAAAATTAACGATAACTTCTTAATATCAACAAATACCCAGTTAGTGTTCAGGTTTCTCTAATTTTATCATGAGTACCTTTTTGCAGGTAGTTTTTCAAAGTGGGACCCAGCTGAAGTTCGTGATTTACTTTTGGTTGAATTGTCTCTTAATTCTGCTAATATAACAATTTCCCTTCCCTTTATTCACATTTGCTATTGATTATTTGGGTCAATTATCTTGTCTTTTTGAGTAAATTTGTATTGCAAAATTTAGTGAAATCTAAAGTATGTATCAAAGTTAGGTTAAAATTTTTGACAGCACTTCATAAATGGTGAGCAGATTGGAGTCTTGAATTGGGTGGTGAGTGATTGTGAGTGGTACATGTTAGCACTTTCTTCTACTTCCCCTACTGAGTAAGATCTTTCTCATTACAATCAAAGTAATGATACTTATTAGCAGGTGAGAGGAATCAGGTGTTTGTAAAGAATGTTATTAAACATACCTTCATTTAACAGTATTATTTTCTTTTTTGTAATTAGTAACAACAGTTCTTCCTCATTTTGCATAAGATTGCCAGACCACACATTTTTAGTTTTGCTATAGCTAATTCTTATGATTTATGTAAGAAAAGTTAAGAAAACTACCTTAAAATGGTCATTTTATTACACAGAAAAGAGACTTTAAAAAGCATGTTCTTTACTCTTGTAAAATAAAATCTCTATTCACTATTTCAAAATTTTTTTTGTGAATGGTAACATGTCAGATTTTCTTAATCAGTTAAGCACTATTTTAGACATTAAAACAAAACTTTTTAAATAAAAAAGAATAGTTAATTGAAAAAATACTCTTAAAATATATTTACTTGGGGCCTGACA
The DNA here is from genome assembly GCF_000325575.1 of Pteropus alecto. NCBI lineage: Eukaryota > Metazoa > Chordata > Mammalia > Chiroptera > Pteropodidae > Pteropus > Pteropus alecto. The sequence goes on along the minus strand of NW_006440638.1, from coordinate 5,005,877 downwards.
ACTTTATAAAAATGACTTATTTTTTCCTGAATATTTATTTCTCATAATGCTGAATAATATGTGAGAAATGCCTCTTAACAGAAAAAAAATTAAGAATGTTGATATTTATCTTCATTTTTATCTTCATATTTATCTTCATGACTAATGAATATTTGAATTTATTACTTCTTTATATGTATATTTTACTTATTTATGTTTTATGGTTTCAATTATATTCAAAATTTGGTGAATACCTTGGGTCCTAAGAAATTTGTTTTAATTGGTAATACATAATGCTATTTTCAATGATTATCTGTTGCTTCGGCGGCACTTAAAATCTGAATTTTTTCCTATTGATAACAGGCAGGTGAGTATCAAATGATATAGCTCAGTGCCAATGCCTAGAATGTCAAAAAGATGTTAGTTATTCTTAGTCCACTGTCCTCCTATATCCTCAGATTAAAAAAAAAAATGTCCCATCGTTGTGGGCATTTGCTGATGCAGTTGTTTCTTTCATGCATTTTGTAACATCTTTTCCAAATAAGCATTTTCTTTAATAGCTTCTGTAGGTATTTTGAAATGACTCCTTAAATCTATCTATTTCTACTTCTACTAAAGAGGGTTATGTTGGATTGAAAATAATAATACAATATAAAAATGGTGACTAAAAGCTGTGTATTTACTAGGAGTGCTAATTTTGGTTCCTTTTATTCTTTAAAGAAAAAACACTGAAGGTGATGTAAATGTCGTTTTTACAGGCTTTTCATATACAAAAAAATCATTAATAGGGGGAAAAAAGATTCTGTTTTTAAATATTTGTTCCCAATTTATCATAATTTATTTAAAAAAATTAAGATTAGTCTCATGATTGGATTTTTTTCTTTTTTGTACTTCTTAGTGTTTTGAGTAATATAATGTGCTTCCAGACCTCACTGATATGTGTAATAAATCAGTGATGATTTATAGGTTGCAGTGGAACTGGTTGATTATTAGATAGATAATCCCTAGGAGAGTCTGTCTCTACAGATAAAAACTTTGTGTATTTTATGGAAGTGTTTCTCATAGTGTTGAAATTCTCTGTGGAGGGCATGCTTTTGCCAGAAATATTAATGTACTTTCTTACCATTAAAATAAATAATTATTTGATGGTTCATCATTTGGCAATAAAAAAGCTTTGTTTAGCCTCATGTAGATTAATAAACGAGCGCATTCCCAAGGGTTTAATGAGATATCTAATTACCGGAGTGAGTTGTAAATTGGTAACATTTAACTTCTTGGTAAACTATCTTATGTTATTTCCTTCTGTCTTTGCAGATAAATTATTAGTCATAACTGTAGCAACAAAAGAAAGTGATGGATTCCATCGATTTATGCAGTCAGCCCAATACTTCAATTATACTGTGAAGGTATGGTATGTATATCTTTTAATTCATGGAGATGATAAGTCTACGCCACCTTGAACAAGCCCAGTCTTGTCTGTTCTCAGAAGTTAAGCAGGGTTGGGCCTAGTTAGTACTTGGATGTGAGATTATCCAGGAAGATCAGGTTTAAAAAAAAAAAAAAGAGATTGTAAACTGATAAGATCCTTGCAATCTGTAAGGTCAACCAAGAGTTGCCTCACCTAAAAAAAAAAAGAAGTGCTTAAGTACATTTTTTATAACAACAATAACAGCGACACAATCTACAATCCCCAGAAAGATGAAATTTGGCTACACAATTGCTGCTTATATATACTTAATTTGTTTAAAATACTCGATTGTTTTAAAGATACATTTGGCCTTATTAATACTCCCACTCAAACAATAATTTCTTGATACTTGCTAATGCTCTATATAAACATGTCTATAAAAAAGAAGAATATGCTTATATATTTTTATATTTATATTTCTTTTGCCAGGGTCATATATAAGCACCACATAACTAAGATTCGATAGTAATTGTTTTCACTTACTATTGTAATGGGTTTGTCTGCCATAGTGTGTTTCTTTGTTTACAAAGTATTGGAAACATGACTGAAGGGGATACCTTTTCTGTCCCATTATGGAGAGTTGCTTTTCCTGTTTTTTTGGTTTGTTTTAAAGAGATTCTGGAATATTATAAAAATGTAAAAAGGTTTTAGAAGACTTGCCTCCAGGGGAATTTCTCATTAACACATGATCAGAGCAGAGGTGAGGAATTTGTTAGAACTAGGAAACTGAGCTGTGAAAGGCCTTTTTGTTCTTGTTTTTTACTTATTTAATTTTTTAAAGTAGAAATGAGTATCTGCCAGCCAGATCTTTTCCATAAATGAGAATGGTGGAGGAATCTCAGATAGGAAAACAAACAAACAAATTAATACATTTACAAAAAACAAAAACAAAAACAAAACCCTTAAAGAGGCAGCATTGTATTGTCCAGGAAAAACTGAGCTGTTCCAGTATGCAGTATAGAAAGAAGGTGGTTTTTGCTACCACTGAAATATAGAACAGGTATTAGAAAGACTAAACTTTGGTGGAAAAGAGATCTAGTGTTAACAACTGGATGTTTAATTCAGGGTAAATGAAAAATATGTTAGAAATTTGTTAGAATAGAGGAGAAATATAGTAGTATGCTTTGATAGGAGGCACAATGGAAGTAACAGAAAAATCAGTGTGAAATAATGCTGAAATTCAATGAATGAGATCGTCAGGGTTCAGACTGGAGAAAGCGTGGAATGTTTTTTATGTGCAAGGCACCATGTTAGAAACTTTATATATACTATGGTGTCGATTCATTATATTAACTATGTAAAGTAGGTACTACTTTGTTTATGCATGAGGGTACAGAGCTATAAAGTGTCAAATCTGAGACCCAGTCCTGTTTGATTGGAGTCTTTGATCCTCCTGCTGTCTTCCCGTTGTGAAATTCAGTGGTTGGTTGTCAAAGTGTGCACCCCAGACCACTAGAATCAGCATCATTTGGGAAATAAAAAATGAAGATTCTCAGGCCTCACTTCAGACCTACTGAATCACAAACTCTGGGAGCAGGACTCAGCAGTCTGTATTTTAATAAGCCCTTCATGTGATTCAGATGCAAGCTCAAGTTTTACACACTGATTTAGTGGAACAAAAATAGAGACTCAAGACTCTCTTTATAGTGCACTGTACAGAGAGGCTCTCAGATGTAGTTGGGCCCTGTATTACTGCAGTATTGAAGAAGTCCAGAAGCGTTGCAGAATAGAAGTGTAATAAACTTCAGGACCAGAGGTGGCCACTTTTAAAGCAAAAATATCTACTAAATTAACATGGATATGAATCCAGATCCACATCAGTTTAGTTTTCTTGGTTAGCCTTTTTCTTCCAACCTTCAATATAGGTAATAATGAAGTGCTAACTAGAGAACTGAGGCTGGGAGCCCCATGGGCTTTGCCAGCCAGGTTTATATTTGGCTCAATGTTAAGTAAAATTGGAGCTAATAATATTTTCTAAATTTATTTTATCCTTTTGTATTTATTTTAAATTTCATTCCCCTTTAATTTCATAGATCTAGCATATCATTATTTTGGGATCTTCAGACTTTTTTTCATGAAACAAAGATACTAGATGTATGTTCAGATGAGGAAAACATATACTCCCTACTCCCTCAGAGCCAGCTGCGTCAGCATGCGCTTTTAATTCAGGAGACTGCTGCTGAGGTGAAGGCCAACAGAGATAAGAACAGTTCCAAGTTTAGTTCTGATTAATTGTACTTAGACAATTTCTTGCATTTATGAATTACAATTAAGCTTTTGAAGGTAATGTATAAGGTAAAGAAGATTACGTTTGTCTTGATGCCATCTGTGTTTCCCTGAACAACCCATTTTCGTTCAGTAGGAAAATTGCTTAAGGGCCTGTCAGGAGTCACTGAGCTTCAAGGGCTTTTAGTGTTCATCATACAGATTTCTTGCCAGATCAAAGAGTGTTATGGAAACTTCCTTCATTTTCTTTTTAATCTGAACAAACAGAAATCAAATATGAGAAATGCTTTCTGTGCCTCCCCTCCCCGCACGTCGCCACCCCCCACTCCAAGATTATACTCTACTTTTGAAATGGTAAAATTGGGAATGGCATTTATGGGGTAGATAACATTGAAGAATTGTGACCTGACCTAGGCATAAAGTTGTTTTCTTTCTAGTATCATGATTTAGTGAAATGTTTAAAGAGTAGTTACTGTGTAATACTATGCAAGTTGCTGATGACTTTCAGTTTTTATGGTACTATCATTATTTGAATTTTGCTCAGGAATGAAATGTTGATTTCATTGATAGGTCCTTGGTCAAGGAGAAGAGTGGAGAGGTGGTGATGGAATTAATAGTATTGGAGGTGGCCAGAAAGTCAGATTAATGAAAGAAGTTATGGAACATTATGCCAGTCAAGAGGATCTGGTTGTCTTGTTTACTGAATGGTAAGAAAAATAGCCTGTGGATGTTTAAGTCTATATTAAATAATTTTTTAAAAAGTTGAAATTCGTATGTGTAGATTACATATTTAATTATTTTATTCACAAAGAGTCATTGTTTTAAAAAGTAAATTTTACTTATAATTATAAAACCATAGTCTGACATAGTTATGTAATATGATCAGATTTGTTGAGTTACCATTAACATTAGTGAGAAAACGTGGCATAAACTAACATTTTTGTGAAATTCATGTTTTAATCTTGATTTAGTGATGGAGTAAGGATCATGTTGAGCTTTTATATTGAGGTGAGTAACTCAAGGGATTCTGGTCAACCTGGAGGAAATAGATCATGTAAAGTTGTAAGTGAGAAATAAGAAAGCCTGTGTTTATGAAAAATGAAAAATCTTTCCAATGTGTAGATCTCTTTTTGTAAACTGCTTTCCTTCTACTTAATTTTGAGTGTCCACTGTCTTTCTTTATCTTTTTCATATTCTTCTTACATGTTTTTAGTAGTGTCAAGTTGTCATGAATCATTAGTGATTGCCACCTTCTTCATTTTCTCTGTTTTTTATTGTTATGGGTTAGTCATTGATTGCTGATTTGAAATCCCCTTGCATTTTCCTCTCTAGCTTAGAAAAGTTTTTTTTATATCTCTCCCTTAATTTAAAAATTCAAAATAACAAATTATTGCAGGTGAAAGTAAGACTAATTCTTTTTATGCAAATGTGTAAACAACAAAGGTATAAATTTCGAAATGAAAATAGACATAATGAATTCCTGGTGCCCTTAACACTTAAAAGTATTGAAAGGGCCCATATTCTTACATCTGGAGAACGTCCCTAATATCTCCTAGGGAAAAAACATTAAGTTATGCTTATAGCTACCTATTCTTGCAACATGAGATGCGGTATAGCTGGTGTTAGCTTATGTATTGGGAATTTTTCTACAGAATCTATTATGTATTTTTTTACCCTTGGTAAAAGAATAGGAAGGTTATAATAACTGTTTGGGTTAAATATTGAGTGTGTTTTGGTGTAAAATTACTATGGATTTCAAACAACCATTTCGCTTAAATTTGCCAAGTGTACATTTTGATTTTGACCTTGAGGCAGATCTCCTTGTAAAAGATACCATTATAAGCCAGTAATTATTTTAGATTTTCAAGCTTCCTTTTGCATTTAAGAAGAAATCCTTTCTCTCTGCCTTTACCCTCCTATCCCATTTCCTCTCCTATCACTCTCATCTAAGATTTAGCCTCAGAAGAAACTAGTTTAATAGGAGCTGTCGGAAGCCAGCCGACCAAGTCAAACCGGGTACCTGAATGGGGGAGCGGGGACTGAGGAAAAAGAGAAGACAGACAGGGTGCAGGAGGGAGAACAGATCTCACACTGCCTCCCCGAGTTTATTTCTTCTCCTCCTTTTAAACACAATCTGTTCCTCTGTGTATCCCAAAACAACACAAAAGTAACATCCTGAAGATGGAGGTGCAATTGACACTTCAATTAACACTCCCTTCGACACTCCCTTAGGCTATACTTAATCTTCTTCTTCCTGAAATTCCACAGAACCAGCCTTTTCTTTTCTATGCAAGCAGGCCTCCGGAGATAAACCATGCACTCTTTTGAATTTGGGGAGCTTTAGCTCCCCACAAGGAGCCTTTGTTTCTAATGAGGAAAAGGACACTGTGAGATACCTGAAGACTGCTTGAGGTTACATTTATTTATTTAGATGATACTTTAATACCCAGTTTGACAAAAAAGATGACAATAAAATTTTAATGGAGGACCCAGTATGTGCCAGGTGCTTTTTAGTGTTTGGAATATATCAGTGAAGCAAAAAGAAAATTTTCGGTAACTGCCTCTGAGAACAGTTGGCTAACTGAATACATGCAGGCCCGTTTTAGCCAAGCTGTTGTCTAAGAAGAATCATTAACATTTTCTTTATCACTACCCATCTTGTCTGTCCTGGAAAACCTAGGGATGATAAGAAAGTAACCAAGCAAAAGAGAGATGGACAATTGATGCCACTTTAGAGCTTATTTTTTTAAACAATCTTTTAAAAAAGTATGTGTACAGAATGATCAATATAGTTAACAATTACAGAGAAATGAATTAAGCTGTTTCTAAATTATTTGAAATAGGATACCCATTCTATAACAAAATTGCTAATCTAATTAAACTTACATCTGGTTGAGGCTAGAATTCAGAATATATTAATTTTAATGAATCAAACAAACTACTATTTCTTATGTGATTTTTTTAAAGGACAATTTAACTGTAATAATTAGTTTTATGGAAGTATAGGTCACTACTATATTTAAAAAATACAAAGATTTATGTACCTAATGGGTTAGATAGCCTTCTTTTAAAAATAGCTTTATGAAGGTATAATTTTTATACCATGACATATACTCATTTTAATTGCAAAATTCAATTTTTAGTAAATTTACAGAGTTGTGAAATTATCATTGCTACTCAATTTTAGAACATTTTCAATACTCCAAAGTGATCCCTTGCTCTCATTTAAATAGGCTTTTGTGAATTAATTTGGAGACAATTTCATTTGTTAAAATAAATATTTGTTTAAACAATTTTAAACAAGGTAACTGAGTATCTTGGGTTTTATAATAAGGTACTTTGTATTACTTTTAGAATTACCTTGTAAAGCATGTGTTTCTTTAGTCATACTGAAGACAGTAAGACCCAATTATTATCATATAGTTATTTTTTAAAAAATTATATGTAGGCCAATATGTAAAAAGAAGTGTTTGAGTAATTGTAAGTAAATTATATACATACTAAATATCCCCACAAACTTACTCTATGCTGAGTACAGTAAAATATAAACCAGCAGAGTCCAGATCCTAAAATAAGCATCCTTTTAGGTATCAGATAAGTGTCTAAAATCACTTTGGTTAATTGTTTTTTTCTTCTTTTAGACTTAAGAAAATTCTTTAGCAGAAAAGTGTTAGAAATAAAGTTGGTACAATTATTTGAGTATGAATTTTTACTGAGCAGACATTTATACTTTTTGGCAGCAGTAAATATTGTGCCATTAATCAGAATACTGATATGCTCCATTTTGAAAGACTCCCAATATATGAAATATTTGAAAGACATATTCAGTGGTGTTTATTAGCCTCACCAAAAGGAGTATTTCTTATATGAAAATATCTATCTACCCAAGGATTTTGGTATGTGGACATGGTTTCTTTAAGTATTCGTTTAAAGATGATCAACTGTGTAACTTTGAAGTAAGGTAAAGGAATTGACTTTGTAATTTATAGGCTATTGCTGTAATAACTAATGATAGCAGTAAGGGTGACAGCTTAAAAAACTAGGATGGTAGTCAGTGTTTTAATACAAAAGGTGATGTAGAATTAAAATGAGTATAAAATAAAGCCATTATTGTAGTAGTTTTCTAGATGGCTCTGGTCTGGGAGATTGATCCAGGGTAAATAAACGCTGGCTGAAAATTGAGGGATAATCTTAGTCACACAAATCTTTGCTGTTGGTATATTATGCCTTATCATTTTGACTGTATATTGCTAGCTTCTATTCAGATATCAAATTGAATTGTAATTGTATGTTTCAGACAGTGAAGCTGGGAATGTACCTAATTTACATACATATCGTCAGGGTAAATAGCAAGGAATCAATAAATATTAGGTAACAGTAAATTGCATTAAAAGAGGGAGAAACAGATCTTTCAAGAGAGAGAAATAAGGTGGTTGCTTTGAAACTATTTTTAAAGATTGTTTTTATTTCTTAATTCAGAGAAACAAAATGACTTACAAAGACAGGAAAACATATAAATTTTCTAAATCTCAAAGATTGAAATTATTAAAAGATTGAATTTAGATTAGAAATTATGAGAAGTGATGCTGTGGGTTCTGATCTTTCATATGTCAGCCAATGTTTGTTTCTTTTGGCTGCTAATTAAATATTTTGCTGAAAAGTGAGATCACTGAACAGATTTTTCACTTTGCATTCAGGATATGTGTCTTGAGTACAAACTCTGTTCCAGGCATCAAACTTATTACTACAGAAAAAAGAGATAAACAAAGGTCCCATCCTGAAAGAATTCTCAAGTTATACTAATTCTACAAACAAAACTGAAAAAAACTAATTTGGAAGAAAAATACATGTCTTCAAAAAATTCAAATGCTAGCATAATCACAGAATCATTTACTTTTAGAAAATTGTGTAAGATTGCTTTATTAGATCATTTTGCTAATTGTGAAAATATTTTTATTATTTTGTTATTGTCACAAGTATGATTTATATGTATTAATCCTACAGGTGACCAAATTCTATCTTATTTTATTCTAGGAAATATTTCATGCCTCTCATAATTTAGGTTACATATCCACTATGCCTGCATTTTATATCATCTTACATAGTTTATACAGAAGACTGTAAAATTTTTCTGAAAGCAAAGCTTTTCAAGTATGATTGCTATAATTTTAACTAACTATGGCAGATTTTTTTGATGGACTCCTCCATCCTAGCAGTAATGTCAATTTAAGTGAATAGACACAAAGAATCTTGTTATTGGCGACGAACAACATTTCATTATGTTAGGATAATGAAAGCCAAAACACGTCAAAGTTCTGTTTCTATACTGCTTTTTCCTTTTTTTGAAGGAAAGATTGAGTCATTCGCTGTCACTTAAATATATTGCACTGCCTTCTGGCTTATCTAGAATAGTGAAATATGTTTAGAAATTATGTAGGAAATGAGTGACTTATTTTTTCAAATTGTTCACATGTTCTTATTGATATTTACTGAATATATTAGTGGGTATGTTGGAATGAGGAAGAAGCAGATTGTATGCAAAAGAAGCATTGAGTGTTTATGTATATCTGGATTGGTATATGGTACTCGTATGACATTTGTCTATTTTATGTGTGTGTGTGTGTGTGTGTATATATATATATATATATATATTTTTTCTTTTCTCCCAAGACCAGATTGTTTACTCCTTGAGTTTGTTTGAATAAACATGGATTAAACATGTTTTAACTGCAAAATATGGTACTAGCTGCTGGCTGGGACATAAACCTTGCCCTCTGGATACATTTTTCTATTCATAAGTTTTATATGTTGTATCTGACATGTTCTAGCTACATAATAATAAATTCTAGGCATTAAAAATATAGGTTTCTTTATTTCTTCATTGACAGTGAATACTTGTGCAGTAAATATGTCAGATTTGAAAGTACTAATGTTGCAGAGATTAAATTTAACTATTGTTTTAAAACTAAAGGGAGGTTTTCATTACTTAACCATCTATTAACCATTTACTTAAAAATTAAAGGAATCAACGCAGAAACAGCAAGTGGTGATGACTCATGGTCCCATAGATAGCAAGCAACTTGAGCAGTATGATGTTTTCCTACCATTCTCTTCTTAGCTGCCCTCTCTATAGCTGTTACTCTAGCACTAGGCCACTCTCAGAAGTCAGTCTGGAGAAAACGACCCTCCAGCCAGGCCCTGTCCTCGTTTACTCATACCTCTCCCCAGCCCCAGTAAGAATTCTTTAGTCAGGAAATAAAATTGTATTCCATTTGGAGGAAAATCTCCAAGTAATATTTCATGTTAAAAATAGTACCTACTTTATACAAGCTAATTTTTCCCTCCCAAAATTCCTACAATAAATTTAATCATTTCCACTATGATTTCATTATGATTTAGTCTACAAGTTCAACTGAGCGGACATTTTCAACTGATTTTTTTTTGGAGCGGGGGAGAGGTTATGGGGTGGTTTTATCATTGTTTATGGTATTAATTATCTATAGAAATATAGATATATATTTAAGATGAAGACGTGATTGAAGACAGAATTATTAGGTATGTTGCTACTTACATGCTTCAGTATTATCAGACTTTAAACTTTCAGACACTAGCCACTAATATTAGCTTAAATTTATGTCAGTGATGAAGAAAGTATTGTATTGGGGAGGAACAAATAAAGAGGATTAGGGAACACTTACGTTGCTTATTTTTTGGATACCAAGTAACATTTGCTTCTTGTGGAGACTTGGGATCATTCATTCATTCATTCATTCATTCAACAAGTATTTATTGACAATCTTAAGAATACAAGGCTTAGGGGAGTACACAGATGAGTAAAAACACGATCTGGCATATGAAAGAAAAACATACAGTCTGATATAAGAGGCACTTCCAGCATGAAAAGCAGAAAATAAGACATTCCATGAAAAGGGAGAGGAAAAGAGCTGTGAGAATTAAGAGGAAGGAAATGATCTTTTCCATTTATGCTACCTGAGAGCAAGTCTGGCTGGGAAAGGCATGTGGAGTAGCCTCCTTACTCCTCTACTCAGATGCATAGCAGTGCATCTGAACTATTGACTTGAGGGAGACCTGGTGTTGAACTCTAGAGCATTAGTTTGCTCTTATTGTTTGTTACTTGGGATGTTAAGACATTTAAATTATTATCTCTGGAAACCTTTGGCCTTTGAAGTACTCTGATGTTAAAAAAAAAAAAGGAAAAGGAAAAAGATTCAAAAGGGTCTCTGGTTGTAGCAGGAATAGAGAACTTATTGTAGAGTGCAAATATATTAGGTATGTTTCATATTTTGTTAAGTTATTGTGATTCTTTAAATAGACTATGGGAATAAAGTTTCCAGAAAAATCAGTGAAACTATAGACACTAAAGCATGGTGTCAATTTTTATATAATTTTTTTCAAATTATTTGAGCTTTAAAAAGATGCACTTATCTGTATACTTTATTTTAGGCTTTCAGGCTAAATAGTGATTAAAATATAAATTTAAAATATAAATATAGATAACACTAAGTAGTTGGACACGTTTTTTCAAGATAATGAAATCTTCATAAATTGTAATGGATTGGTACAAATTAAAGTGAAACATTAGGCAGTTACAATGGCCACTTCTGTCAATGATTGTGTCTATATTATTATTAGATAATAAGTTAGTACCTTTTAAGCATTTCAACACTGTTTTAGAATTTTGATTTTGGGGAATCAGTGATTATTGAAAAAATATTAAGACTAGTACTAAAAAATCCTTTTTTATTTGGACCTCATTTGCCAATGTAATGCAAACACTAATAATTTAATATGATCCATATAATTGCTTGGCGTAGTTTGTAAATAATTGGTATTAATCTTGTGTTAGATTCTAAATTCTGACTTTTACTAGAGGCCGTTTCTTGGTTTCTGTGTATTAATTCTGAGAAGAATATTTTAAAACTTTTTTTCCCCCTCACTAAACAGCTTTGATGTCATATTTGCTGGTGGTCCAGAAGAAGTTCTAAAAAAGTTCCAAAAGTCAAACCATAAAGTGGTCTTTGCAGCTGATGGAATTCTGTGGCCAGATAAAAGACTAGCAGACAAGTATCCCATTGTGCACATTGGGAAACGCTACCTGAATTCGGGAGGTGGGTAAGATACTAGCAGAAAAGTGTGTCAAAATTTCATGTATAAATTTTGGCTCTCCTCCAAAACTTCAGTAGTCCCTTGGTATCCCAGGGAGATTGGTTCCAGGACCTCTGCAGGTAGCAAAAATGTGTGGATGCTCAAGTCCCTTATATAAAATGGCATAAAAAATACATACAGTTGGCCCTTTGCATCCATGGATTCCCAACCTTAGATCGAAAATACTGTTTTTAATCTGCAGCTGGTTGAATCCATAGATAAGGAAACCCAGGAATATGGAGGGCTAACTGTATATTTATTAAAGAAAATTCACATCTGAGTGGACCCAAGTAGTTCAAACCCAAGTTGTTCAAAGGTCAACTGTAATTCCTTGTCATTTTCCCAGTATGTTTGTGATTTATAAAAAAATGGAAATATAAATTTTGAAAAACAAATATAAACATTGAAAATGTCATGGTCTGCTTGCATGTATTTTTTATCATAGAAGATTGGTTATAGGATTAAAAATTGCATTATTTTTCAGTGTCTTAAGTAGTTTGGCAAAAATAACAACTATGAACAACCAGTAATCAATTTAGCCATGTTTTTATTTTATCTTGTTTTCTGTAGTTAACAGTAATATTCTTGGACCTATTTCTTTTAGTTCTTTTATTCTTAGGAGGAAATTTTAATTTTGAGGATAAAAAATTTGGCTGCCTTTTAATTCACATGAGGAAAACTGGTCCCTTTTAAAAACTATTGCATATCAATGAAACATAGCAGCTTGGCTGCATTTCTGACACTCAGAGGAAGACTCAAACAAGTGAAAAATGTCTCTGTTGTCTGTGTGTTTTACAGACAACTGTTACTGGCAAATTTAATGCTTATGCTCTAAGCCAAGGGAACAATCCAATTTTAGACTTCCTTTCTCCAGACTGTGACACACAAAATCTAGCCAGAGAATGGTTTAGCAGGTACAATAATGACTAGCTCAAGTAAAGGAAAAAAAAAAATTCCTCAAATGTCCTAGATATAAAATTTCTTTGGGATGTTTGCAGTTAGTGACAAATCCAACATTCCTTTGACTGTGTTAGCATCTCTGGCACTGACGTTAAAACCACTGGAGTGGAGATTTTCTTTTTTCAGAAATAGTGAATCCTCTATAAAGGATCCAAGAAGAGCATTTTAGAAGGTCAGAAAGAAAATTCTTTCTTATTCTATTCTTTTCCTAGTAATTCTTTTTCCCTTAGGAGCCTTGGAAAACATTAGTTCCTGCTCTTGTTTTTTTTTTTTTTTTTTTGGAGGTGAATGTGTTTATTCAAAGAGTCTTTGATTTGCAATTGGTAGTAAAATTTACTCTATTATAATTTATATATAAAACAAAGGACTCTCGATAACTCATTTCTTTCATGGCGAGTTGTGAAGTTTCAGCCTAAGGTATTTCCTAATGGCTTTATAAGTGTGCAACAGATCAATGGAATTAACTCAGATGTGAGCTTTGGTCTTGGAATACTGAATTCTCTATTCTGTCTCTGTTGTATTGCAGGATTTATTGGTTATGCTCCATATATCAACCGTATAGTTCAACAGTGGAATCTACAGGATAATGATGACGATCAGCTATTTTATACTAAAATTTACATTGATCCACTGAAAAGGGTTTGTAATAGCTCATATTTTCAATGTAACCTCTTTGTCCAAGGTGGCTACTGGAGTTCCAGCCATTGCATCATATTCTGGACAGGCAGAATAGTAAATAAGAGTTTTGTAAACTCTTTCACAAAATACTTTCTCATACTTTCCTTTGACTGGAAGATATTTATGTGGCTAAATATAATAGCAAATTTTGTCCTTTATTTCAAGCACATGTGTCCTGCTAGAAATCTGAGTTCTATAATTAAGGGGAAAAGGTTGGGGTCAATAGCAGTCCGCCATATGCCCTAGAGAGGACATTCTTAAGATTGATTAAATGAAATCTTGGAAAAAAGTAAAACCAAAGTTTTTTAAAAGAGATTATTTTTAATCTCTTTTATCTACCTAATAGGTCAGATTTACAAAATTACTTTATAAAACCGATACAGTTCTAAAATTTACTGAATTGTGTATTTGTGAGTGCTGTCATTAGGAAACAGTTTTTTAAGGTGCATTTTATAGTGATTTTGCAACTATAGTTTCTGTTTCTTAGATAAATACTTCAGTCATCTAAATATTTTCATTTGACACTTAATACTTAAGAACCTTCATTCTTAAAATATTTGTTTTTCTTTATCTCTGTTTTTTACTTCCCTCTTGTGTGCCTGACATGGCAAGCCTGAGGACTTGGTCTCTCAACTGGAGCAGAAAATTACTCTTGGCATGAGTACCAGCTCATACAGCATGATGCGTATCTTTTCTTAGTGTAATTTAACTGTAAAAGTGCTTTGAGCCTTAGTTGTCTTTATTTTAGGATGCTTCCTCTGAAATTTCACTGCTGGTTTTATAATATTTTTAATTGTATAAATTGTATTTAAGTTTCTCTCTAGGCGTAAGATTTTATCTGGTTAGCATGTATCTTAGTCTGCTTCAATTGCTATAACAAAATACCATAGACTGCAGAAATTTATTTTTGGAGTTTAGAAGTCTGAGATCAGGTTGCCATCATGGGCAGTTTTTGGTGAGACCTCTTTCTGGCTTGGGGACAGCTGCCTTTTTTCTGTGTCATCATATCATGGAGCGAGAGAAAGCCAGTGGGAGTGAGCGAGCAGGAGCCAGAGAGCACACCAATGGCCCCAACTAAAAATACCATCACATTGGAGGTTAGAGCTTCAACACATGAATCTTGAGGGGACATGAACATTCAACCCAAAACAGCATGCAGACAATTTTAGGAATAATATTATGACAGATCAATGTAGCTGAAAAACTGGTGCATTGAGAATCATAAGGTTTGTAAAGCAGATTAATCTTGTCACCCAAACAAAAGGGGTCCATCTGCCTGGGTGTGTCTAAGTCAATCAGATACATACAGGTTTTGCAGCAAAAAAGTAGGGTTTATTAGAAAGTTGCAAGTCCCAGAGACACAGGCGAGCTATTGCTCAAAGGCCCGGCTCCCTGGGTGACTTGGGAGTACAGATTATATATGGAAAAATCAGTTGTCATGGAAACTAAGGGAATTGAGGTCTTAGATGCTACTGATTGGATAATTAGAGGAGGATGAGGTAATCGATCATTGTGTCTGGTTCTGGAATCAGCCATGATGCTATCCTGTGTGGTCCTGTGGCTAGCAGAGTTGATCTGCCTTGATGAGCCTGGGGCTAAAACATATCTAAAACCAAGATGTTATCTTTAGTCTTAAGTCCAACCAAAACCTATTGTCCTATATGATAGATCTGAGGCTTAGTTAATTTGATGTCCTAAGGCTTACTGATTAAAGGAGCAGGCATACCGAGGATGAGGGTGGAAAGAGACAAGTGAGTCACAATGCCATTATCTGGGCAAAACCAGCTTGACTCAGAAGAAAAAGCTATATTAAAGAAATGAAGTTGTGTGCAGTTACAATCTTTATGATTAGGTTGATTAATTACTTAGTATAGCAGTCAGGCAGTTTATGCTAGAATAATAAACTCAGCTTCAACAGCTTAACACAATAGAAGTGGTTTCTCCTGCTAAATGTCTATTATAGGACATCAGGGGGTTTCTGTGTGTTGTAGTCACTTGGGGACTTTGGCTGATGGAGCAGCCATCTCAAACCTTGCTGGTTCACATGCCACAGAGATAGCACACTGAGAGTCTCCAACTGGTAATGACATCTCCACAGTGGAAGTCATTCGTTTTACTTCTGCTAACAATTCACTAGTTAGAATTAGAAGGTGGAGAAGTGGAAATATTTGGAGAACAGCATGAATGCTTTCCCAGACCCTTTATCCTCCAATTTAATCAACTATGAAATTAGTCTTTCTGTTTTTCTGAAGAATATTATTGGAATAATTTATATATAGGATCTTTAAATTCTCCAAAAGAACAAACTACATTAACATGATATTGTTTGCTGTTTTTGTTGTCATTTCAATATTCTCTCTATTCTCATTTTAGGAAGCTATTAATATCACATTGGATCACAAATGCAAAATTTTCCAGGCCTTAAATGGAGCTGTAGGTATGCTTCCTAAATACTGGATTGCTCATGTGTACAAATGGACAGCTGTTTTTTCACTATCTATCCTTTGCTGTATCCATTTTGGACCTATGATTAAGATTTACTGTGTAGATATTAGAACTTTTAAAAAACATCAGACTTGAGGTTAGCTTGATATAGTTAAATACATTCAGTTAAAAGCATTTCCTAATATCACTGCAAAAAAGATAAGCTTCTGGTCTTTGTTAACTTGGAATTTAGTATCTGGAGACTCGACATATTTTTATTTAATTATACCTTATTATTAGACATAGTTTATTATAAGTTCTCTATATTATGAATTACTCAGGAATGTTAGAGTATTAGAGTATTTTAACCTACCTAGCTGAAAGGTAACTGGTAACTAGGCATGTATTCTGTGGAATGTGTGTGTGTGTGTGTGTGTGTCTGTGCATGTGCTTAAATGCATGTGTGCCTGTGTGTGTTTTTCTAAATAGATATCTTGATAAAATGCATTAATGCATTGAAATTAACCAATACACTAAAATTAAAATGCATTAATTTGTTAATGCATTATACTTTAAAAATTAAAAATACATTGCACTTTAGTACAGTTCTTCAAGGCAGTTCATACACTAACAAGATTCTCAGAATTGAAAGCATTTAATTTGGAGTGCTAAGGAAATGTAAGGGAAGAAACCTGAAAACAAAACAAACAAAAACAGTTTCTGTTCCCATCTGTCTTTGGTATTCCTGGAATTTGCATTAGGTCTGATTTACAAGAACAATATACTATTAATGGTGGCCAGTTGTAGAAACCTTGCTTATTATGCCTGGCAGTGTTCTATATGCCATACACATATTATTATCTTCACAGTAACCTGAAAGGCAGGCAAGGATCCCATTTTACAAATGAATAAATTGAGACAATAATTTAACTTGTCTAGGATCACTTCACTATCAAGAGGCAGAGGCAGGATTGCAAATATGCTTTCCTTCTGCCAGACTCCTCAATTTCTTAGCATCTCAGTTTGCTGGTACCAGGTTGGAGTAAATGAAGTGCTCAGAACCTGTATCTGTGTCATTGTTGTCCTTCATTTGGGTATCTGCTGACTTGGAGGAGGTGAAGTTTATAAAAGTGTTATATGTAGCACATGAATTAGCATGTGAGAAATTTTATAACAACAAGATAGATTGATGTATACATATATATATTTATATATATGAATACACTCACATTTTAAATTACTAAAACCTGTTTTTCCTTTTAATTAAGATGAAGTTGTTTTGAAATTTGAAAATGGCAAAGCCAGAGCTAAGAATGTGTTTTATGAAACATTACCAGTGGCAATTAATGGAAATGGACCCACCAAGGTGAGTCATGGTGACTTTTCCCTGTTTTCTTATCTCTTGGAGATAGACTAGGGAGCAATATGTATAATATCTTCTTTTAATATCTTTAAGCAGTTTTATTTTGATGCCAACAATTTACTAGCTTTATCTCTTACACAGTATATTTGGTTTCTTTCAGATTAATCAAACTGATGATTTTTCCTCAGCAGTGTTAACTTTTCATTCTATTTGTAATATTTCACTTTAATGTTTAATACTAACAGCCAATTTGAGTGCATTTCCTTCATATAGGGCAGTGGTCCCCAACTCCCAGGCCATGGACTGGTAGCAGTCCATGGCCTGTTAGGAACTGGACTGCACAACAGGAGGTGAGCAGCAGGAGAGCAAGTGAAGCTTCATCTGTATTTGCAGCTGCTCCCCAGCTCTAGCATCACCGCCTCAGCTCCACCTCAGATCATTAGGCATTAGATTCTCATAGGAGGACTGGTCTCTGGTACCAAAAAAGTTGGGGACCACTGAAGGGTCTTCTCTGAGTAGGAATTATTAAGGTCATTAAGGGATCATTGTTTCATCTGAGTCACTATTTTCTAAATTAACAACTCTGCTAAGATTAAAGTGTAACTATATAGACAGAAAGCTTTCTCTTGCACTTATTTTCTACTTGGGTTATAGCTGACAAACACATAATTTGACTAATGAAATTTTGGATGCTTTTCAAATATATATATGTTTGAGCTTGCTGAAAATGTTATTGACTTCAGATTTATAGATAAGTTTGTAAAGTTTGTATTGCTGGTATCCAATTAAAATGGAACACAAATTACATATATATTATATATATGCTTAAACATATATATATGTATATATACACACACACATATATAGGTATACACACACATATGCACACACATTCTTAAAACAATGTTCTGAGATACTGTGTTGGCCAGTTTAGTCATAAGTATGTAGAAAAGAAATGAATAGATTGGCATTGTGGAAAGAGAAGATGAGGAGATGTGGTCTGTTGTTTCAGAGGAGTGAGTAGTCAGAATTCCAATAAAAGCTCTATGCATCAGAAGAAATTCAAGGGAAAGCCCATGTTGTCAGCTTCTCTACCAAAATGGAAAAAGTAGATTCCCCTTCTCTAGTTAATCCTGCCTTCCTTTTCATCCCATTCCAGCCCTCCTACAAAGCCCTTTTCCCTTGTACTCTCCTTTCTCTATCTTGTATCAATTTTTCCAGTTCTGTTCTCTTTCCCATCAGCATTTTAAAGACCTTCAAGTCTTTCCCATCCTCTAAACAAAACAAAACTTAGCCAACACGAACTAAAACATCCTCCTTAATCCACATCGCCTTCCAGCCTGCCTGTCTTTTTTCCTCCCCTTCATAGCCACAGTTCTTTAGAGATAACTCACTGCCACCACTATTCTCCTTCCTGCCATACTAGGAATGCTCCTGTCAAGGTCTGTTGTGACATCTCTGTTGAATAATAAACACTTGTCAGCCCTCATTTTTACTTTTGACAATGTTGATCCTATTTGTTCCTACTCAAAATAGTCTTTTCTTTTGTTTCCTTGATGCTCTGCTGGTTTGTCTATTAATTTTCTGGCCTTTTCATCATCAATTTCTCTTTTTCTTTTTTAATACATTTTTAAAAATTTTAACATTGTGTGGTGGAGGGGAGTCAGAGGTCGATGGGGTGATCCTCTTCTTATACTGTTTCAGTTAATATGTTCCACAGGTATCGATCTATCTGAGACATCTTCCTTTTCTCTTCTACACAAATTCTTGGATAATTTGCTTCATTCCTGCACCAGCAAATCTTCTCTTCATGCTGATGATTTTCAAATTCTTGCTTTAAATCCTGAATCTTTTCTTGAGCTCCAGGTCTGAATACCCAATTGGTAGATTTACTTGTGTGTCTTATAAGACTCAGAGCTCAAGACCTTCAGCTCTTCCTCTTTCCACCCAGTCGGTTAACCAGAACCTGTGTCTTATTTTGGCTCTAGGTGCTTCCCACTCCCAGTCCAAGAGCTATTCTAACTACGGTGTATGGTGATTTATCTAATTTTCTCAGTGCCAATAGCAACATTTTTAGTTCAGGTCACCTGCAACTTTCCACCAGTAGGAATCACCCACCAGTAGACTGAAACTAGAGTATTATGCTGAAGCAGAAACCCAGTCGCATTACTCACCTGTGTAATGCCCTTTATGGATTTAGGTATGAAGTTCCAGATTCTCAAGTTGATTTATAAGGCTCTTTTTAAACTTTACTCCTGCTTTAGTGGTCACCTGTCTACCATTCCATCTACTCCCCAATTCCTGACACTACAAATATCCACACACACATTTTTCATAATCATTTTTTTCTTCCACTACTGCCATACTGAATTACTTTGAATGTTTCATGTTTCCTCTCAAGTCTTCTGTACATGCATTTCACTCATTCTGGAATCCTCTGCCCCTAATTTCCACTTGCTATACCCACCTACTCTGTCCTGTTCATCTTTTAGGTGTCAGTGTAGGTCTTTACTCCTCTGTATGCTTTATAATGTCTGGAGCTTCATCCACAACAGCACATATCACACACTGGAAAGGAGTGGGATTTACCTACTTTGGCTTCTCTTAGACACTGGGCCTTTGGCCTGGGAATTAGAGCAATCATATCTATCCCGTTCCTTTTTCCTTTCTGCAGGGTCCAGCCCATGCGTAGCCTATATTAGCCTTTCAATAAATGGAATTTGAATGTCAGAGTCTAAACAATATAATATTCTAGCATTATTCTTGAGAGTACTGAGACAGTTTTTTTTTTTTTTTTTCCTGGCAAGACAAAAAAGTCATAAAATTGCTTTGGGTCACTATAACTGTCCTTAGGCAAGTTTGATAAATGGGTAAATTTTGTCTTCGAAGCCCTTTCGAAGTGTGTGTGTGTGTGTGTGTGTGTGTGTGTGCGCGCGCGCGCGCATGCGTGCACGAGCGCATTTGTATGTGTTCACAGTTTCTCTTTTAGCTCTCTGTCATACCTTGGTTAGGCAGGATTTATATAAACTGACATCTGCTAAAACTAGTATTCTGTTCCTTTTTGGTAATGTAATATTTTAATAAAATTTAAATGACTTTAAAGAGGGAACTTGGTCCTGAGAATTTAGCTATTGTGGGTAAGACTTGATGCTCAGTGATTTTAATGTGATTACCAATTCATTCTGAATTCCCAGGATAATCTGATTAGAGTTTTACAAAGTTACTAAAGGACTTCTCACAAGAAAAGGAGCACTAATCCTTGATCATTTAGAAAGACCTGTGTATACTAAGAAATTTTAAGTCTTCTAGGAAATATTCGGTTTAGGCTAACACTTTCTGTCAAAAAATGAAGTAAGTTTTTTTATTATAAAGTTATATTTGGTATAATATAAAAATTGAGAAAAGCTTATATAAATAAACATTACACTAATGCTAATACTTTATTTAATAATATTATGTTAAATAGAGGTACATGAATATATCACATTTTCCCCTGTGTCCAGGCTAACAGGGAAAGAAAGCAGATTGCTCTTTAGATAGAAACTTTATTTTAAACCATCATAAAAGGTGAAAGAATTTGTATAAGAGTTTTTATGAGTTAATTTTACTTATTATTTCATTTAATATAGAATGAGTATAATGTCAGTGGTTTTTGTGCCATAACGTTGAACTAAATATTTAAGCCATTTTTTCATTTAAAAATACAGTAGTCCCCCCTTATTTGCGGGGTATATGTTCCAAGACTCCTAGTGGTTGCCTGAAATTATGGATAGTACAGAACCCTATACACACTATGTTTTTTCCTACACATACATACCTTTTTACTTAAAAAAAAAAGCATTTTGCAGCTTCTCTTTGGCATATCTAAATTGCCAGCATCACTACTCTTTCACTTTGGGGCCATTATTAAGTAAAATAGGGTTACTTGAGCACAAGCACTGTGATACCATGACAGTTGATCTGGTAACTGAGAAGGCTACTAAGTGACTAAGTGACCAAATGGGTAGGGAGTGTATATAGTGTGGATACTTGTACGAAGGGGTGGGAAGGAGTGGGATGACTCGAGAGTTCACCATGCTACTCAGAACAATGCACAATTTAAAACTTATGAGTAGTTTATTTCTGGAATTTTTCATTTATTATTTTTGGATCGAGATTGACCGTGTATAACTGAAACCTCAAAGAGTTAAACCGTGGGAAAGGGGGGCTACTGTAGATATTGTAAATGATAAATTGTTTATAGTGTGTTTATAGACCAAACTATATAAAAATGAGTTTATTTCTTAATTACTTTCTCTAAATCTCATGCTATTATTAGGAAGAACAATTTTGTAAATCATTTTTAAAATCCCTTATAATCCCATTACCCTCCCATATAGTTTTCATTCATAGCTACTTTCAGTTTTATGTCTTTTCAGTATACATCTATGAGCATTCATATTTTTCATTTGTTTTCATAAATGTTTTATAAACAATTTGTGTTTTTAATTAGCATTTTATTTGAAATGTTTTTTTATTCTATGTCATTTTCATATTTGTTTAGATAAAATCTAATGTAACTCAGTTTTTAGATAGAAACTGACTTATGGTTTAAAGCTTTACTTTTTATTTTTGATGCTCATTTACTGTTAGTAACACACCATAAGATTTTTTTTTTTTTTTTTGAGAAGTTTTGTAAGAATTTATTTGAGCCAAACTGAAGAAGTATGCTGGGGGCCAAGATCTCACATTCTCCTAAGATGTTTATTTTAATACTCAATCTTTTCTTTTAAATGTCAGATAATATACATGTTAAGGTAATCATTAGGAAAGTGATAGTATTTTTATACAAACAGAAGTTTAACAGAACAAGATCAAATCACCTAATTTGCACATGAAAACAAGTCCTTTCTGAAACTGATTTGTAATAAAAATAACTACCTTAATTTTTTTGCATGAAAATCACAATGCTTGGGTTACTATGACCTTGAATAATTGGATGATTTAGAAAAAAAGGAAGTGGTTGGAAAAGTTTCTTTGCCAGTGAAATGACATCATACTAAAACATTTTGATATTGTGAAAGAAGGATCAGAAAAGTACTGCCACTTAGTAGCTGGGGACTGCCTGGAACAGCCTAAATACATAAACAGTTTTCTGTACTTTTAAAGCTGCCAGCATAAATGTCTGCAGGTTTTAATGAAGAAAACAGCTGTAAATGGAGGTCTAGGGTAGTGAATAACCTCTGCCTATGTGATGAAAAACCCAAAAGAGGGAAGTTTCTAGTCAAAAGTAATGGTTTAAAAAATATTTTTATTATCTATGAAAATGAATTGAGGTAAAAAGTAGAAAGCAGAAAAGTTACAAAATAAAATTTTAATTTTGAGACTGAAAATGAATGCCTTTTATGCTCTAACCTTTTCAAAATATTGGTCATTTTCAAATTCACATTGATTGTCTAATAACTGATCAATAATTCATGAAATAAGTATTTATTTTTTTTTATGAGATGAGAGAAGTACCAGTCTTTTATATAGATAGGAATTTTAGATATGGCCAACTATTCGGTTTTTTTTTTTTTTCCTTTTTTTAAAAAATTCTTTTCCAAGATATTGTAGACAAAACTATGTTTCCCACTAGCCTTGGGGGGAAAAAAAAAACAAAAAAAAAGCAAAAAAAAAACTCTTGCAAATATTCTGAAGGATCCATTTGCACTTGAATTGCTTTATTTTCTTCCTTCAAAATCATAATTTTGAATAGAACATGAATAATTAATATTTGCATTTCTAATTTGGCAACAGTAAAATTTTTTGTTTTTATTTTAGAGGCACATTAAAATGACCACATTGACTCTTGAAATGCCGTAATGAATGCCATAAACATATTTCTGGTCTTGTAATTTCCTGAATTATGTACTTCAGAAGAAAAATGAATGGTTGTTGTCCATGTCTTCTGTGTGCTGTACAGATTGAATGTGACTATGTATGCAATATCTGTGTGACCCAAAGATTTTTCCGTTGTAATTAATACCGTACTTGTTTCCACAGCATTTCTCAGTTTCAGTACAATAGAAATATTTGGATGGAAGCTCAAATGATTTGGAGGAATTTGGTTAAATGGTGCAGGACTAATTATCTCAATTATTCTATACCATAAGATCTTTTTTAGGGTCTTAGGAAGCTAGAAAAGTTAACTTGGTGCTTCTATACATTTTTGATCATCATATTTATTAATAGACAACTTTTTCTTTTGAGTTTATCTCACCTTTCCAGTTGAAACTTAATGATTACATAAGCATAATAAGGATTTTAGGTACTTCCTTTTAAAAGTTAAATAGTCACAACCAAAGCTAGTTTGCTACAGCTTCACTGTTTTGAGGTGAAATAGTTTGTGAAAAGAAATAATAAAAAATACAACTAAAAAAGTTCATATCACTACAGGTATTAATAGTGAAGTAGAAACTGTAGTAATTTTTTCAAAGTAAATTGGCAGAATTTTCCCTAAGATGTTCAAATCTAGGGATATTTAAGATTTGTTCTAGAGCAAAGAAGGTATCTTAGTATGTTTATCTCTTTTCTCCATTGCTCTTCCCACACCCTCTTCCCCATCCAAAACACACACACAAGGACACAGGTTTTACAGATAAAATGAGTACCAATAGATGCTTAAGGAAAGGGGGAGGCGAGTTACAAAAGAGATGCTCTGAGAGATCTGAAAGAGGTGGGTGGCGAAGCAATATTTTACTTTCATTTGTTGTTAATAGAATTTGTGGGGTGACTGTAATTAGGAGCTTGTTCTATATCTGTTTTAATCTGCAAGCTTTCTTTCCTGAAATTAAGTGTCTCTGAATCACTGTCCAGAAGCCTAGTTTATAGTAAGTAGCATAGTTTAGTGCCTTTTGATAAGTAAAGTTTATACAATATTTGTTTCATGTGGTGATGGTTGTTGGTAAGAGGTCATGTTGCCACTGCCTCATTCACTGTAGGTATCTATGCTGAGCCTTTAAACATATTTATCTTATTACTAGGTTACTATTCACATGACTCCTCTTATTTATGTTGTTTTGCTAATGTCTCATTAGCCCAATTAAAACTGTGTGATTAGTTGTTTGACATATTTCTCTAATTGCATCTCTCTTCTGATATTATTCCTTATATAATATAATGAAATAAAATGACCTTTATGACTTTTAATGCACTTTTTTTGACGTTTCTCGACAAAGTTTGACCTGCTTTATGATTCATAGTCTGGAGGGAACATTGTTCATTGTGTACCTCTAAGTGATAAAGATTAGTAGAATTATTAAAGAAATGTTGCAGTTACATGTTTATGGAATGAAAGTACAATGAGAGGAGAGGGTTAGTTTTATTAATACTGTTTTTCTTCTTTTACCAGATTCTTCTGAATTATTTTGGAAACTATGTACCTAATGCATGGACACAGGATAATGGCTGCACTCTTTGTGAATTGGATACAATTGACTTATCTGCAGTAAATGTAAGTGGAATTGACTGTGTGTGAAATATGGTAATAAAAAGGACATTGTCGTGAAATATAGTGATTTTAAAAAAGGCACATTATTGTGTAGTTTCGACAATATGGTTGATAATGGATTTACAAAGCTAAAATATGATGATTCAAAAAATTGCTAGATTTTTGTATTTCTGAATTATTTTTGAAATCAAAGCCAGCTAATAATTGACCCCAATAAAAGGAGCTTGGTTGTTAATACTTAATAACTTTCTATGATTGGGTGTTCTAACCTGGTAGAAGCATTGAGGAAAAAATGGTTATGCTTCAGCATTTTTATTGATCAGTTTTATCTGCGCTTGATTTTTAAATTTGATTTAAAACTAATAATATATTATTGTATTACTAACAACTTTTTAAAGTATTTTACATATAGTAACTCTTTTAAACTTCATAAAATCTCTTAAGTAGATTGTACTATTGATTGAGTTTTATAATGAGAAAACTAATGTGTGTATAATTATATATAGATAGATAGATATAGATTAAGTAACTTGCTTAAAGCCATGTAATTTTTTGTGTGTTGGAGGTGAGATTTGAATATAGGCAGTCTGGCTCTAGACCCTATATTCTTGATTACTGCAATTTTTGCCTGGATGTCTTGTACATATTATATGTCAGG
>NW_006440638.1:4979954-4980462 GCF_000325575.1 Pteropus alecto | reverse complement strand
TATTGTATATTATTTTTACTTTGAGAGTAAACAAGCAATTGGAAATATTAATTATTTATAAAATATTTTTATGAGTCTATCTTCAGTCGACAACCAGATCAGTTTTAGGATATCCTATAGTGACAGTTTTCTTATAAAAAGTGTTCTTGTAACTTGTAAGATTATTATGTGTGTAGGCTTTAGGGATGGTTTTTGTCATTAAGGCAGATTCCTTCCTTCATTCACCATAAGTTCATTGAGTATCTACAGGATACCAGTTAAGTACAACTAATATAGACAAAAATAAAATTCCCAGTAATATAGTTCTAGTAACTAATCAAATACAAAATACTCTCACTATAAAACACTGTGTCTCCCGAATTAAATGGTTTCTATTCTGATCACTGTCTGAAAGGAGGATAAAGAGTTACTCATGTACATTTAGGAGCTTTTTAAATAGAGCCCTATTTTACTTGAAAATAAGATTTTTTATCCAGTCTTTCAAGTAACAAACTGAATATTTCCTATC
>NW_006440638.1:4953343-4979922 GCF_000325575.1 Pteropus alecto | reverse complement strand
CATCATGATTTTTAAAAATTCATCCTAATCTTTTTTGCAGGAAATAGTGTTGCTCTCTGGAGGGAGAATTAATACTTTTTATCTGTTTCATTTACATAAACTTTCTGGTGCAAAATTAGAAAAATATTTATATTAAAATTTTTTATCTTATCTTTTTCGCATACAAGAGTAAATCACTTGATTCTTAAGCTATTTTGTCTTACAGGCTGTTAAAACATACTAGAAAGGAAAACCATTCTATTACGCAAAACAAATTTCTTATGTATTTTATGTTTATTTACTATGCAATTGATTTAAAAATAAAAATTATATAGGTAGTTAAGATCTCAGGCCTATCATATTTTTAGATGTGGGACATAGGCAAGGTTTTTTATGTGTAAAAATAATAGTGGCTATCTCAGAAGGTTAATAGTAGGGTTGAATAAAATTTTATATATGTTATACATATATATATAATATGTATAATGATATTTTATATGTATAAATTTTATACATATACGAAGTGCTAAACCTTCAATAAATGTTAACTATTATTGCTGTATGTAAAAATGAACTTAGATTGATAATGGAGATGTAGTATATTGAAGCCCAAATTTATGTGTTCCGGGTTGCTTAACTTCTCGAAATCCCATTTTTTTCACATGTAAATTTGCTTATAATAACTTTTAAGGTTATTCTGAAATTTAAATGAAATACATGATCTCATTTAGTAAGGGAGAGTTGTGTTACATTTTTTACTTTTTCCCCTATTAGATTTAGAACTCCTAGAGGATAGCTGTTCAGCTTCTTTAGTTGTTTGTGTCTGTTTATTCATTTAGTAATAAATGTTTAGGTAAATTAATTGATAAAGAGGTACAACTGTATACGAGGTAAACTTCAAAACAAGCAAATATTATAAGTTATAATTCAGATAACAAAGGGACATGTGAAGTACCATGTGTGAAAAGATGGGGAGAGGTACCTAATTCAGCATTTAACATACATGGGTTTTAAAAAATATTTAATCCTTAAATTCAGTCTTTAAAAATTGATTTTAAAAAGAAAGGCATTATAAAGAAGTCTTTCTGTAATTCTGGTAATAACACAATATATGGTCATTTATTTATGTTTTTGACTTCCTCAACCATTTGTAATGATATTTTTTCTTATGTTTGCTATAAAACAAAGGTCTATCCAAATGTAACAATAGGTGTTTTTATTGAACAACCAACCCCTTTCCTATCTCGATTTCTGGATGTATTGTTGACACTGGATTACCCTAAAGAAGCACTTAAAGTCTTTATTCATAACAAAGTAAGTATTTGAGAAATAAATATTTTATATGAAAAGTATTTTATTTTTTTTATTTTCTTTGGAAAATTTTTTTTGTTTATTTTTGTCAAAAAAAATCCATTGGGCTAAATTAAGTAGGGGATTTTCGGAATAGTTACTGGCCTGCATTTTTAGGACCTGATGATTTTAGAGTCTAAAACTGGTATAATATTGGGATGAGCCCCATGAAACTGCCAGTTTTGTAGATCAAAAATGGTTGAGTATCAGCTATTTCCTATGGCTCAATTTAATATATAATGAAAAAATGTCAAAGGACCATATATTCCTTTGCCTTTGGGTTAGTTCTGGTACTTATGGTAATGCCATAACATGAGAACTTGAAATAACTTCCAGATAGAGTATTCTTTTGATTAATTACACAATGGCATGCTCCTCCCCAAGCAGTTTGATCTTATCATTTCCTTCAGAAATATTCAGAGCCTCCCAAACACCTCCCACATATAATCTAAACATAAAGATTTTTTTTTCAGTATTTTTCCATTTAATTGTGTCTTTCCTGTTAAAACAGTTGGTATTTAAGATCATCTAGAAAAACTCAATAGCTATGAAGTATATTATATTCTCTTTTCTGTCTTAATACTTTTTATTTACCACTGTTATTTATTCCTAACGTACATCAGCTTATCATTTGCCTTTTCCAGAAAATATTTTAAATTTACAGAAAATCAGCTAAAATAAGTTTAATAGGTTGGATTATTGAGCATTTATAAAGTGTTTTGTTTTTATGTATTCTTTTATTTATACCTTTCCTCCTTTTTTAGGACCTAAAACTCTTTGATGGCCAGAGTTTTTCTTTTACTTAAAATTAACTCTATGTAGCTTTTTTTGTGATTAGTTTTAACAGGCTATACAAAGCTTTCAAAAATAAGGAGACGATACATTAAAAGCTCTGAAATGCTCTAATGATGGAGACGGATAATCTTATCAAAATTTTAGCACAGTCTAATCATGCTAATTCGATGACTTTTATGTCCCATCAATAAAATTTTGTTAAACACTTTTTTGTAAAAAAAGTATGTGACAAATTTTTTTTCTGTCTGGCTTCACGGAATATAGTAATATTTATTTTATAGAGTGATTATTTATAACTTAGTTTAATATCTATTAGGTTTAATAGACATTTTTCATGGATATTTTATAACACACGTTTAAGATACTTAGGCCATGAGCTATTTATGTGCCGCCTGATACATTTTATAGCACCCAGGATTTTAAATAGTTATGCAAGGACCTGTCTAAGAGTGGATGTTAAAAGAATTTTGAAGTATCTTCTCTTTAGAAAATATTGATATGTATCTATTTTAGATTTTCACATGACATTTAGGTGATACTTAAATATCACCTATTTTGGTTATCATTTTGTCTGTAATTGAGTGACTATGTGAACTATGGACTTCACAACTTTGAATATGAATCTATCCTTAGATATGAATATTTCAGTCATTTTAATGTCTTATTTTCTCACTAATTTTTTATTTTTAAATATGTTACAGGAAGTTTATCATGAAAAGGACATCAAGGTATTTTTTGATAAAGCTAAACATGAAATCAGTACTATAAAAGTAGTAGGACCAGAAGAAAATCTAAGTCAAGCTGAAGCCAGAAACATGGGAATGTACGTTTTAATAAATTTAAACTATTTTTACTAAAGAAACTTTAAGAAAAAACAACTTTTCTTAAAAATTAGTACCTAAACTTGGATGTCGCCACTATGTGTCCATGTACGTTTGTGCATGTGTGCAAACATCTTAGACTCTATCTATGTTTGTATGTACTTATGTGTAAAGGGTCATGGAAGTTATTTACATTTTTCCTTTAATGGCTAAGAGTCTGCATGTTTATTCAAACTATTAATTGAACTTCAGATCAAGATTTAAAAAACACTCAAACAAATGAATAGTATGAATTATATAAGCAGTGATTTAAATGTTTGCAATTTGAAGGTTGTATGTGGTAAAAATGTGTATTTTAGACTGATGGAGAAAATGGGTATTCCTACTTTCTAGTTAGCTACCGATCTAGAAAATTCTGTAACAGGAAAAATAATTTTGGTCCTTTATTTAGCCCCTTTAATACTTCAGACGGATTACTAATAAAATTCTGATAGTAATATAGCAATCTTTTATTCAGTAAATGTTAATTGAATATGCCAGGCAGTGATTTAAGAGCTGCTGATTAAAAGGTAAATAAGTCTTGGTGACTTCTCATTGGAAGATGTTCTTGTGCTGTGAAAGCTTAGAGCCCCGTGTGTTGGATACCCTGGTGTCAGGGTTAAAGGAATAGGAGGGAAAACAGGCCACAGAAAAACCAAACAAATGTTTTCACTTATGCTTCCATAAATTATTTATTGGAGAATCCTTGGGTACTTATTCAAACTTATTTTTTTGTTAAATTATTTGTATGGTTTTTACAAACTTTCCTGCCTGTTGTCCCATTCGTCAGTTGCTTAGAAACAAACATGGTATGGATATACACGCTGACAGTGGTTGAGAGTAATAACTGGGAGCCCAGAAAGAGAGAACCTCAAATGTAGAAACCATAATACTTGGAACCATTTCAGATATCACAAGTAGTTCATTCCTTGGTGTGCCTGATAATAGCACTACAGACATTACCAGGAAAAGATAACAACATAGCCAGTGTCCCTGATGAGATGCAGGGGAATAACTATCTTAGAATCCCATGCAAATCAAGTTCAAAAAGTATTATTATCTCGAGTCATTCACTTGTATCTCCAAGATTCACTTAAAACAGAGTTATTGGATATACAAGATTTTGCAGTGCATGTGTGTACACAGAAACATTTTGATTTGTGAAAAAATAGTTGTTAATAAATTCATTGGGGTAAATTATTTTCCCCTTTTAGAAAAGATTTAATGCTAAATTATAAATTGCCATTCTAACTTGATGTTTTATGCCTTAAAATATTTAGTGGCTGAAAATATATTTCACCTGGCCTAAAATTTTTAGTGTTGATTTACCTGTGAACATCTGTGTTGCTAAATTGACCATTTTGAAATTTAAGAGAATATCGATCCTTTTTGATATTTCTTACTATTTGATTAGAAAACTATATTAGAGTAACCCTTTTTTATGTATAAGCTTATGTTAACATTTTTCAATAGAAAATATTTATTTTATCTAATTCTTATTTTGTTTCTTTTTTGATGTCAGGGATTTTTGCCGTCAAGATAAGAACTGTGATTACTACTTTAGTGTAGATGCAGATGTGGTTCTGACAAACCCAAGGACTTTAAAAATTTTGATTGAACAAAACAGGTACTGTATAAAGTTTAATGTCAATTCATTTTTTTTAATGGTTATCATTTTCTTCATCTATGTGGACACACTAAAATGACTTATCAGTGGAATAAATAGGAGCAAATTGAGGGAATTAACATTATTTACTACACCTTTTAAACTTTCAATTCTAATTAATTAGTTTTGTTTTAAATGAAGCAAATAGAAAACAATGTGATGAATATTAGAAGTATTTAGTATTAGTGACAATCAGAAATATGATGTTTGTCAATTTTAGTAGGCCTATTTTTATAGTTAAAGCTAGATGAAATTATGATATAGCTGATACTAGTAAAATTTGGAATTGTTTGATTCTCTCTAGATATTTTTAAAGTAGAATTTTATAAAAGTTTTGACCTAAAAAGTTACTGCAAACAGAGTTGTAGTTCTTAGAATTTGAAAGAAACTTCAAAGACACAAATTATTTCACAGCCAGATCTGTACTGGACTAATTATCACTGTACTTGCTTTCATTTAACTGAATTGAAATGGAAAAAAAGACACCATCTATACCAGCTTATAATGATATTAAATCTTCACTTATTAATACTACTGCTACTACTAATAGTAATTATTATTAATGCTTCTACTAATAGCCTACCTTTAATGAATGCTTGAGTGCCAGGTATTGTTTTAAGTATGTTTACATGTATTAACTCAGTTATTTCTCATGACAGAATGGTTAGCAGTGAAATGTTAGAATTACTTTTTATTTTGCTGAATAAAATGTATGAAAAATCTATTATGCTCTGCTAACCCACTCTATGTATAATATGATTTGTCAATTTGACAATTCAGTTATTACTTCAAAATCTAAGACATCTCAGTATTTATCTATATACAGTCCCACTATACAACTATCAATAGATACATATGCATCTAAGATAACTATAAATTGCAGATAATTTTTCAAAACATATGAATAAGGGTTAATCATTAGG
Source organism: Pteropus alecto (assembly GCF_000325575.1). Lineage (NCBI taxonomy): Eukaryota > Metazoa > Chordata > Mammalia > Chiroptera > Pteropodidae > Pteropus > Pteropus alecto. Next base: position 4,974,349 of record NW_006440638.1, on the reverse strand, counting down.
CAAGGAAAAGCATATGAGATAGAATTCTAATTTATAATTCTTAAAACCTACTGGAATTCAGTAATGTTTTCTTAAATTTGCAGTGTTAATTGCCTCTTAATTTGATTTAAATTCAATATTATATAATGTATATATGCTTCTAATAATATTTAGATGTTTTTATTATATATACTTTGATAGACACTTATTAATTATTCTAATAGTAAATTATTTAATGAATTTATACTAAATATTTAACATATATCCCTCTTAATATCAATCTAATGTTTCAAATCTTGTAAAATATAAAAATTTCTCTCAAGTAATTCAAATGCCATCTGGGGCCCTTGCCCCTTGAAGAGCCAATAAAACTTAGGTTATTTCTCCAATTCCATACATTTCTGTTAATTGTCAAAAGATTAGATTAATATAATATGCTTCTGTATCCAAGCATGTAGTTTTCATAAAGAATTTACATATACCAAGACTGTTGCAAGATTTAGTGGACTTGACTGAAGGTTTAGAGGGGCAAGGGGTGGCCCACAACTTAGGGCATATAGCTTTCTAGCACCTATCTCATCAGCTCCTTTTTCTCTCTCCTTTTCCTGTCTCTGTTATTTATTGCCTTGCTCCAAATTTTACTCCTTCAGTTATTTAGTGCAATTTATTGTCTCTCAGCTGCTGCTCTTGTATTTCCATACTTAAAAACAGTGAGGCGCACACAAAAGAAAAATTTTGATCTTCAACATTTCTTTGCCCATCCCTCTTCGGCAGGCAGCTGAGATTATAAATTACAAGATTTTTTTTCTGTTAAATATTTGATCTTGTCAGTTATTGACATTGAATTATCATTTCTTAAATTAACATAATATGTAGATTCTCTGTTATATCTATTGTATCTATATCTAGATCTATCTATATCTATATATCTATATATCTATTTTAAACAAAACAAAATATGAGTGTTTCTGGTCAACATTTCATTTTAATAGGAACCAGGAAAAATAAACCAAAATCATTATTTTGCATGTTGTGTTTTTATAGATTGTTTTACTTTTCTATAAGTAAGAGAAAGGAAGGGCGCACCTGCTCTTCACAAGATTGGTGTGTTGTAGAATAGGTTTTCTGTGGAGAGTAATTGGTTCATAGACTTCTTGGAGGAGTTTTTCAAGCTTTTCTTAAATTGTGAGATACCACTGCAATGCACTTCATTTTTGAAGTAATTCTAGAGGAACTTCATACTTTGTTACCCTATTTGTGAAATGTTGACACATTATAAATTAGATTTCCTTAAGAAGAAATCTGACATGTTTTGCATATGTAACGGGCTTGTCTTAGAGGGGTTACTTTCCTGGTAGGTAGGTAGGCATTATGGCAGTTATCCTCTATTTTGTTTTCTAAAATAAAGGACCGAAAAATGTTTGGTGTTGCCAGGGCTAGCACAAACCATTTTAAAAGTTGTAACCAAAAAAAAAAAAAAAAAAAAAAAAAAAAGAAAAAAAAGAAAGGAAAGAAAAGAAGGAAAAGAAGCCACAAAAAGTGAGTGAAAAGAAACTAGAATGTAGACAAAAAAGGAAAGAAAGAAAGGAAAGGAAAGGAAAGGAAAAGAAGGAAGGGAAGAAGGGAAGAAGGGAGGAAGGGGAAGGGAAAAGAAAAGAAAAGAAAGAAAGGAAACGTACTTTAAAGTAATTTATGACAACTTTAGGAAAACTGGCCTATTTATAAGTATTTCAGCCTATCATTCATTTTTTTTTATTCAACAGATATTTATTGAATACTTCAATATACCATGGACTATGTCTTGCTAATAACAATGAAAATATTTGATTTCATATAATATAATTTCTGAAATATTTAAATAATTAAGATAGTTTCACTTTTTGTATATAAGGGACTTTTAAAAGTCATTTTTAAACTTTCAATCGCATTTTCAATTTTTTGTTCCTCTTTAAGCAATGTTACTGAAAACCAGCAGTGTACTTAAGAAAAAGTGTTGGGAAAAAATTTCTCTATTTTATTTTGCTTTTAGTTTTTTGGACTAACTACATGTATGTTAAATGAACTTTATTGTTTTATGTGTCATGTTAAGCCCAAAACACATAATTCTGTAGTAATTTAAAAATAAATAATTACCTAGATTTTTTTTCTCTCTTTAGAAAGATCATTGCCCCTCTTGTAACTCGTCATGGAAAGCTTTGGTCCAACTTCTGGGGAGCATTGAGTCCTGATGGATACTATGCTCGATCAGAAGATTATGTGGATATTGTTCAAGGGAATAGAATGTAAGTTACTTAATTTAATTTTTCAACATAAAATATCATGATCTAAAGATGTGGTCTTGTTAATATTACTTGAATTTTTTTACTATTATCTTTTTTCTTTATGTTTAATGAAAATTTGGAAACTTGAACACTTGGGATCCTGAAATACTAGTGCAAATTAGTATTTTATAAAACAAAGTTTTTAGTTTTAAATATTCAAAAGAACAAACTCACTGTTGTGGGAAATACTAAGAGACAATATATGGTTACTATAGGTAGCCCATCTTAGTTTGTTAGAAGAGTAATAATATTCTTTAGTTAAAAGTTTAGAAAGGGAATTAGCTTATATATTTAGTGGCCGGGATGAAAATTGTTTTGATAGCTTTTAAAACTTATAAATGAGCAAACAAAAGTAACACTAAGAATCAAAACCTTCTAAGATTTCCTATTTTAAGAGTTTCTTGTGTAAAATAACAAATATTCTGCTTTAAAGATAAGTTTCTTCACCAATATCTGATATTAATTTCTAGAGTTAGAAACAAACATACTTATTGCAAAGTGTGTGTATGATTGATATTTTTTAAACTAAAAAGTAATCACAGTTGAAATAATGTTTTTTATTAAGGAAATATTAGGGAAGAATGTCACTTTTTTTTCTTATGTAGACAATAGACCAGAGTGACTGAGATGTTAAGTGCTTTGCCTAATTTCTCAGACATCAGTCCAGTTAAAAAGAGAAAACATTCTTTTGTGACTAAAAACATGTGCCCTTAAATTTAGAAAAAAAATCATGTGCTTCTTGTTGAACAATTGAGCAGTAAAAAGATGTTTTGTTTGTGAAAATAGTAATAAGTGTGAAAATAGTAAGTCAGTATGAATGATCTAAATATGATAAAGACTTTTGTTGCAATTAAGAAGCATGATAGCTGAGAAAACCCTATTAAGATAGTATTCTGTAGTTTCAAAATGCTTATATTGTCTCTGAGATGATTTGTGTAGACTATATACCTGATATTATCTGTGGGTATAGCAGAAATAAGAGTTCACAGAAGTAGAATAGAGAATTCATGATTCATTTAAGTTGCTGTAGGCACTGGTGATTTTCTGTCCAATCTCTTGTCTAAAGTGTAAGGAAAATAATAAGGTAGAGGTTCTTGTTCTAGTTAATACAAGAATACAGTTCATGTACAAAATCTGCTTGAAGGAATGGCATCTTCTGACATACGTGTGTGTGTCTTTACCTTCAAAAGTGCAGCACTACGTACTCTGCCAGTGATTAATTTCTGCATTCAGGTGCTACACTGTATACTTTTTATGACCACTTGTTTTTAGTAAAACAAAATGATATATTCCTTTTAATATCTAACTACATTGCCTTTGTTAAGATCTTCCCTTTCTGTTCTCTAAAAGCAACAGGCATATTTCTTCAGGTGAAACCTTATACTGTTCTTAAGAAGTGAGTCATGTTCAAAGTGAGGAGACAGATCCATGGGAACAAATGATGGATGAAATAATGTGCCTCCCAACACTCATGTTCTTTTGGCCATATTTTTCATATCTTCTTTTTAGTTATTTTTATTTTTACTTATTTTTATTTTTTTTTAGGCGAGGCAACCCTTGGTTGACCTCACAGATTGCAAAGACCTTGTCAGCTTACAATCCCTTATTTTTTATTTTTTATTTTTTATGCCTACAGCACCTGGTCTTCCTAGGTGGTCTCCCATCCAAGTACTAACCAGGTCCGACCCTGCTTAGCTTCTGAGATCAGAAGGGATTTGGCTTGTTCAGAGTGGCATGACTGTAGACCATATCTTGCTTTTAATACAATAATTTTAGATGGCTTAATGAATATCGAGAAAATATATTTTAGGAGAATTTTAGGCTATATTCAGTGGTATGCTGATAAATGTATAACAACAGGTTCTTGGGATCGGAGGTGCCCTGATTTGTTGTGTTTGCCAATTTTTGTGGTGTAAATACTTCTGCCATGGCTGATTTCAAGCTTCTAATGTGAAATCAGTAAGTGTAGACTTGAGAAGTGAAGCTACAAGTCATCTCTGGGGAACAAGTGTAAGCTGGCTTTAGTAAACCACCAGTTGTATGTGATTATTTTTGCTATCAAACTGCTTAATCTTAAATGGAAACACCTTCTGTACAACAGAATATTATACTGTAACTGTAACAACTGAGAGATGACAGCCAAAATACCAGATATCAATAAAATTTATCTAGGAAGATAGTGATTTATCTCATAAAATGTAGTGGATACCAAATAGTGTCATCTATATATGTATTTCATATGTGTGTATGTATATGTATATATATATATGTACATATACACACACACATACATATGTCAAATATTAAATATGCTTGCATTTGCATGTAATTCGATTCAATAAATTATGTATACAAAATTTAAAAACTACAAGGCAGTTATTTTTAAAACATAAAAACAAAACTGTTTTGTATTTGTGTTATTTTGGAATGTGTTTTCTTTACTTTCAGAGGGATATGGAATGTCCCGTACATGGCTAATGTCTACTTAATTAAAGGAAAGACGCTCCGATCAGAGATGAATGAAAGGAACTATTTTGTTCGAGATAAACTGGATCCTGATATGGCTCTTTGCCGAAATGCTAGAGAAATGGTAGGGTATAAAATGATGGCTTGCTTGATGTTCTTATAAGATGGCTTGCTTTTCCAGTTGATGTGTCATTGTCTTTTGATGCTCTTTTTCTTTCTAATTGTAAAGACTTGCCATTTTTTTTGATTCTCTGTTGAAAAATTGGAAACAGTTATGAAGAATAATTTGTGAATAATTACCTATAGAAACATTTGAAAAGTGTTAGGTTGGTTCTTAGACTTACTCATAAGCAACAGTGAGATTTCAATAATAAACGTGAATTTATTAGAAGTCAGCTTTTCTTTTTTAAGAATTAGTCTTCTATTTGAAATTCTGTAGTAAAAATTTGCACTAATTAAAATTAATTTGGTAAACCCTGGATGAAATGACTGTACATTTAAGAACACACTTTTGTTCTTAAAATCAATGTCCATGCTTTCTTTGTCATTATTAACTCCATACTTTTAAAAAGCAGGTTCTTTACCACTAAATTAAGAGAAGGAATGAGATCAGTAGTATGTTTAATCTATGTAGAAAATTAATGATACATTGCTATTCTACAAATATACTCTTATTACAAAACTTAAATGACTGTAGAAAATAATTTATTTTTTCAAAATGTATAAATATGTATTAAAACATATTGATATGTTTTTCTGTTTTATAAAGGATTGGATTATCTTATTCCAATTTATGTAAGCAAATGTGATTTTGGGAAAAATCAGAAAAGTTGGCAAGTGTTTTTTTTATTAGTTTATTAAGGCATGTGTTTGAGTATGTTTGTTTTTTCTATAAACCTATGTGCATTGTTATGTCGAATATCCTCAAAACCTGTATTGTAATTTGTGCTCATGTTTGACTAATTTGACTCAACAGCACATCCTGGAATGGCCTCTCTTACACACGTTTTCTCTTTTGCCTTAATTTTGTTTCTAATGAAAGTTCTACTAAGGAATGAGCTTGGATTTATGTTTGACCGGAAAAAAAAAAAAAAAAACAGAAGCGGCTGGAGTTATCTTTGTGTGCGCTATAAGCTTTGCTTGTTCTGCATGTTGTCTGTGAAGGACATTTCAGAATGTCAGCTTTTTATCAGAGGCTGCTATTTTTATTTACCTAAGAATACCTGAGAGAGTGGGTGTGCAGGTCAACTTACCCAATGCTTCTCTTCATTTTAGACATTACAAAGGGAAAAAGACTCCCCTACTCCGGAAACATTCCAAATGCTCAGCCCCCCAAAGGTGTTCTTTTTATTTATTTTTATTTATTTTTATTTATTTGATTAATGCTAGTATGGTATATTGCCTAGCAGTAATATTTCTTTGAGTCTTTTTTCCATTTAGCTTGGTAAATTGTTGGTATTTATTGGTTTTGATTCTGCATATATATGTGTAAATTTTGTGTATTGGGGATTGGGTATTGTGTGATAGTCAAACTTAGTTCTTTGGGATGATTTATACTTTATGATTGGTAGACGAGAAAGTAAAACCCAAGTTCCTTTACTAGTTTTTCTTGTTTTAAGGAAGAGAGGTAGGAGTAAGTATAAAGTACATCTTGATAAAAATGAGGTTTGGGCATTCTTCATTAATTTTTTTTATTATTAATAACTAATCCTTTTACTATTAAAACAGGTACAAAAAGAAACAACCTTACCTTAGTAATGTTTGCCACATTTTTTTGGTTTGGAACAAGGATGTGAGACTGATTTTCTTTAGCTGCCTTGTAATGCATGAATAATTTCTGTGTTCTGTTTTTAAACATTAGGGCAATAAGAATAAAATAGGCCGATGAAGTAATATTGACATTTGAATTCTTGTTTAAAAATGTGATGTGTTCTTTGAAAGGAAAAGAAGCCAAAAGAGGTACAATTAATTGCACTTTGGTGTCTCAAAAATATTTCTGCTTTCAAACAGGATTTTTTTCCCTGATGTCTACTTCTAGGATCAATGAGAAAGGGATAAAAAAAAGTCCATTCTTCCTCTTCTCTTTTTTCAGTTGAGTGTCAGTGCTATCAGTTTTGTGTGGTGTCAGTTCAAAATTAATCAAAATTGTATTTCATTTTCAATCATGCATGTTTTATATGAAAAATAAAAATGCATGTTCATGAATGAAAATATAAAAGTTGAAATTAATATTTCATATATTTTTCCTGCTTATATATATATTTTCTTGTACTTCAAGGTTGTTAATACTATTTTTTTTTTGGCGTATAGGGTGTATTTATGTACATTTCTAATAGACATGAATTTGGAAGACTATTATCAACTGCTAATTACAATACTTCCCATTATAACAATGACCTCTGGCAGATTTTTGAAAATCCTGTGGTATGTATTTCATACTCAATATATTACTTATTTTCCTATAACTCTAAATAAATTGGGTTAATAATATGAAAATGTAAAAGGCTTTAAAATATTTTTTATATTATATCATTTTAAAAAAGATAATTTTATATCATGTCTATAAAGTAGATCTAAATTTGACTAAGAACTCTTTTTTTTTATTAAGACATATATTAGGTTTGGGGAAGGGAATTATCAGTTTCTTTTATTTCTCCCAGAATTTTAACTTATATATTCAAAAGCATCATCAAATTTTTAATCACAATTTCAGAAAAAATGTTTACAAGTAATTCACATATGACAATATTATATTTTGAATTTCAAGAAGAAAATTCAAGAAGTCAGTTTGGCAAAATACATTGATTTTATCATTTTGTATATTTTTCATAACAATTTTGTTAATGTATACCAGAGATAGCTAGACAAAATTGCAGAGTAAGTGGATTCAGCATATGAAGAAAGTCTTAGTTGAGGAAACTATTTTAAAAGTCTAAAATTATTCCTTTTTAAAAAAATTTGAATCATACAGGAATTAACTGCTTTTTTATATTACTAGTCAAGTGGTACATTTATTCAAAGGAAAATACTCTCTTGAATAATCATCTCTGTAATACTACCATTTAAAGTTTTGCCCTTGCCAATAGTAAAAGTTTTAAATTACAAAGACTCAATCCACCTGGTCAGAATTCTTTTATTTTGTAGGAGTAGTTGATATCTGGGAATAATAAATTTAATGATTTCTGAATACTCTGTTGAATAGAAAAAGATTATCTTATATCTTTTGACATTTTTGTATTTTAAAAGTACCTTTGGTCCATTTTAGCTGTATTCTTCATCTTTCACAGGAGTAGAATTGAAAAGAGGCTTTTTTAAATGGTAAGGGTGGAATTACATGTTTTACTTTAGTGCTGAATCTCTTGGTATTTTGGATAGAATTTAATTTCTTAGGTAATATTAGCTTCCTGAAAAATTCCAAATTATATCCTGAATTGTAGATGTTTGTGTAAGAATTCAAGTCTTTGGAGAGTTTGCAATGAAAATATCAGAAGTAAGTTGGAACTGCTTTTCTTTCCATGGCTTTGCTTTGTTTTTTTTTGGAAATTAGCCTTATCTATATGCATTATGAGGGGTATCCCACAGAGGAATATTTAATAGTCCCGTTATCAGAACTTCTAAGAAATTAAATGAATGAGGTTACAGTTTATTCAGTGATGCTTGAAACGTGGTCTAAAATGCAAAATATTAATGAACTAATGTAAAATCTTAGGGGCTTTTTTCTTTTAACCAGTAATGATGCATAGGAAAAAATACTTAGAGATTCTGAAATGTTATGAATGATTATTTACTTCTAATTTTTCCCCATATTTTGGAATCAGAAAACTAATAAGTATTAGAGGGAATAATGAGATAATACAGTAATTTAACCCTTATAATTATATGCTACGTATTATTTATTAAAAAAAAATAAGATAGCTTTTGTTCTCTATATCAGAAATATCTGAGCTCCATATAAGCAGAGATATGCAAAACTAAGAATGGCATAAAGTTATCAGGGTCCCTCTGAAATCTGTCCTCAAAAGATGTATTTCAGACAAATATTTTTTGAAACATATTTTGATTGAAATTATTTTGAATCTATCTGTACCTCAGTTCTTCCTTGCTAGCTCCCTATATTTGTATTTGTAAAGAGAAATTTAAGAATTTTGTTAAACAATCTAAATACATTTAAGAAGAGATATTTTTAGATACTAAATCATTCCATATTTTAATGTATACCCTCTAAATATTGAAATTTTAAATAAAACATTCTACCCAGGAAAAAAATTCCTTAGCCAATGTTGACAAAAATTGAGGTATCTTAGTGTGTGGTTTATGTGTCAGAGATTGGTCAAAGAGAAGAATCAGGTTCATTAATTAGCATAAAGAGGATCTATTTTTTTAAAATATGTAATCCCATATCTTAATTTTAGTAAATAAAAGAAGTGTATTAGTAACCGTATGATCATTCTTTGATAAATATTAAAAACTGAAGTGAAGCCAGAAATTTTAAATACATTTTTAAAATCAAAGTTATTTTAGAGTAATTCTCTTTATTATAAATAAGACCCAAGTTTAATTTATTTGCTAATTAGTATTTACTAATATTTGTTAATAGGATTTTGTTATTCAGTTTTAAGTACATATTTATCTATTATGTGTATATGTGTAAGATACCGTATACAATCTAATTATAAGATTACTCAAAATTTTAAATCCTGTGGCATAAAACTTCATAAATGAAAGTTTTTTGTCTCAAAGATAAGAGCATACGCAATGAGGCAAAGATTAAAAAACATAAACTGTGGTTTCTGAGAATTCTTATTTTGTCCATGACACATGATCATTTATAAGTTGTTTGAGCAATTTCTAAAATGCATATGCTTTTATTTTTGTATTAAAATACTTGTACAAACGTATTTGCTTTAATCTATACAATTGATTTTTTTTTTTGGTAGGACTGGAAGGAAAAGTATATAAACCGCGATTATTCAAAGATTTTCACTGAAAATATAGTTGAACAGGTTTGTATTAATAATTACTATGATAGATCATTTTTGCTGTAGTTTCCATAAGGGAATATTACTATGATACTGCTTTAGCAGAGGATGTTGTAAAAGTGGAGAAACTATCCTTTAGGTAAAATTCATATGGCTTAACCAGTTTTATAGCCTTAAGGGTCATATAGTTGTAAAAATGTAGAACATAGAGATTAACAATAATTTTAAGATCATAGCTTTCTTAAACCACTAAAAATAAGGAACCATTGGCAGATCTCTGATGTAGGTCTCTTTCAATGAAAGTTTACCTGAAAGAACTTGGCCTTCAAGAATCTTTTCTCAGGTCTTTTAAAAAATGAACTCTATTTTAGATTGGTATTCCAAACTATTGCTAATACCTTATTTTCAGAGAATGTAAAACATCTTCAATTCTGAGATATCCCATTATTTTGTGTACTGTAAGAAAAAAAATACTGCCAATTAAACTTTGACTAGTGTTTTCTAGTCATTTAGAATTTTTTTATTTTATCATATTGAAAGACTTATTTTAGACTTATTAAGGCATAGATATATGTTCTGATGGACTCATTTCTATGTCAAATCAGTGTAAATAATTTTAAACGACATTTCAAGAGCAAGTCAGTTCAGGAAGTGCAACAGCAACTAAATGCATGCGTGCATATGCATACACAGACACAGACAGACAGACACACACACATGTATACACACACACGGTGAGGACAGAATGAAAGTTTAATCAAATGCATATACATGCGCTATGGCATTACAGCTACATCACAATGGCTGCTTGGCTGACCATGACTTTAAGACTTGTATTGATTTCATTGATGTTAAAATGTAATAAAAAAATTAAAAAATAACGTCTTAGAAAGTGTTAAAAAAACAAAACCAGAAAAGTAGTATTGTTTATAATAGTAATGTCAATGATGTTGGAAAACTTCTTAAAAAGGACATCTAAGTGAGATGAATATTGATTATTCTGTCCTATTACTTCCGAAATGCTGGTTTTTAGTTAAAAGACATAAAATGTTATCCTCTTAATGTTAATGCCATATTTTATAGCCTTGTCCAGATGTCTTTTGGTTTCCCATATTTTCTGAAAAAGCCTGTGATGAATTGGTGGAAGAAATGGAGCATTATGGCCAGTGGTCTGGAGGCAAACATCATGTAAGTTGTAATTTCACACAGAAAACTAAAATGAGGGGCGGGGGAGGGCGCAGGAGAACTTTGTTTTTAGTGTAATTCCACCACTAATTAGTGTTTAACATTGGATCTGTCTGGGCCTCAGCTTCTCATTTATGCATGTAATTACCTTGGATGGCAGTGTTCCCAGGCTGAAAATGATAAGGAATATATATGTCTTTATTGTGTGATGCTGCTCTTCTTCAAGGCCACTGTTTATTCTCTGCATTTTTACAGTGAGCTGTAGTCAAAATACTATGACAAAGTTTATCTGGAGTTGATTGTCAAAACTATTTTTTTGTATAAACATGAGGATTCTCTTTGAATAAGTGCCTTCAGTGTAATTTGGTTTTGCATTTACATTCAGTGTCAAAGACTTGGCAGGAAGTTTTACTATTGGTGGTTCAATGTGTTTCTTTTCCTCTGAGAACCTACAGATGCCAGCTCCTTAACAATACCAAGAAATTTAAGTGGAATACTCTGGAATATTACTATTTCTGCTTAATTATATACTCAGCTAGTTAGCTGATCAGGGAGACAAGTTGAAAGTGTGATGAAGTACTTGAAGTCAGCAGATTGCAGGCAGTATAATGAAAATCTACTGTGGGAGGACCTTTCGGTGCCACAGAGTAGAAGTGAGGAACAGAGCAGGCAAAGCTGTTTCAGTGGTAGATAATCCAGAGGGCTGATAAGCACAATCTATGCCTATCAACAGCTAAGACTGCCTAAAGAGTCACTATAAAAAAATTCATGTTTTTAGGGGGCTTGGGAGGGCTTTGGAAATCAATCTTATTTACTTTATAGTTAGACCTCACATATAAATTTGTAAAAAATGATATCAATGGAGTCACTTTAAAATGGAATTGTAGCTGCCATCCCAGAGAAACTGCCTTGCACACCTCACTTCTCAGATCATTAGACTGTTAAAACAAGACAAAATAACCTTTGGACTGGACCTAACAGCAGCCTTATATACCAGACAACTGTGTGTGAAGATAACAAGAAAGCAGATATTATAACTACCTGGACTGAAAATTTACCAATATTTAGAATTAGCATCACTGTTTTAGGTTATCTGCAGCTATAAAATTCTTTCCTTCTATTGATGTAATTGTTCCCCTTCCCTTTCTTATAAATAAATACCCCTTGTATTTGCCTCCTAATCTGAACACAATTTGCATTTCTGCCTGAATCAGTCCTTTCCTAATAGCTATTCTTTTGGATCCCAAATAAACACTTGTTGCCTCTTTCTTTGGCCTTTTGTTTTTAGGTTAACATTAAATAAGTAGGAAAGGAGTAGCCAACTCTGCAATACTTCACTTCATCATGATATATTTGCAAAGCCATGTTACCTCAGTTATTTTATAGTTTTTCAATTAAAACAGATAGTACACCATAAACAACTATTATTTTTTTGTCTATTGTAATCTTGTGATTGAAAAAAAAATCTAAGATCATATAAATGTGAATTGCACGTGGACTACAATTTATGATGTCATTAATGTTGTTTCTAGGATAGCCGTATTTCTGGTGGTTATGAAAATGTCCCAACTGATGATATCCACATGAAACAAATTGATCTGGAGAATGTATGGCTTCATTTTATCCGGGAGTTTATTGCACCTGTTACACTGAAGGTCTTTGCAGGCTATTATACAAAGGTAGTTATCCTCCTGTACCTCCTGCATACTTCCTCCCAATTTTTACACAAATATGCTGTTTATGTTTTTACTGATAAGAAAAACCATTGGTTTACTTTGCATTTTTAGGGGTTTGCATTACTGAATTTTGTGGTAAAATACTCCCCTGATAGACAGCGTTCTCTTCGCCCTCATCACGATGCTTCTACATTTACCATCAACATTGCACTCAATAGTGTGGGAGAAGATTTTCAGGTAATTATGGGTTTTATTTTTTACATTTTAAAAAAGCAATATGTCATTATAGACTTTTACCCTATATTTTTTTAAGATTCTGCTTACATGACATAATTTGAATTTTGCCAGTAATAAAAAAGTTAAACAAAATGGACTGATACATTTATTTGTTACATCTCTTTTAGGGAGGTGGATGCAAATTCCTAAGGTACAATTGCTCTATTGAATCACCAAGAAAAGGCTGGAGCTTCATGCATCCAGGGAGACTCACACATTTGCATGAAGGACTTCCTGTTAAAAATGGAACACGATACATTGCAGTGTCATTTATAGATCCCTAAGTTATTTACTTTTCATTGAATTGACATTTCTTTGGAATGGATGACTGGTATGAACATATTTTTGAAGTTGTGCTTGAGAAGATGAGAGGAATATTTAAATATTCCACAGAACAACCTAACTTTGGGCCAAACATTTGAAAAACTTTATAAAAAATTGTTTGATATTTCCTAATGTCTGCTCTGAGCCTTAAAACACAGATTGAAGAAGAAAGGAAAAAAGTAAACACAAATATTTATTTCTGTGCCTTATTGTCTTTGAGAATAATGAGAATTTTCTGAATTTGTGTTTCAGTTGATAAAATATTCAGGTACAAATGTACAAGCAACAAATGAGACTGGTAATATTTTATTTAACAAAAGCCTAAGAAGAATTTTATTTATCAACATATAGATGAAGTGAATATAAATGAAAATTGGCAATTTTTAAAATGTCTAAAAACTGGAATTCTAACTGAATTTGTGTGCAACTTATTGTGTAAGTACTTTTTGACCACCTATGCAAGTATGTTTTAAAGTATAGTTCCTGAAGGAATACCAAGAACAATATTACAGTTTTTTTCCTTGAGAAAATTAGTATAAAATGCAATTAGGTGCATACCCAGTTGAAAACATTTTTGTTTAGATTGTTAGACAGACTTTTTTTTACATTTGTATTAGAAATCAAGCCCTGTGTTCCTTCAGATAAATTTTCCAAGGTAGATTATAGTAAATAGATACTAGATTTAGAAAAGCTTTCAAGCCTTTCCATTTCTTATTGACTTAAGATCACCAAGTGACCTTAAGTCAAAAAGGTTGTCGTTCTTTTAATTCTAGAAAATAATGAGGAAATTTTTTTCTTTGAGATTAGTAGTAGCATTTTGATTTTAAAAAATTAAGTACTTGAATTTTATATCAGGAAAATAAAGTTGGTGAGCCTTTCTTCCTTTTTGCCCTTTGTCTCCCTCTTTATGTTCTTTTTTGTGAAGGTTATCCTCTTTTTTGTCTTCCCAGCGTAGTCTCCATTTTATCCTTCTTACTCTTTTTATTACCTTCTCTTTATCACACTTTAGAATAATTTCCTAGCACAAAAAAATTTGTGACTTGATTTTTCACCATTTCTCTGAGTGAGGTTTAAATATCCTTATTGTAGCTACTGTTTTTAATTTAAAGGTTAAACTTGAAAAAAAAGTTCTAAGTCATGGTGCCAAAATTTATTTTTCTAACACTGTGTGTTAGAAAATTATGAAAAATAAAATAATTTAAAATAAGTTTCTGTTGTTTTATTTATTATTGGTGATTTGTCTTTAAAAGAGGATTATGATGGAGTAGCCTGAAAGAATATCTGGATATACTAGACAGTGATTTTTTTCTTGGTATATTTACTGATATAACAATGAAAACTCTATTTATCAAATTATAAATTGAATTGTAATATCTTCAGTATGAAAGTGACCAGGGATTTGATCTAACTTATTTTATAAGTGAGAAATTAGATACCAAAATATATTAATTAATTAATCATGATTATATTCAATATATATTTGTTTATTTGCTAGTGTTTTTCAAGTTCCTGTTTTGGCCCAGGCACTGTTCTAGGCACTGAGGATATGGTGATGAACAAGTTGTTATAATTACTGGGAGATGGACTTAGGAAATAAGGAAGCTGAGTTCTACCTCTTTTCTCTTCTTTGGTGGTATTTAATACACAAGTCAAATTTCTACTCTTCGTCATCTTGGAGACATTTTCGTAAGAATTTGTGATTTATATTACTATACTTTAGGGATGGTATTCCAAATGCATAAAAACTGGTATGACTTGGATGCCAACTAATCAGAGCTGATTCTAGTTTAAAAAAACAGTTCTACCAGTGCAAAGTCAGCTTAATGTCCTTTGTGGTATATACTTTGGAGAAAAGACATCTACCAGATCCTAGTTCTTTTCAGTTGTAGTATACATGGATGGTGACCTATAATAACTATTTTAATCTCATGCCACCATGTTTCCAGAAATTGGATCAAGGTAGTCAACTGAGCACATTTTCTGACTTCCCACTCATCCCAGATTTCATGGAATGATATATTTACTTTTTAACAGGACAATTCATAACTAGTGAGGGAAAGTGAGAAATTCCCACAAGTAGATCAGAAAATTTGAGAGGGAAGACAGGCAGGGTTGGATGGATGGAGAAAGCTGCAGCTTAAAACACAGTCAGCTTTGGCAACCACCAATAAATCTGTTCTGTTTCCGTGAGTCAGTTCTTTTAGATTCTACATATAAATGAGATCATATAGTAATTTTCTTTCTCTTCATGGCTGATTTCACTTGGCATAACTCCCTCAAGGCTCAAATGGCAGTATTTTCTTTTTTATAGTTAAATAATATTTTTATGCACACACATTCTTAACACAATTAGGTTGTTTCCATGTCTTGGTTATTGTAAATAACGCTGTAATTAATATAGGGGTACAGATACCTTTTAGAGATAGTGATTTTGTTTTCTTCAGATATATACCCAGAAGTAGAATTGCTAGATCATCACATCATCGCTATTTTTAATTTTTTGAGGAAGTAAAATCTTTATCTATGGAAATATATTCGTGTATTTGTTTAACTTAAACAATAAAGTTAAAGAAAGGGAAGAATTCCCATAACTAATTTAATTTGATTAAAGTATGTTAATGTCAATATTAACACATGTTTGCATGGGTACATGCATGTGTGCTTCTGTGTGTATGTATATTACCAAAAGCTTTAAATGCTTATCATGGTGGCATTTTTTTTCCCTAAGTCTTAGTGTGCACAGGAATTAACGTGAATATTTTCCCCTAATATGGATACTTTGGTAGTAGTCTAGTATATTAGTTTTCTCCATTCTGCTTCATTTTGAAACACATAATTGGTACCTTACCTAAGAGATTAAATACCCCTCCACAGAATAAAAATATGGAAAACAGTTAACATATGAATTAAGTTATCTGTCTTAATGACAATCTTTTTATATATTTCTTCACTCTTATTTTCCTGTCTGTCATTTGTACTTAATTTTCCTGCTTGCTAAGCCATAAAGCTCATCTTGTATGACATTTTGGGGACCTGACATTCATTCGGACTGTGGAGTCTATTCAACAGATCTTTTCAAGTTGTAGGAAAGCCAAGTAAATTTTTTAATCACAGTTGAGAGTTAGTTTCAGTAAATACTCCTCTTTGACTAGATGTTGACTATTTTGGAAAAATAAAGTCTTTAAGACTTTATGAAAGCAGCCTTTGTCAAACAGGACTGTTTACCTGTGGTCATTTAGAATAGTACAACTTCTTTAGAATAATAGACTTCTAGAATAACTCTTTGTTAAGAGAAAGCCACTGAGGGGCAGAGGAGGGAAATATATAAAGCTCTATAATGAATGCAATAAATTTCATATTAAATTTGAAGAGAAATACACTAAAAAATAACTATGAAAAGAATAGAAAACTGTACATGTAGACATCCTTTAAAAATGTGAAGTACTGTGTACCTAAATTCTAATAAAAGCAATGAGAAAAATTGAAAGATGAATATACATTCTAGGGATTTGTGGACTTTATAAATCTTAAATCTTCTGGGCAGTTTTTTTTTTTTTAATTTTAAAGATTAACTATGTTTTTTCTTAAGATAGTAAAATAGATTAGAAAATATTTATTTGGAAAATAGGTTCTTTGCTGATTTTTGAGAGTTTATTTTAATTTTTATTTATTTCATTTTTTTATGGTGACATTGGTTAATGAAATACACTAAGTATCAAGCATACAATTCAACAGTAAGGCATATAGGTATTGCATTGTTGTTCACCACCCATAGTTAGATTTCTTTCTGTCACCACATATTTGACCCCCTTTACTGTGTCTACCTTCCTCTTCCTCCATGAGTCTCTGTTTCTTTGTCCATTTATTGCTTTTAGGTTTATATCCCACATATAAGTGATATCATTTCTGTCTGGCTTATTTCGCTTAGCATGATTATATTGAGGTCCATTCATGTTGTCGCAAATGGCAATATGTCATCTCTTCTTATGTCTGAGTAATATTCCATTATATATATGTACCATAGCTTCTTTATCCAATCTATTGTAGGACACTTCAGATGCTTCCATATCCTGGCCACTGTGAATAATGCTGTTATGAACATCAATATGCAAATATCTTTTTAGATATATGTTTTCGAATCTTTGGGGGTAAATACCTAGTAGAGGGATTGCTGTATCAAATGGT
This sequence comes from Pteropus alecto, assembly GCF_000325575.1. Lineage (NCBI taxonomy): Eukaryota > Metazoa > Chordata > Mammalia > Chiroptera > Pteropodidae > Pteropus > Pteropus alecto. Next base: position 4,956,958 of record NW_006440638.1, on the reverse strand, counting down.
AGATCAATTCTTAGTTTTTTGAGGAACCTCAATACTGTCGTAGCTATACCAACATGCACGTCCCACCAGCAGTGTATGAGGGTTCCTTTTTCTCTGTATCCTCTACAGCATTTGTAATTACTTGTCCTGTTGATTACAGCTATTCTAACAAATGTGAGATGTTATCTTATTGTGGTTTTGATTTGCATTTCCCTAATAGCTAGCAATGTTAAGCATCCTTTCATATATTTCTTGGCCATTTGTATGTCCTCTAGGGAGAAGTGTCTGTTCAGGTCTTCTGCCCATTTTTTTATTGGATCATTTGTTTTTTTATTGTTACTGAGTTGTATGAGTACTTTGTATATTTTGAATATAAGACCCTTATCGGAGGTGATGCTTGCAAATATATTTTCCCATTCAGATGGTTGTCTACCTTTTTGATGGTTTCTTTTGCTGAGCAGAAGTTTTTTAATTTGATGTAGTCCCATTAATTTATTTTTGCTTTTACTTCCCTTACCTTCGAGGTCAAATTCATAAACTCAAAGTCCAAGGTCCATGAGTTTAGTTCTGTTTTTTCCTATGTGTTTTATTGTTTCAGGTCTTATATTCAGGTCCTTTATCCATTTTGAGTTAATTTTGGTGTGTGGCGATAGACTATAGTCTAGTTTCATTCTTTTGTAGGTGGCTTTCTAGTTTTCCCAGCACCATTTATTGATGAGGCTTTCCTTTCCCCATGGTATGTTTCTGATTTTTTTGTCAAAAATTATTTACCCATATAAAACAGGGGTCTGTTTCTGGACTCTTGAATCTGTTCCACTGGTCTGTTTTTCTGCCAATACCATGCCATTTTGATTATTGTTCTTTGTAGTATAATTTGAAGTTGGGCACAACGATGCCTCCAGCCTCATTCATTTAATTCAGAATGGCTTTGGCAATTTGAGGTCTTTTGTGCTTCCATACAAATCTGATGATTTTTTGTTCTATTTCTTTAAAAACTGCCTATGGGATTTTGATGAAGATTGCATTAAATCTGTATAGTACTTTAGGTAATAAGGTCATTTTAACCATATTGATTCTTCCAGTCCAAGAACACGGAATATCTTTTCATTTCCTTGTATCTTCTTTGATTTCTTTTAATAAGGGCTTGTAGTTTTCATTATATAGGCCATTCACATGTTTTGTTAAATTTATTCCTAGGTATTCCTTTTGTTGTAATTGCAATAGGAATTACATTTTTCTTCTTTTTCTGATACTTCATTATTAGAGTATAGGAATGCTATGGATTTTTGAATGTTAATTTTGTATCCAGAAACTTTACTGTATTTGCTTATTGTTTCTAGTAATGTTCTTGTGGAGTCTTTAGGGTTTTTTACGTAGAGAATCATGTCATCCGTATTGTTTAAGATTATAATGCCCTGTTCTTAATAAGGGTTGCACTCCTCTGCTATCTGCCTGCTAGTCGCCTTACTACTAATTAAAATTCCTGTAATTGATATGAATTATTTTGGAGCTCATTGAGTTTTTTCAGAAGTAGCATCCTGAATTCTCTGTCATTTAAGTCATGTATTTCTATGTTTTTAAGCTTATTTTCTGGAGATTTTTCTCTTTCTTTCTGAAATACCTTGTCACCTTGGTTGTTCATGGTGTTAATGGACTGTTTCTCCTACTGGGCATTAATGAAGTAAATCTGCTCCTCCCCCTCCCCCCCAGAAAGAAGATTTATTATATAAAGGTCACTCTTTCACCTGTTGCTAAGAAGGCATTTTTTTTTGTTGGTTTCCAGTAGTTGGCGTCTAATCCTCTTGGATCCTAGCTTTATATAAAGCCTTAAAATGCCTTTTTTTCTCTTATAAATATTCAATCACACTAACTACCCTCAGCCTCAGTCCCTGTCAGTGTTAACGACAGTTTTGGTAGCATTTTGCTCAGATTCTCCTTGGGCTCTGCAGTGTTTGGCCTTGGGGGATATGGGAGCAGGTGCCCTTTGGGTTAGAGGAAGGGGATTGTGGCTCAGCCTCACATTTTGCAAAGTGGCTGGTTATTATAATCAGCTGTTGCTTCTCTGCCATCCCTACTTCTCTGCTTTCTGCCATGATCCCTGGGCACTGCCACTGTGTAGAGCTCACAGCTCTCTCTGGCAGTGCTTTCAGGACCCCACTGCACCTTCTCCTACAGGGACCTCCAGCTGCAAAAGGCAGCTTCTTTGTTTTTCCCAGTCTACCACCTGACTCCCATGGTTCTGACCTGTTGTAGCTCATTCTCAGATCACTTGCTCAGATGTGCTTGTGTACAGGTTGGGTGTTATTTGTTGAGTTTTAGATGTTCAGCTTATTGTTAATTAAGGCCCGAGATCTGAGAACATCTCTCACTCTGCCACGCTTCTTGATTTTTTTTTTTTTGAAAGATCAACTAACAATCGTTATTATGGCATGCTCTTTTGTCTTTACTGAAAAATTATTGACTAAAAAATCTGAATTTTTGGAATGTTAGAAAGGAATTTCTGACAATTTAATAGAAAACATATAAATAATCAACTTAAAGAATAGTTTTAATAAATGAAATGGAAACGAGTATGCATGCCATAAATAAGAAAATACTCTTCCTTTCAAATCACCCTAACTCCAAAGGAGATGCTAGATTACAGGGGAAAAAAAATGAATTAAGGGATGGAGAAAGAGAAAAAAATTCAAGGTAGATTTGTAATGAGAATGAATTTCTCTGTTCAATTATAAAATTATTTGTAAAAATAATTTTAAAAGATATTTGTCTTAATACTGTTTTAAGTCAGTAACTTTTCCTTTAGGAACGTATCGTGAAGTGGTAGAAAGAATTCTTATGAAATCAAATGGTGTTATACCGTTCTATACCTACTCAGGAGAATTTTACATTTGAAAAAGTTCCATAACTTCCAAGGAGAAAGGAACAAATTAAAGCATATTTTTCTTCTGATGAGCATTAATGGTTAATTGAGCATAATTGGTTAATTGAAAAAGGTGTATATTTTTGGCAAATGACATTATCCTATTAAACTCTGTTTATTAAATTATTTTCATCTGTGTTTACATAGTTTATGTTTTGTAAATGTTTCCCAATTGTGACATCACAGCCCCACCTTGTGGTTAATGTAGATAACAAATAGAGTCTATGTTTTAAGCAAAAAGCAAGAGCTTTAAATTTAAAAAAAATACTCATGCTTTCAAAATTTTCTTAAAGGATAATATAAATAAGATTATTAGACCATTGTAGTATGATACAATATTTTGAGGAATTAAGATGCCTTATTCTGAAATAAGGGATAGCTAGAGTACATATTTCAAGTTAATACTGGTGAAGTAGTTTCTTTACTGTTCTTTATTTTATAAATTTCTAGTTTATGTTCACTAGGGAATATGAGCCTGGACTACTAATAAAATTAGTATAGAAGCATTCAGACTCAATTGCAGTTGATATAGTAATTGGTTCTGAGTAGATAAGATAACATAATATTAGAACAGTTACAGTGAGTTCAATTATAAAAACAAATACTTTTAAAAACATTTCTTTGTAACAAAGAAAGGTAAATCACATATTTTTTCTTCATAATCAGCACAGGGCTAGTAAGCACAGCAATGAGGACAGAATTCCTGTGGTACAAAA
>NW_006440638.1:4942138-4953289 GCF_000325575.1 Pteropus alecto | reverse complement strand
AGTTGCTGAAGGGAGGTGTACTAAAGTAGTTCTAATTTACTCCAGCTCTTGCATATCCAAATGTTGACCATACATTCTTCCTGATGACCTTTCTGTCCTTTAGGTCACCTTGTGCCCTGGTTACTTGAATGAATTCAGGTGCTCCTCATCTAATTCTGGAATAGTTGACTGCATTGATTTTTATACTGTCCCAAGACAGCTTCCCTATTGATCATCTGCAAGCTAAGAGGAGAGGAAATTTTTAAAAATTTGTATTATTGAAACCTAAATGATTTGGCTCCTGCAGTAGCAAGTCTCCAAAGATGGTCCTCAAGGAACTATGCCTCCCAGGGTTCATATCTTTGTATAGTTCCCTCCCACACTGAATCTGTAACCAACAGAGTGCAGTATAAATGACTCTGCATAACTTCCTAGTTGAGTCATGAGAGACCTTGTGGCTTTGATCTCTTAGAACATTCACTCTTAGGGCACTCCCTCTAGAATCCTGGTGCTGTTCTGTGGAAAAACCATGCCACATGGAGAGGCCATGTGAAAGTACTCTGGCAAACAGCTAAAACTGAGCTCCTGTACCATTTAACATCATGTGGGTGATTTATTTGGACATTGAGCCCAGTGGAACCTTTGGATGTCTATTATCCCCCACGGTTGACTTCTGCCTGCAACTACATGTGAGTCTCCAAAGGAGAACCACCCAGCTGAGCCCAGTCAACTCACAGAGCTATGAGAGACAAAGATAATATTGTTTTAAGTCACTAAGTTCTATGTTTGTTATCCTGCATCAGATAACTGAAAATAAGTGTAGTTGCCTATACTGCTTCTATAATCAGACCTGCTTTTCTGGGCATTTAACTTACTGGATTGTGTATTTACCTTTCATTTTCCTCAGTAGGGGTATAAGCTTGAGGAAAGGGACAGGACTTTTTTCGATCTTTATAGTTTTAGAGCCTAGTATACAGCCTGCCATATAGTAAGCACTCATATGTGAATAAGTAATTGGGAGTTGGTTTTATAGCTTAGATTTTATTGTATTTGAATCAAAGGACCCCTGGAGAGAATAGGAGTTTTGAATTTAACAGACAAAAAAAAAAATGTATGTATATTTTGGTTACGATATGTGAGGTAAAGACTTGAGAAAGATTGTACAGTTTATTCCTGAATAAAGGGATATGTAGGTGGCCCTTAGTTGGACAGAGTGATGCAATAAGATGCTATAAAAAGAAACTGATATCACTGTTCTCCTCAGCGTTCCGAGCTGAAGGTCCGAGACAAGGTGTGGTCAATAAACAGGTAACCTGCTTAGTGGCCATATGTTTATTAGATTTTTAATAAGTATTTTGAATTGAAGGAATTTGGTTTTACGTATCTTGAAACAGTTTTTAGTAACATACTTTAAAAAGCATTGTCGGTACTGACTCAAAGTCTATATTTTATCATCCTAGTCTAAACTTAAAAAATAGTTCTAAAATAGAAACATGTGAAAACAGTAGATTTTCAAATGCCAAGGAGAGTGTAGCCTTGAGCTGTATTTTCCCTGGAACTATTGTTACCATGGTTACAGATTGCTTTATTCATCGGGTGTGGTTTGTTGATCTTAACCAAACACTATTTTGACATCTATTCATTATGGTCCTACAAATGTGATGAACAATGGAATTAAAACTTTATAATTTCAAAAGTATGGATCTGTATAAATCTGTTCAAAAAATGAATTGTTTAAGAGAACTGTAATTGGGGTGATGTCAGGAAAAAAAAACAACTTAGAAACTTCTTATCTGCATGTAAGAGTTTAAAACAGACTTGGGAAGTATTTTTATATAAATATAAAAGGATAGTATTAACTTTAAAATTGGTAAAGGATTTAGGAGATCTGAGACATTTAAAAGGTAACAAAAAATGAATTCAAGTGTGTAAAGTAATAAAGACTAGGGAGAGAGCAATGAGAATTAGAAGTGACAATCTAATTATATTTGAAAGTATATAATGTGGAAAATAGACATAAACCCACTTCTAACTTGCCATTAATTAGAAGGGTTACATCTACTAATTTGGAACATTTGTCTTAGCATTAAGTTTAAGATAATTTTATTATTTTTGGAAACTGTCTTGTGTGTACTGTTTTTCAAACAGTTTCATCCTTCATCAGACTTTCTTGCAGATATTTAGTCCAATGTTACACTGTTGTCTTTTTTTTAAGGTCTAAAATGAGGACAGAACAAGAAGTTCAGAATATGTTCATGTCGAGATTAATTGGTATCCACTCTCAGATGCCTGAACTCAGAATCTAAATCTTCAATGATAGTTTACCTTTATGAAAGTTATGTGTACTTTTCACTGAATATCCATGTGCTTCCCAGGTTTCCCACCCACTCATAGTTAGGTGGGATTATGTGACTGTTTCCGTCCAGTGGCCTAAAAGAAGTGATATGGACCATCCAAGCATTTAAGTCACATGCAGGGCCAAGCATTTAAGAGTCCATTGTAGCAACCTTTAAAACATATATTGAGACTCCTGGATCCCAAGTCACTATTTGGCTAGGAGTTTCCCTTAAGAGGTGCCAGGCCCACAACAGATGTGTGTGAAAGAAATAAAGCTTTATATATTAAGCCTCTGAGGTTTCAAGGCTTGCAAGATAGCTTATTTTTATCTAGTCACATGTGCAAGAAATACACATTTAATTTGGAAAGGTAGATTTAAGTATGTATTGGTTTTAAAATAAAAACCTAGAGTCATTTTAGGGTTTAGTGATTTCATTTGTATCATCCAACAATAAAATCTCACGATTGGAGCTGGTCTTAAAATCTAGGTAGTTCAATCTCTGTCCTACTTTCACCCTAAACAAATCTCTTTCAAGCTCCTGAAATTATAGACAACCTCCTTTATTACAATCCAGTGTCTGGCAATTCACTGAATCCTGACCCAGAGACAGCAAAGTTTTTTCTTAACTGTCAAAATCTGTCTTTTGTAACTTCTATGTAATGTTTATATTTGTACATTTGAGAATGAAATGAAAAAAAGTAATGCCTTTTAATGTGGGTATCTTTCAAATACTTAACAGTAGTAATTATAACCATTCCCTTCCGCCAGCCTATGCCTCACTCTATTATCTTTTCCACACTTAAAATGTCAGATTCTTCACTAGTCCTTATATGACGATCTTTGGAGGCTTCCCTGTGCTGAGCATAGCTTGCTACTTTTACAAAGTGTTAATATCACTTCAGGCACTCTCTTTTATGCTTGGAACAATTTGTCAATATGTCCGTGGACATGTGTCAGTATGCCCGTGGTGGTGCTCAGATCTGAATTCAATATGCTAGGTAAGTATAAGCGGTATAGAAACCAAGTGAAGGGTTACTCATATTTTGGATTTTTCTTAATACAATATTATATCAAATTGCATTTGGTGGGAAGTGAGCAACTGTATTATACTGCTGACAATTTACAATCAGGCAAAATTTTGTTTTTCTTCACATTGGAAGCTGTCGAGCCATGATATAGTATTTCTTGTTTTCACTAAAACAAGTATAGAATACTATTAAATTAAATTAATTAGTTTTAAATTATAGTTTTAGTTTGTTGCAATCTTTGTGAAAGCTAAGTCTATTACTCAACATAATTTTGTCATTCTCCTGACTCGTGTCACCCAGAATGATGAGCAAGACTTCAACAATTGCATCTTGGTAATTTATAAAACTCTTCAGAAAGTCCAACCCAAATTAGAATGACTTACTATACTAGGTAGAACTTTCTAATCAGAGTGTTAATTGTGGTTACAATTTTCTTAATTTGCTTTTTTTTTTTTTTAACAATATACTTATTTGCTGTTAAATGGAAACAGAGTCATGAAGTTTTAGAGACTTTCCTTAGAGATTAAGTACTTTAGTTCAGCCTTGGCCTCCCTTTAGAATCACCTGGAAGTTTTTAAAAGCATTTAATGCTGTGACCCCCAAATAGACCTATTAAATTTCACTTTCTAGGAGTGAAGCCAGGCCATCAGTTATTTTTAAAAGCTCCCTAAATGCTTCTAATATGCAGCAAAGGTTGGGAAGATCTGACTTAGCTCATCCTTTGGAGGTGACAAAGATTCTTTGGCCAAACATTAGTCAAGCTCCCAAACCTTTTCCTAGGCCCTTGTATGGGCAATTGAGCTGGAACACCCCTGCCCTTGATATCCCATCATCCTTGATATCTGATTGGAGTCTTCATCCTCCATCATCACCCAGGTGATGTCTGATCACCCTTGCTGGCTTCAGCAAGAATCTTCTAAGGTCCATTTAACTAGAATCCTGCCTTTCTCCAGATGTTTTAGGAATTTTCTATTCCCCAACCCGCACCCTGCTCTTTAGCTATAAATTCCCACTTGCCCAGGTCATGTTCCCATTGAACCTAATCACTCCCACTGCAAAATCCCATTGCAATGGTTCCTATACCTATGTAATGGTCCTGAATAAAGTTTTCCTTACTCTGCTTTAACAAGTGTCATAGTTTTTTTCTTTAATGAAGATAAGTGATTATTTTTTATCACCACACGATACTTCTAACCTGTACTCAGTTTACTGTGTGAGAATTTTCAGCAAACTAATGAAATTATGTTAAATGAAAAATGTCTGATCAATTGTTAAATGGCAAGCTAAGTGAAATCTACAAGTAAAATTTTTGTATTGAAAGATGAAACTAATTTCTCCTGAGGGTATACTACATCCAGAGACTTGACCAGTGCTAAGCAATCACATTAAACCTAGTGTGATCACACAAAGAAAAAGTAGCTCATGATTATTGGTGGCCTTGACTCCAGCCAGTAGTCTCAATTTCTTCAGTCAGGTGTTTTTTTCTGCTTTAGCTCCAAAAACAGTAGGACATAGTTTAAGAAATTTCATGAAGCTTCAAGAATGTCTCTTGGGTTATTTGCATAACAAGAAAGAAAAGATCATATAGTCCAACCTCCTTCTCACGTCCATGAAAGATACTTTGGCCTCTGCTTAAGCGTTTTGCAGATTGCTTATCTGTGATTGAAAAGCTCTTGTTATCAGAATGCTCTTCTTACTTATATCAAGCTGATATCAGTTGCTCTCCTAACATCTTTCAGTTGCCTCTAGTTCTGCCTTTTGGAGGAACTGAATGTCTCTTCTGTGTTAACAATGCAGGTGGATTCTAATGACCCTAAGTTTGTTCTCCAAATCCTTTCAGGCTTTCACAACCATCTCATCACCCTGTTCTCTGTGACTCCCTGCTTCTCTCTCCTTTGTTAATATCACAGTGTGTCACCAGGAATAGGACATAGAAGCCTGACTACTGTAGTGGTTCTGATTGCCTCCTTTGGTCTGGTTACTGTACTAGAAATGAAGCCTAAAATTTAATAATCTTTTATAGGAGTCATACCACAACAATTTAAACAAACAAACAAACAAAAACCCACTACGTCAGTGTCTTTCAAACCAAGCTGCACATCAAAATCACTTGTGGGAGCTTTAAAAAAAAATACCATACCTATGTTCTAGCTCTGGCCAAATAAACCAGAACTTCTGGGGATAAGGCCCAGGTATACAGGTATTTTTTGAAGTGTTTCAGTGAGTCCAATGTATGACCAAATGAGTTTTCTCTTGCGAGGTTTTTCTCACCTGTATGTGAATGCAATATTTTTTTTTAATTTGAATACAAATATCAGACTTTAATTCTGTTCCAGTTTAATTATCTCTGATACTACTACTCCCAGAATTTTCAAAGGTAATTTTTTAAGGTTAATCTTCAACAAAGAACATTAAGATTACTATTAATCCTTTGGTAAGGATTTTGAAAAATTATAGTTTAATTTCAATTTACTATGTCTTACATTGTCGGGTTTACACATGATATAATTTGGTTACCATCTACTGTATATTAAAGTACCTCAGATTATACTATAAATAAACTTAGAAGATCTTTGATAGCAAATGACTTAGCCTAGTAAGCATGGAATACAGAATGGTCTTCAAAATTTAAGCATGGAATACAGAATGGCCTTCAAAATTTAAAGTCTTTCCAAATAAAACATGCCTTTATCCTATGTTAGTTGGCTCTCTTTTTATTTAAAATACAGGATAATAAGATATATTCAAATTAAATGACTTTATTTTTGACTTTCGGTATCTTTCAGCTATTAAAAGGAGTGCTGTCGCAGAAAGTTTGGCAGCAGAAAACTTTCGCATCTGAAATTAATCACAGTATTGAGTAAGAGTTAATAGGAACAACTGCAATTACTTAAATTTGTGTCTCTGGGTCATTTGGCAAAAACTTTTTTTTCTTTTCTGAAGGTGTTAAGATTATCTGAATACGGCAGTATAATGGATTAGAATTTATAAAACTCAATGCTATTGGCCCTTTATTTAAAAGACAAGGAGCACCATCATTTAGTATCTCCCCATTATTCTTGGCATATTGAGTAGATTGTTGATGATTATGATGTACAATTGTGAAGGCACTAGTTCATTGGTTAAAACATCATACATTGATAATCATAATATCTGTCATCCTCACTTAAAATTGAGTTAGAGATTGTCCAGAGGAGTAATATTAATATCATTAAAAAGAAGACAAGAAGGGTTGGAAAACATTTAGAGGAAGTGATGAGAAGTTTATTGTAATTGCACACAAAACTTATGGTTACCGGTCCAAAGTCTGTGTGCCCAATGCTTCAAAAGGTGTTGAAGTAAGGAAAGATTTATTTGTTTGAGAAGTTGCCAGCCAAGGTGTTGGAAGCCCTTGTAGTTCTGCAAATCTATCTTTTAAAAGTACAGAATTTAAGCTTCTTTCATGTCAAGGGAAAGGAAATTGGGAGGGGCTGTTTTTGTAAAAACTCAAGCTCCAAGCAGAATTCCTCTAATGATTAGCATATCTAAAGCAGAAGCTATTGGCATGAAGGCCATGGGAAAAGCAAAGACTTGAACAAGATATAGGCAGACACTGAACATTTCACTGTTACATTATCATTAAGCTTTCTTGATAGCCAAGTCAAAATAAGAAACTCAGTGGATGTCTATATTGAGTCCCCTTTATATTGCTACAAAGGCATTCCTCTCTCTCAGACTACACGTTATTTTTTTCTATTTCTGTGTGTATTAAACTTCACCTGAAGTTCAGTCATGCTTGATTTCAAGTTGGTTCTAATCCTGTGTATGCTTAAGGACCCCCAGTAGATCAAGTAACAAGTTAGCCTTGATGCTTGTTTTATTTTGAGTCTATGGAGAAATTGTACACCCCATTTACTAGAACTGGATTTGTCTTGTTTCTTTTGTCAGAACACATTCCTAGATATCTTGATTTTCATTACTGTTACTCTATGACTAGGTCCTGTCAGGGAATAGAGATCAATTTGTCCTTTACAAAGATACCAGTTAGCTTTTACCACATAAAAGACTGCATAACAAACCACTCCCAACCATAGTGCCTTAAAATAACAATAATTTAATCTCATGGATCTATGAGTTGCCCGGGCTTAGCTTAGTGAGATTTCCTCTGCTACAAAGCTCTCATTTCTTTCCCAGACCTAGTGGGCTACCCCCAGCATGTTTTCCTCGTGGCATGAGAGGAGTATCATTGGAAGAGGGCAAATGGAAACATGGAACACTTCTCAGGGTCTTGGTTTGGAACTGGCACATCATCACTTCTGTCTCATATTTTTACTGAAACAAGTCATATAGCTGAACCCAGACTGAGGGGCAGAGAAAAATAGTTGGAACCTTTCAGAGGAGAAGAGAAAAATTTGCATGCCAGAGAATGTTAAAACAGGAAGGATTGTTGAAAGGTATTTAAATACATTAAAATTTTGATAGCGATTTTTTTAAATTTGTTAATGTATTACCAAATTACTATTGTGACATATACCAGTAGGATGCAGTTTCATTTATAAAATTATTTCTTTAAATGAATATTTGAGGGCCTAGTACAAAAGCATCTGTCTTCTGACTTATCACATAAAAGACACATAATCTTGGCTAACTTGTTTTTTTTTTTCCTCCCTCTGGCTTTATTGAAATATAATAGACAATTAGTTGCTCATATTTACATTGTACAATTCAATGATTTTTTTTCAGTTATAGTTGGCATACAGTAATATGTTAGTTTCAATTGTATAGCAGTGATTAGAGATCTATATAACTCAAAGTGATCACCCCACTAAATCTAGTACCCCTCTTTACCCTTACATATTTATTACATTATTAACTATTTTCCTTATGCTGCACTTTATATCTCCATGTCTACTTTGTAACTATCCATTTGTACTTCTTAATCCTTTTTCTCTTTTTCGCCATCCCCCAACCCCGCTCCCATTTAGTTGCCCTCAAAATATCTCTGTATCTATGAGTTTATTTCCTTTTTTAAAAAAATTTTATTATGGTGACATTGGTTAACGAAATCCAGTAAGTTTCAAGTATACAATTCAATAGTAATGCATATATATTACATTGTGTATTCACCACCCATAGTTAGATTTCTTTCTGTCACCACATATTTGACTCCTTTTACCTCATCTACTTCCCTGCTCTCCCCTACCGCCAGTGGTATTTTTTTTTGAACTTTTCTGTTTTTGATGTATAGCTCTATAATCTTTAATATATGTATAAATTCTTGTAATAATCACCATAATCAGAATATAGAACAGCGGCATCACACTAAACAATTTTTTTATTGCCCCTTTTGTAGTTAAAAGCTACCCCTACTCCTAACTGCAGACCCTAATCTCTTCTTCCATATAGTTTTGCCTTTTCTAGATTGTTGTATAAATAGAATCACTGAGCATGTAATCTTTGGAGATTGGCTTCTTTCACTCAGCATAATGTCTTTGGGATTCATCAATACTATTCAAATGTTGCTATACTTTTCAAAGCCTTTGCAATGTTATTCAGCTCTCTCCTACATGTATGCCACCCAGAGAGCCAGTCTGAGGCCTGGGTGGTGGCCTATTGCATACTTCAATTCTCAAAGCTATTGGTATACTGTTAGGGTCAGACCCAATACTCAGCTCAGGGGTGAGCCAAACATGAAATGTTTTTCTTTTTTTTTTGAAGTTACTAAGAGTTCTTATAAAGGTGTGTTCAGTATTCTTTTATAACCTGTTGTGCAGACAGAGAAATGATTTCTACCCCAAAGTGCTACTTTCCTAGCCTCACACCTTCGGCACAGGCTCCCTCCAGCCCTTCTCTAGGTCCAGGACTGTTGGCTGCATGGAGCAGTCAGATCACTCAGGGTAGAGGCTCAGTAAATTATATAAATGTCTAGCTACTATGCTGTATACTTGAAACTAATATAAAATAATATTGAATGTCAACTGTAATTGAAAAAAAATGAATATAAGACAAAAAAGAACAGTCCAACAATAAGGTTGCTTGAAAAATATAAAGGTGTTTTTTTTTCTTATTGTTATGCAGAGGTTAGTGAGTGGTGCAGGGCTCTCTGGATGTGGGCTTTCTCTTCATGGAGAGCTGTGTCTGGTAGACTGTTTATCTCCATTTTGTATAGTTCTTTTTCTGGAGCTTTGTTCTATTTCACATGGGACATGTTTCTTTGTCTTCTCATTTTGGCTGCCTTCCTGTGTTTGTTTCTATGTATTAGGTAGGGCTTCTATGTCTCCCAGTCTTAGCAGAATGGCCTTATGTAGTAGATATCCTGTGGAGCCCAGTGACTCAGTCTCTCTGGTCATCTAAGCCAGGTTCTCTTGGTGTGTACCTTGTATGGGTTGTGTGTGTTCTCCTATTGTAGCTGAGCCTAGGTTGCTGTTTGCACATCAATAAGAGGAATTGCCCTTCAGGTTGATTGGTTGTGACAACTGGCTGTGTCTACAGTGGGGGAACTGTTGTTCAGGGGCTGACCCTACAGAGCAGGATTCACTTTAGCAGGGCTCTGATGCCTACCCTGTCTGCCCTTTGGGTGTGTCATTCTTGGATGTGGTCCCAGATGGTGTGCTGTTAGGGTCCCTGCCTCTGGCCAAGTTCAGCCACAGCCTGTACCCTGCTAGAGGCCACCTGACATGAGCCACAAAGCAAACCACAGGTGGCTGCCATGCATGCTGTGCTTGGAGGTACCTTGATAGGATAAGCCATGAACTGAGGCTGGCAGCTGTGAGTGCCAGAATTGAGGCAGCAAGAGGTATGGGATATACCAAGGCCAAATGCTGCTCGTTTGGGTTTTGTGAACCTTTGAAAAATTTTAGAAAAGTCCACAGCATGAGCCAAGACTGGCAGTTTGTATGGAAAAGCTACTGGTAGTGCCTTGGATGGATCTGCATGTTGGGTGGGCAGGGTCTCAGGGAATCACCAGGGAAGAGCGACTAGTGTTAGCTAGGTTAATGGAGAATCAGACATGGTGGCCAGCTCTGTCTGCATGCTGATATTGGGGAGGGCTCAATAAAAGAACAATGGCTTCTGCCAACACTTCTGCCCTCACTCTGAAGCCGCACAACTCAATTCCTTTCTATATGTCCTGTTGCCTTTCAAGCTGCTACCCCAGCACTGGAGCTCAGAGCAAATGAGTTCATCAACATTAAGTCTGTGCGGAGACCCCGTAAGAGGAGCACTTGGGACTCCAGCCACCCTCCCTCTCACACAGCCATAATCTCCACTGATTTTCATAGCCGGAAATTGTGGGAACTTCACTTCCCGGCATTGGAACCCTGGGCTACAGTACCTGGTGTGGTCCTGGGACCCCTCACCCCTCCAGGGGGACCTCTGCAGCTGAGGTATCACTCCCGATTTTTAACTGTTACACACGGGTGTGGGAACAGCTTGTTTTGTGTCTTTGTTTCTCATATCAGTTTCAAGGTGGCTTTTTCTATATGTCCTTAGTTGTGGGACTTCTGTTCAGGTAGACTTCAGACAATTTTCTATGATGGTCATTCTGTAGTTTAGTGGTAATGTTTAAGTGGTTCTGAGAGGAGGCGAGCACAGTGTTCATCTATTCTGCCATCTTGACTGGAAATGGATCTTGTATATATACTTTAAAAAGTAGAAAGTAGAAGAATTTTCATTCACTAAAGTCCTGAACTTTGATCAAGAATACACTTTAAAAAAGATAATCATGCATTTTATCACATTATAATCCACTTCTAATTATAGCCCTAGTTTACCACTATTTCTCCCTGGAGAAATTTATCAGTTACATATGCTTTTAGTCTGTGTTAT
>NW_006440638.1:4941449-4942105 GCF_000325575.1 Pteropus alecto | reverse complement strand
AGACTAAAATTACTTGCAAATTTACAAGCCAAGGTTAAATAAAGCATAGCAGTAATTTGAGCTTACCCACAGTAACAGAAAAGTTCCATTTGGATTCAAGTCTGGATATATCTAGCATTTGAACATCTGGCTTACATTATTGAGAGGTCAACTATACTCTCTAAAGAACAACTTTTTATGGACTCTATCTATGGCACTCTGCAAACATTCCAGTTTATTTTTATTTAAACAATTTAAATAGTTCATCTGTTTTTTTGTTTTGTTTTCTTTTAAGCAAAGGCCAACTCTTTTGTGAAAGGCTGTGTTACAAAAGCTTATATACTCCATACTGTGCAAAAGGATTCCATTTCTAGATAGTAAGTTTTGCTGCCTTCTTTGTTTCCTCACCAAGTCATCCAGAATGTCAGTTTATAGACAGATGTGAACTTTGGCTGACTACGAGCCATTCAAATTTTTCATCTCTCTCTACCATCAAGGCTAGAAAGTGGAAATATTCAATATCTCAACTTTCCCTGAGTGGGACACCATATCCAACTGCTGGCTCTTGGATGAAAAGTCTATATTTTGAAAAAAAAAATAGACTGTTAAAAGTTTGTGGAGATACTCTAAATTTCAATAAAATTGAAATTTTATGTATTATGGAACAAAATATGTGG
>NW_006440638.1:4903534-4941395 GCF_000325575.1 Pteropus alecto | reverse complement strand
AAAATTTTACAAAACCACTTTATATCTGCTTTAAAATGTCACATAATTTTAATTTGAAACTGTTATACAGAAGATAATCATCTGTGATACGAGCCACAGGCTGTTTCAGAAAGTGGCTATGTCAGAAAGCAACCTGTTGAGTTTCAGTTTTAAATTCACTCTTCAGTACAGCAGACTAAAAAATTCTATTGCATTTCTATGTGAGTTTATTTCAGAAGCTTCCTAAGACATCAAAAATCTAAGACTAGTATAGACTATGCCTTTTTTAGAAAATAGTAGTAAAGTCTCAAGAAAATCTCTAATTTGGTGCTATAGACTGAATAATTGCATGTCCCCAAAATTTATATGTTGAAACCTAACATGTAATGTGAGCTAAGGCTTTTGGGAGGTGATTAGATCATGAAGTTGGAGCCCTCATGAATGGGATTGGTGTTCTTATAAGGGGCTAAAGAAACCATAGTTCTCTTCTTCCACCATGTGAGGGCACAGAAAATATGGCTATTTGTGAACCAGGAAGCCAGCTCTCACCAAACACTGAATCTGCTGGCACTCTGATCTAGGACTACCCAGCCTCTAGAACTGTAAGAAATAAATGTTTGTCATTTATAAGCCACCCAGGCAATAGTATTTTGTTATAGCAGCCAAAATGGTCTGACGTTGTTAGAAGTTCACTTTATGAGTTTTATATAGAGAGGGTCACTGAGTGATCTTAATTACCTTCTGTCAACTTCTGCCAATTGAGAAGGGAAGAGTGGGAGGTGAGGATTAGAAATATAGTTGACCCTTGAGCAATGCAGGTGTTAGGGGCACTGACCCCCACAAAGTTGAAAATTCACGTGAAACTTTGACTTCCTCCAAAACTTATCTAGAGTTGGCCCTTCACATCTGTGGATTCAACTAGTACTCTTGATCCACTATTGGGAATCTGCAGTAGGGAATTAGAGATTGGCTGGGAATCAGGTTGGGAATGCAAAAACACTATTTTTGGTCTACAGTTGGTTAAATCTGTGCATGTGAAATCTACAGATATGAAGGGTCAACAGTATTTTTTAAAAAATTGTTACCGAACAGAAGAGTTCTCTGCCTGTTGCTAGCGGAGGCAAACACTAAACACAGAATTGAAGTGGAGAAATTTAAGAGTTGCTTTATTTGTGGAGTGCTAAGCAAGGAGAATGGGAAAGTTATTGCTTAAAACCCCCAAATCCCTGATCTAGAGTTCGAGGTGGGTTTTCAAGGGTATAGGGGAACAGGTATGCAGAAGTCTTAGAGGGGCAAGTTTTAATTAGAGCACCAGCATCAGTGCTTTGTGGAAAAGGCCAATGTTGGCCATCCTAGAGTTGAGGGGCTTTTTATATACATCAAGTAAAGGGAAGAAAGAGGTAAGTTGTTCTGAAAGAATTTACACTGACTACAGATAAGAGGGGCAAGATAAGGTAAAATTGGAGGCAGTTCTATAGAGATACAGAATCTGTAGGAAAAAATATTTACTACTTTTGGTTCATTACAGGCAAGAGTCTCGAAGTTCATGCTTTTGCAAGATGTGATGGGCCTTCTAGTGATCTGCTAGTATACCCCTGAATGTTGATTCAAAGCTGCAACATACATTCAGGAATGTAAGAAATCTGTTGTCACTCTCCAGCTCTATAATTTAATTTGGAACAACTCAGAATTTTTTCTTGTCACTTATAAATATAAAATTTGTAGATTTTGGATATTTGCATATGTCCCTATAATCTGCACCCTATCAAGATGTTAAACATTTCCATCACCCTAGAAACTCTTCCCAATCAATCACTGAATACTAATAACTACTGAATACTATTCTGTTGTATGAACATATTATAGCTAATGAAAATTTGATTATTTTCAGTTTTTAGCTACTACGAATAAGGCTACTATAAACATTCTTGTGTATATTGTTTTATAGATTTTTTTTTCCTTGGGCAAATACCTAGGGATGGAAATTCTGAATCATAAAATAGGTATATGTTCAATTTTATAAGAAATTACCAGACCAATTTTCAAACTATTTTAACCAAAATATGAGAGTTCCAATTGTTCCACATCCTTATCAACATTTGATAGTGTCAATCTTTTTGATATTAGCCATTTTAGTTGGTGTGTAATGATCTCTTATTGTGACTTTAATTTTTATTTCCCCTATGGCTAAAGGGGTTGAACATCTTTTCATGTGTTCATTTACCATTTATATTTTTTCCTTTGTAAAGTGCCTTTGTAAATCTTTTGTCCAATTTTTAATTAGGTTATTTTTTTTCTATTATTGAGCTGTTAGAGTTGCTCATATGTATAATAAATATTTCCTCTATACCGTGACTTTTTTATTTTCAGTAACTAGGGAGGAGGCAAAAGAACTAAAGTGTTAAATCAAGCTATATTCAGAGACTGCAATATGCTGATCAGCCCTGTGCTAGACCATGAGGAAACCTGCAGAACAAAGGGAGATTTCTCCTGGGATTGCTAAAAACCCATTTCCCCACACCTTGAAGGGAAAACAGGAAAAATAGAGTCGTTAAGTGATGACCTACACAAAATAAAACCATTCATTCCCTATGACTAAAACCATAGGGAACCTGTGGATTAAAGACTGGGAACTGCCAGCAGGCCTTTCACATTGCGTATTACCTTTTCATGCCCCATACTCTTATCCTTCCTCACTGTATGTCCATATCAAAGGAAAATAGGTAAACAAAGGCTTTAGAGTATAACTCAAAGGAACTAAAGAATGATATGTCAACTGAATTCACCGAACATTTGGTGTCCCTCTTAGTGTCTTTCTCTTCGTACCTCTCAGTTCTTTTACTCTGTCTCTATCACTGTCCTCATCTCTCTCTATTGTTCCTGTCCCTCTGAGTCTCTCTTAGGCTCTCTTACTCTCTGCCTCAGAGAGGTGACCATGCTCTGTCCATGGAGTGTTACCCCTTCTCTAATAAACATCTTTTTCACTCTAACTTTGTCATGTGTGTTGAATTCTTTCTGTACTCTCCATCAAGAACCCTCCTTTCTCTCTGCAGGGCTTGAATCTACCCTGACTTGGGGGAATTTGCCCTGTCCTGCATCAATAGTATCTTTTAATGAGCAGAAATTTAAAATTTTGATAAAGTTCATTGTATTCATTTTTGATAGTTTAATAGTTGATAGTTAAAAAGTTGTTTATTTTTAATAGTAATTAATGCTAGATCCTGTCTAGGAAATTTTTTCCTACCCTGAATTTATAAAGATATTTATGTTTTCTTCTAGAAACTATACTTTTAGTTTTAGCATTTAAGTTTATGATCCATCTCATACTAATTGTTCTGTATCGTGTGAAATATAAGTCAAGGTTTATTTTTTTCCTGAGAATATATTGATTTTTTTGTGTGTTTTAACTACTGGTTTTTAAGAAGAATTTCTGGGTTGTCTGCAACCTTTGCCTAACATAATGCTTTTTAGATCACTTACTGAAGAAGGGCTCATACGAGAGTGCTTGGCCACCCTAGAGGCATGGCAGCCACTCAGCACCAGCATTTAATGCATTGCCAGAAGTCTGGCCCAGTGTTGCTTGATATTGTTACTGTTGGGAAAATCTAAAATCTGTTGTTGCCCTTGTAGCATGGAAAGATCCTCGGTTCTTTCCACTGATGCAGTAAAGAATTACAGATCAGCAAGATTTAGAAAATGTAAGATTTATTAAAGTACATTTCAAGAAGGAAATGGGCTAAGCCAAAGAGGGCTGTAGCCTTGTGAAAGTGGGGAGGACTGTATTATATTAGGCCTGTGATGGGAGATTTTGAGGGTGGTGCTAGATGATTGGCATGTGAGGTCATTTTTATTGACATTGGCTATTATATAACCCTTTGCCTACTGTGCATGCGGTTACCCAGAATTCAGTCTGTTATAGTTAGATTCATGAACTCCAGGCATATGCATGATATTATAATGATAGTATAATGAGATTAAGATTATAGAGAGGTTAGGGTAGTACTAACTGCACAAGTGCTTGTGGCTGGGCCAAACCAGCCACTCTTTTATTGCTCTTCTTTGAGCCTCAGGATATAGGGGTAATTTGTAACCATAAAATGGGAGTTCTAGGGAAGTCTGAGGGGAGAGACCTTCATTCTCCAGTTGCTCATGTCTACCTAACTACCAAATAATATAATTTTATTATTTTTAAAGAAGAAATCCAAATATAAGTAAAATATGTTTATTATTTATATTTTGGCAATTAATTTTCTTTTATCACTCTATAGGCCAACATTAAGTAAACTCAGATCTAGATTGTGAGGGTACTTTGCAAACTCTTGTCTAGGCTTTGTGGTGACTGCTAGCTGAAGGCGATTGTCTCTATTGCATTATAGTTACAAAAAAAGGAATGATTAGGACTTCATTAGGGAAACTCTGCAAATAAATTCCATTAAGTATCTCTTGGATACAAGGCCACAGACCTAGACCTTGACTACATGAAATTTGTCAAGTAAACAATCTCCCAACCAGTTTGTTCAGTGAAAAAGAATTATTTTGTCCTGTTGATATTATTTCAGAAGGCACTTTGTCAGAGTGAACAATTCCTCATTCCCTGTTCACATTGTTTCTTATTAAATAAATGAAATCATAGAATCAGCTCCCAAGAGGAAAACAGTGCTATGGGCTTCCAGAGATCACCAAGTCTTTTCCAGTATTATAAAATATCATCCCAACTCGCTCATGCATTTAAATAGTAAACACCTGGGGCATAAAAAGCATACATGATATAAATATTTATAATTTACAGTAATCAAGATTCTTAAAATAATCATGATTGTGTAAGAATTTCTAGAAATCCACCAAACCAAGTACTGTGTAGGAACCAATTTTAGAGTAAAAAAAGATACACGTGGTGCTGTGTGATTGTAAGAGTGAACTTTTGATATTGATGGGGTTATAAGCTATAGATGCTTATTTTACATAATTAACTTTTAAATACTGTCTTAAAACTTTTTTTCCCCCTGTGTATGATTGAAGGTGTATTGGGGGATCTCTTTTTTAAAAAATACCTTTGGAGCTATATTTATAATTTAATACAATAATATCACTCCTTAATAGTGTTAACTTGCAATTTATTCTGGGCAGATAAGATATCCCTCTTATCTTTTATCACCTTTCTGTCCCTTTGACCTTTTATAATCTTTGGTTTATGCTTCTGACTACTTAGAACTTTGTCTCTTTCAGGGAATCTTTGACTCCAAGTCACCTGCACAAGTTAAGTCAGAGTACATTAAAAAAAAAACAAAAAACTAAGGTCTTTGTTAAGTCTTTATCCTGGAGCAGCTTTTATATTCAACTCAGCAGCAATATCTTGAAAATGTTTAATAGAAAGAAAATACATAGATTCCAGAACATTAGGCCCAGCATGGAGAGAAGATTTTTAGTTGCACTGATTCCAGCTCTTAGAATTCCTATAAAATATCAGTGTTTAACCCTCTTTTCTAACTTGCCTCCCAGATTGAGAGAAGATTTACTTGATGGACCAGAACAATGTTGGCTGTGGAGCTGAAGTTTATCTGGAGACTTTTCAACCAAGCTGCTAAGGGGAGGGAAATACACAAGCCAGGATACTGCCAAAGTAGAAACTCCAGTGTAATTTTGTGAAAATATTTGAATCTGCACAAGCCAGGCAAGTACTGATCTATGACAAAGGAAACCTGCATCCTAATATGATCTCTGATTTATCAAAACTAACTGTAATCTTTGCCAAGCCATTCCCTTTTCCTGGGCCAAGGTTCTTATCTTTGAGATGTTGGATGGGATCAGAACTCTGGTAGCCCATAGATGTGATTTATTTGAGTCACACAGGACTCACCCTCCCTTCTTTCCTTCTTTCCTCCCTCTCTTGCTCCCCACATCTTCCTTTCTCTTTCTTCCTCTCCTATCCTCTCTTCTCCTCCCCTGTCTTCCTTCTTTCCCTCCTTCCTTCCCTCTTTCCTTCCTTCCTCCCTCCCTCCCTCCCTTTCTCTCTCTCTCTCTCCTCTCTCTCTCTCTCTCTCTCTCTCTCTCATCTTAAATAAAGTAAGCCAGAAGTTTAGGCAATATAAATATTTTTGGTCTTTTATTCAAAGTGTCTGAAACATTTAAAAATTTCTTATAGCAATGAAATACTACTACACATCTATGAGAACAGCCAAAATATGGAATACTGACAACACCAAATGCTGGTGAAAGTGTGGAGCAACAGGAAATCTCAGTCATTACTGGTGACAGTGCAAACTAGTACAGCCACTTTGGAATATAGTTTGGTGATTTCCTTACAAAACTAAACACACTCTTACCATATGATCCAGCAATTGTGCTCTTTGGTATTTACCCAAAGTAGAAACTTACATCTATACAAAAACCTGCACATGAGTGTTTCCAGCAAATTTATTCATAATTGCCAAAACTTTGAAGCAGTGAAGATATCCTTCTATAGGTGAATGGATAAACTGTGGTACATCCATACAAGAAAATACTATTCAGTGTTAAAAGAAAGGTGCTATGAAGCCATGAAAAGACATGGAGGAAACCTAATTGCAAATTATTCAGTTAAAGAAGCTAGTCTGAAAAAGCTATACACTGTATGATCCCAACTATATCACATTCTAGAAAAGGAAAAAATATGGAGACAGTGAAAAGATCAGTGGTTGCCAGGGATTTGAGTGGAAGGAGGGAGGGATGAAAGGCAGAGCACAGAGGAATTTTAGGGAAGTGAAAACTACTCTGTCTATAAAGATATGTCATTATACATTTGTCCAAATCCATAGAGTACCACACCAAGAATGAACCTTAATGTAAACTATAGATTCTGGGGGATAATGATGTGCTAATGTAGGTTTATCAGTTGTAACAATGTCCCACTCTGGTGGGCAATGTTGAGAGTGTGGGAGGTTATGAATGTGTAGGAGCAGAGAGTATGTGGAAACACTCTGTACTTTTCTTTTAGCTCTGCTTCGTTTTTCCATGAATCTAAAATGCTGTAAAATATAAAGTTTATTAATTTGAAAAATTGTTGATGAGTTAGAAATGAGAAGCCATTTGACACATTGGAAATAACATGATCTTTGGAGTCAGACAGACATTATTTGAATCTACATACATAGATTCAAATCTCTTTGCCTTCTGTTCAATTTTACCGTGAACCTAAAACTGGTCTAAAAAAATAAAGTCTATTAAAAATAAATAAATAATAAAAATAAAACAAAACTAGGTTACTTTATGTTTATAAATCTGTGTTTCCAGTTTTTCATGAGAAATTAGAAGATCTGGCAATGCAGAAAGAACCTGGGTTCTCATACGGCAAAACCAGCTGGAAATAATGGGTGCTTCTTGCCCCTTTTACACCAGGCGTACATTTTCCTGCTTGCCACAGTACCCACTGGGCCCCCCTCATACATTTATGTCTCTGACCTCAGTAGTGCTTTGGTTTGTGACTTAAGGGATTTTAGGCTTGTGATCTCTCTGATGCTTTCCTGTCATCTCAAAAAGTCTGTAATTCTCAGTGGGCAAACCAGTAATTTCATCTTATTTATATTGCCATTTCAGCAGCCTGGCAAATAAACTGGAAAACCTTAGTACAAGACCAGCCTTAACTGACATAACCAGAAATTTTTTCTTCTCCAGACTTTCCTTGTAGGTGGCCGACTTTCTATACCACGTATCTCTTCACATCTTCCTTTGAAGGTACTGATTTTCTTTGTACCCATCATATCCTCATTATCAGATGATGTACTTAAAAAAAAAAAAGCCTCCTTCCCTCCTCTAAAATTGATTTTTTTTTAACTCACAGTATGCAACTTTAAAACTCACAGTTTCATAGCTTAAAAATTTAACCCACTCCAGCTCAGATAACAATTCATAACATGATCTCCTAATTCGTTAGTGAAATAAAAAAAAAAATCAATAGGCTTTTAGCTTACTCTCCATTTCCCATCCACTCTTCTACTTGCCTCCTCCCTCAGTTTTCATCCCAACATGCACTTCTCTCCTTCCTTTTCTACCTTTTCCTTCCTCTTATCCTAAGTAATGCCTTTCTTCTCTCCAAGCCTCTTCTCTTTCCTAAGCCCTGTCTGCCTCCCCCTTCTCTATTCTGCTTCGTCATCTCCCTAAGTGATGGGGCAGAGAACAAGGAAACAAAGAGACAGGGCAGTTATCTGGAGCCTATTTCCAAATAGTTTTCCATGTTTCATATTAAATTAGGGGCCCCAGTAATATTTAACTTATTTTAATTTAATTTATTTTATTACCAGGCAATGCACCCTGCAACATTATATATCTAATTGAAATTAGAGTTACATAATGTATTATTGAAGGTGGGAAGTTTTCTGCTAACTTTTTTCAAATACGTCTCATGAAGGAATCTGTGTTGCCATGATGCATAGTTTGTTTTGGGAGGCAGAATTAGTGTTTAGGGTCATAAATCTTGTAAGAACTTTTTCGGTAAATGTATCTGAGGCTCAAACCCTCTGACCGGCTCTTCTTTGTTTTTGAATGGTGATACATTGAAGCATTGTAGAAATTGTCCATTTACCCTTCTGAATAAATGTGACTACTTTCAGTGTTTTCTTTATTATTATGCAGCACTTACCTTATGATATCTGGCTGTGATCATTTCTCTCTCCCCTTTATCATTCAGTCCTTTGCTGATCTTTGAAATAGATGTATCTTCTTCAAAGCTAGCAGGTCCTGAATTTTACCATTATTTCTAATTTACTGCCTTGTTTTCATCCTTGGCAATGCATTTTCTTCCCAAATAAAATTCTCGATTACATTTGGCAAAGCCTCATTATTGTTCTGATGTCAATAATTGTTTTTAATAACAAATTTACATTAAAAATGGTTAATTTTCTGATAGGATTTGGAGTTCCATCGTAAAACCCAGATCTAAGAATTTAGGACTGTTTCCTAATATGTATTCATTTTTCTTTTGAATAAACATGATTCTTATTTTATGCTATAACTGACTTTAACTTTGTACTGTGAAAAGTCAGTTCCGAAATTAGCTAGTCTGACCCCTAACATACCCCACTCTGCTCAAATCTTTTAGCATTTTATTAGGGAGACTCAGTTTAAGAGGCTGCTCCAGAACACCTTCCAGAACAGCTTGATGAGTTTTCCAGCAGCTATGTAAATTGTTCCATGCCCAAAAGAATGGATCGACTAAATTAATTTCTTTTACTTCAGGCACTTACTTAAAGAAAAAGAGACCTATTCATTTTTGGGTGTTATAAACAAAGAAGAAAGTGTCATCGACTATGATCTTATTGTCTTTATCGTAGCATAGCTTATTTTTAGGGTAAAAGCATCCTTCCCCTTGCGATAAGTATTGATTTCTGCAGTTGCTGATTGTGGTTCCCCCTTGCATGGCTCAGGGATAGAGTGTTAACTTTTTGAGTCTCAAAGAGATAGCAGAGTAGATTTGGCTCTCTGGGCAGTATCTAATCAGAGACAATATAATAGCATCTACAGTAACTGTCGCCTATGACTCAGGACCAGGCCTTCCATATTGTTTTCACAAAGACTTATCCATCAAAAGAAAACTGACTTTCACAAGCCTCTCTCTCCCAAGCAGTAGAAGACATGATTTTTCATTGCCTCATTTCTTGATAGGGTACAAGTCCAATTATACTGGCTCATAGCTTTACCTCATAGAGGGAGACATGTTTAATAAATCTTACTAGGTCTCCTAACTGGTACAAAGATATCTGATTTGTGGTGTATTTTAAGAGAAAAAATACGCATGAATAATTTTAATAATTTAGAAAGGCAATGTCATGGCTCTAAGATCTCAGGCTCTGTAATTGGATACCTTTCTTTTGAATATTGGCTTAATATTTGGTTTTAATATGAGTATACCCACTTACTGCATGTGTAATCTCAAGTAAGGAACCTATGCTTTGTTGACCTCAGTTTCTAAACTTATAAAATGTTTATAATAATATATCATATATCATAGGCTTGCTACAGTGATTAAATGTGTCAATTCACATGAAGGACTTAGAACAGTTCCTTAACATTACTTAAAAATTAACTCTCATTTTTCAAACCACTTCAGAGTTGGGCTTACCATTCTCTTTCTGTTTTCTTGAATAGTGTCCTTTTAGTTGTTTTGTATTACTCATTAGTATTTTGAATTATCCATGATAGTGGCTGCAGATAACATCCTGATTCTCTTTCACCTCAGATTTACTTGGCTTCTTTCTGTGATTGGAGCATAATTAAATAATTAGACTATTTCCCTTCCTCATCTTTGCTTATAGCTATTGTTTGACTTACCTAAACATGCTGGATATTGAACAGCTACAAATGACATAAATAGTATCTTTGGAACCAAGATGATTAGAGCCTGTTAATCCCCAAAAAAGGCTTTGTAGAGTGAGTGGCTGGAGCTCCATATCCTGGCACACCAAGAACCCACAAGAAAAGATACAATTTCCAGAAAAAACTCCTGAGGACAAACACTTTGACCTGGAGACGAAGGTCATGAACTCATTTCTCCAGCTTCTCTTGTAAATGGCTCCTGCCACTTTTTTCGAATGCAGACATTTATGGTAATTAGAAGGGACTAAAGTGGAAGGTGGTTGAAATTATGTTCAATTATGGATGTGGGTTTTTATAATAAAGCCTCAGTAAAAGTTTATGCTCTTGTGACTTCATCTTGAGAATATGAATTTGCTGCTTACTCTCAACTTCCTTAAAATTTCCCAAGTTAGATGATCTGTTTTCTACTCTGAAAACTCTCAGGAAGCCATACTACTGAGCAGTGACTGCAATAAGATACTATATTTAATAAAATACTATTAAACAATATATGTAAAAGGGCATGACAGCCTGTAAAATCTAAGATAATTATGGCTACTGTTAATTAATCGGCCACCCTTTATAAAGTTGTCACTCTGTACCAATATATGAGCTATGTAAGGGATTTTGCCCAGGTTATTTCTCATCTATACTCCCAAAACAGGAATGATAATACTATTTTAAAGATGAGAAACCTGAGGCTCATAGAGGTTAAAACAACTTATCCTAGATTTAACTTGTAATTATTTTACAATGACTCATGCATTTTATATGAAAGTGACTGCTCTTAGGCCACTTACTCTTTTCACCATCATCTGCACATACACAAAATATTTTCTTAATATTATATTTAAACATTAATATCAGTTAATGAATTGATTTGAATTAAATTAATTGATATTAATTCAATATTACTCCAATAGCTTTTGTTTTTTAAAAAAATTTTCCCAATCCCCTCTCATTTTCTTTTTGATTTATCCAGTGTGATTTCATCCTATGACTCACTGGTTTTTCTGTCCTGCCCAACTGCTTGATTTTCACTTCTATAAACTTAGGCCAGAGGTCCTGGTGAATTCCTAGCAGAACTAGGCTTATTTCTTTCTGGCAGAGTGTAAAACCAACAAGGACTTTTATACTTCTTGTAATTAATGGAAACTTTCTCTTATTTTTCAGCTTACCATCCCTCCTAGAAATCTACTAGATTTTGTGAAAATTTAACTTAGATAATACCTGATATCCAGTAAGCAAAATCACCTTACAATGACCCTTTAACTATTGGCCAGACTCAGTGAAATAACTGCCTCATCATGATGTCACTTCATTTTCTATGATTGCCCACCATAAGACCAAAGGGTAGTCTAAAGTTGGGAACTTTCTTGAGGGAAGAACTCATCCATGGAAAGAGGAGTTCAAATATGATATAATCATGTTAGGGATGCTGGGGGTAGTCATGTGTGCTGTTATCCAGAATTCTGAGGGCTGACTGCTTTTTTAAAACTTGTGCCATTCAAGTATAATTTTCCTTTTTTTTAAAAAATATCTAAAATGCCATATTATGGCTTTTAGTCCATAGGAGGGCATTGTTGAGCTGTAGGAAAACCCTTCCAGTTTTTTTTTTTTTCCCCAAAAGAACATATAGAACTGATTAATTTAAAAATTAATGAATTGAAACAAATTAACTAATTTAAATATACTACAAGATGACAGTTATTTAATAATATCTTCATGTCGAATACCAATTGACTTCATGTTTGTCATACTAGTAATAAATTTGTAAATTGATATAAATTATCTTTGTCATTCAAAGTTAAACCATTGCTATCCCTTGGGTGAAGGCTGTGTTCTCCTTACAAATTTAGTGATGTTCTTTTATATTTTTATGCATGGTCTGCTGAACACGGTTCTGCTTATAGAGGCAAGAATTCTTATAGTTCAAATTTCTCATCTGCTATGACATATTTCCTTGGGTTAGAATTTGAAGTTGCCTTTAAATGCCACCATAAGCCTCCCAGAGCAAAGAGTTAGCCACATTTTATGTTTCAAGTGAGTTATAATGAACAAGACAAAATTAAATTTGAACCAAAATTTGAGGTATAAAATTTGGTCACGTATAGGAATTATTTTCATTAATGGGGTCATGGACCAATACAGTACACTGTCATTTCAACTTACACTGAAAGCAAGTCTATTCTGAATTTTCAAAGCAAGCATTGTAAATAGAATTTAAACATAATTACATGTTTGTGTAGAAAAGTAATGAATTTTGTGTTGCTGTGAAGCCTTACCTGACTCTTCTAGATTGGAAGTGCAATTTCTCTCTCTTCTGAACCTCTCTATGTCCATGTACCAGAGCATAGTGATGTGGTTCTGCCAAATGCTGCTCTACGGCCCATCTGGCTAAGAAAAATGGTGCATCTTGTCTCTGTGGTTTAGTTCCTGAGTTTAAAGAAGCAACTGAAAGAATCGATAAACCACTGAGTTAGTAATAATAATAGCCAACATTTATTAAATGTTTGCTATATGTCAAACACTATCTAAATACTGTTATTATCTTATTTAACCCTCACAACAATGCTGTAAGTTTTATAATGAACGTCATTTGTCAGATGAGGAAACTGAGCTGCAGAGTGAGTAAACAACTTGTTCAATGTTGGAAAGCTTCCCAAGAGACAGAGATAGGCACACTCCAGAGGTCTTACTCCTCATCACCATATCTAAGTTAAAAGTGGAGAGGATCTGAGACTAGGAGAGGTGATGCCTAGGTATTTTAGAGTAAAGGGGATGAATATATAAATATAAAAAATATTTTAAATATTAAAAATATAAACAAAGCCATATCTTTTGTTTAATGTGGTGCTTCTGGGTAAGTGTGGGTGGATGGGAATGGGCAAGGGTACCAATGAGGAACATTACATATGATGTACTTTTTTGATCTACCTATGTGGCTTAACATTTATGATGGCATATTTTTGTTCTTTTTATATAATAATAGTATGATAAATGGATTATAATCTCCTGGAGGGTAGAAATTGCATCTTTAAATTCTCCGTATCTCCCATTGCCCCTAATCCAATAGCATAGATATGATAGATTCGGAAAAATAAATAATTGCACCCCCCACAAATTATTCAGGGCTAAAAGGCAGATATCTGTAAAGTTAAATGCAGAAACTGCTGACATGCAATTTTTAGCCACAGTTTAGATCTGAGTAATATCTTTGGGGGAAGTATTCTGCTTATTTACAACCAGAAAGAGTATTTTGGGTCTAAACTATTTCAGCCTAATCGGAAAAAGTAGATTTTAGGTAATGGTCAGTAGGTATGTTTTTCTTTTTTCTTATTTACTTAAAAAACAAACAAACAAACAAACAAAAACCTCTGACTTCCCTTTCTGAAATTTAAGATGAAATGATAATTTGAACCCCATGCAATTTTCTAAATAGATATTGGTGGCATATGCATAGAGAGCTCTATTTGACTGTTTTTAATTTAACAATTCTTATCTAGAAGTAAGTAACATGATATAATTTCTGCAAAACTCTAGTCAAACACTGAATGATCACCTTAGATAGGGCATATGTTTATTCATCTTATGAGATTTATAACTCTACATAAACCAGTATTTTTCAAGAAATTACAGACAGTGAGGAGTGAGTAATTTACCAGAGTAAAGAAACCCTTCACAAAAAGGGAAACATTGGTGCATCTTTGTGTGTGTGTGTGTGTATGCATGTGTGTGCATGATAATTAAAAGGAAAATAAATGTAGACTTAAACACAAAGTAAGGAATATAGATTTTATAGAAAGAGGATAAGTAAAGAGAAAAAATTCTGGGACTAATCAGAGGAGGCAAAGGAAAAGAACGCTGGATAGATTAAAGTAATTTGCACAGTAATTTTCCCATTTCCTTGTTCATCCTTGGCCCGTTAATAAAGGGTTCTAATAGAATATGTACAGCAATAGGGCTTATGGGTCATTTCAATGACTCTGCAGTCATGTGAATACACAAAGTGGATGTAATCCTGTTGTTAGGCTGGCCCTGCATTGCACTGGGATGTAGGGGTAAGTTTTCATATCTCATCTTACCCCACCCAGGAACAGGCATTCGGACTTCCCTGGAAACCTCCGATTTTCAGGTTTCCCCCCAGGACATAGAGAAATATGAAAAAAAAGAACCAAAATTCAATAAAAAAGAAAAAGAGTGAGGGAGGGCAAGAGGGAGAGAGGGAGGGTGGGAGAAAGCAAAGGAGGATGGGAGGAAGCAAGGGAGGGAGATGGAGAGAGAGAAAGGTGACAAAGGGAAAAGTAAAGGAAAGTTGGTGAGAATATAATTTTAACATTTGAGATTGAAATTTGAATTTAGAACTTGGTTATAAGAAAATAACTAGGGATTAAAAGATATGCATAAAATTCTAACCTCATAACATAAAATAATTTCTATTTCTGAACTCCACACTATATAGATACATACAAATCAGTTAATGACAATAATAATTTGACTTATTCCCAGAGGCATGGACAGATGTTTATTCCTCTAGGTAGAAATCAATAAATTTCTTATTCAGATTTGATTAAATTCAGGACCACTCAAAGCTGAAGGTGTCAGCTCAACTGAAAGGGTGAGAGTAACAAACACTTTTATTTGTTCAAGCTTTACTAATTTTGTTTTAATTTCTAACAACTCAGTATTTCAGTGAATTTTCAAGCCTAACCTAAACAACTACCAGTGTCATTGTGAACACCAGAAAATTTCACCAGAGTAAAGGCTCACATCTTGTCTTCATGGAAGAAGCCTTCCTTGGTGGACACAGTTGCCTTCTGTGGTAGCTGGTCAGGAAAAACTTCTAGGCAGTTTTTCAGAATGTGGAAGATCTAAATCTTGGCTCAGCTTTCTCACAATTAAAAGCTAAAGACAATTTTAAGTGGCTACAATCTTTTTTCATATTTAAATAAAATTCTTATTTTAGAAGAGTTTTAAATTTACTGAAAACTTTCAAAGATAGGACACATAGTCTCTACATATACCAAACCGTTTCCCCTTTTGTTAATATCTTATATTGCTATTGCAGTTTGGTCACAACTAAGGAACCAGTTGATATGTTATTATTAACTAAACTCCATACTGTATTTGGACTTTATTAGTTTTTCTCTAAGATTCTTTTTCTGGTCCCGGATCCCATCCAGAATATCGGCTTACATTTTGTCTTCATATCGCCTTAGGCTCCTCTAGGCTGTGGCAGTTTCTCAGACTTTCCTTGCTTTTTCATGACCTTGACAGTTTTGCGGGGTGCTGATCAGGTATTCTGTAGAATGTACCTTAATTTGGGTTTGTGTGATGTTTTTCTCAGTTTCAGTGGGTTATGTTTTTTTGGGAGGAAGACCACATAGGTGAAGTGCCATTCTCAGCATTATTTATTTACCAAGGGTACATGTTATCAGTGTGAAGTTAACCTTGATCACTTTGCAAAGGTAGTGTTTCCAGGCTTCTCCACTGTAAAGTGACCTGTTTGCACAACTCTCCATTCCAAATCACTAAGTGTAGCCCACAATTAAAGGGTGAGGAGTTAAGCGCACTTCCTTGAGAGGGAATATCTAAATAATTTATTTGGAATTCTTATGTAGGGGAGAATTGTCTTGTATTCCCGATTGATTGAATGATTAATTTTTTTCCTTTACTCTTTCAATTATTTCTCACTGTAAATTCATGGATATTTATTCTATACTTTGAGTTATAATAAAATACTATGTTATGTTGGTTGCTTCAATTGTTCTAACTTTGGGCATTTGGAGCTCTTTCAATTGGCTCCTGTGTCCTTTTGATATTTTGCCACCGTTGTTTTGTCTTTTGTATACTTTCTTACTTTCTGGCACTTTGAGATGCTGCAGGTTCATCTTGCTGCAGTCCTATGATCAGCAATTTATTTAAGGAGAAATTGGAGAATGATATTAGAAATTAAGATCTGGGTACTTGAAGTCAAATCAGTTTTTAAAAGTCACCTTTTACTTTTATGTGGCTAGCTATTTTCAATTGGACATTGCTAGAGAAATGGCTCCTCATTTCACCACCAAATGAAGGAGAGTGAGACTCACCTGCATACTGGGTGTTTGTGTCTGTGCCTCCTTTGTGTTTTTTCACATTAGTCAACTAGAAGCATTGGACATTCTCTGGTATCTGCTTCTGTTTTCCATCTTGAAAGTAGCTAGAAAGCACTGTTATTATCTCTTGAGGACATTAAGAGTAATTTTTGTGGATTCCAGGTTAATTTTTATTAAAAATTGCTTCAGCACAAGTTAATTACGTTCACTTTTTTTGAGTCAGTACATAAATTCTAGCACTTGTGAGAGACCATCTAACAAGAATTCTTTTTAGAAACCAAATTATAAATTGTGTGACTAGTCTTATTAGAATATGTTTGAACCCCTTATATTCTAATGGATTGACAAAGGAAAATGATAAGTAGAAAATGTCATTGTATTGATGTAGACAATACCTGAGACAGAATAGCGTTAAATGAAAGTACACTGTAATAATTTTTTTAAAATTCATCTAATCCATAGTCTTAATTTCTCATAACATAGATGTGCTGATGCTCATCTCATTATTATATTTAGATAAAGAATAATATTGAAGTTATTATCAGCAATTATGTAAGAGTTCTTTAAACTATTACTGAACCATAAATTTTTTAATACCCTTCCCCCTCCAACATCCCATTCATAGTACCTACTTGTCAGAATTAGCTAAACTAGTGGTTTGCAAAGTGTGGTCCTTGGACTACCAGCATCATTGTCACCTGACAACTTGTTAGAAATGCAATCCATGTTTAAACAAAGCCTCTAGGTGATTCTGATCAGACTGAAGTTTGGAAAACATTGGACTCCAGGTTATGCTGCAACTTCAAACTTTAGTGGCTTAAAATATTAAAGCTGACTCAAACTACATGCCTGCAGTGGGGGCAGAGTGACACTAATCTTAATCAGTAGACAGTCAAGAAGATGGAATTCTCTTTACAACATCTGCTTCTGTAATAACAACAGCAAGGAAGTGAAACTCTTAAAACCTCTTCTGGGGAGTGACACTTACTTCTTCTCCTTATAATTCTTTGGTCAAGGGAAACTTCTTGGCCACACTTAATGTCAAAGGGAGTGAGAGAATGTCATCTACCAGGCACCAAAAAGGCTGGAAAGATAGACATATTTGGCAAATATGAATATCTGCCACAATAGTACTTATCATATTTTTTCCAATATAACTATAAGAAGATTTACATATGTAATATAAAAATATCTAGTAAAGCATGAAGAAGTAGGTTAAATTATTATTAATAATATATTTTATTTAACCCAATGTATCTAAGATATTATCATTTTGACATTTTGACAGTGTATCTAAGATATTACCATTTTACATATAATTAATGTAAAATTATTGAGATATTTTACTTTTATGTTTTTTATCCTAGGTCTCTGAAATCTGGTGTGTATTTTTCACTTAAAGTACACTCTCAGTTTGAACATTTCAAGTGCTCAATAAATAAATGTGACTAGAAGTTCCATTTTGAACAGCATTTTGCACATGTAAAGGCAATGTCTACCACATAGTAGGCATTCCACAAGTATGTGTAAAATGTTGAATGACTGTAAACCATAAACATTTAAAAAAATAGTTTTACTTCTTTGTTATACTAACAGTGTTTTGGTCTTGGGTTTTGTCTTTTGAAGTTCTTTCCTTGGGTGCGTTTTCTCCCTAGATGTATCTTAAATCTCAGGGATTTCTGTGAAAATTAGATATTAAAACTTTCATCAGAAAAAAACATTTCAAATGTTTAATTTTTTATGACTTTATCTGTTTGCTCTAGGCATCTAATTTTATATCTATATCTATGATATTTTTGCTATATTTCCTACATAATATTTTTATGTATTTAAGGACCACAGGGCTTTTAAAAATTATGCCAAAATTTAAGCTGAGTTTATGAAATTTAAACATAAGGCTTCCACTCAAATTAATGTTAAGATGTGAAGATTAAACATAAAGGTAATATCCAGGAGAGTATGAAACACTGAATTGTAGCTCTAAGGCCCAAAGTTATGTCTACAACTGCTGAATAAAACTGTGCAATATAAAATAGTTCTCTATTGCCATGACATCCCCCTTTATTTTGCATTTTCCAAAATGTGAATGATCTGTTTATTCCTTGTGTTTGTTTCTTTGAGAAAGTTCGATGCAACATTTTAAAAAAAAGTACAAACATACTAAATGAAAAATCAAAGTTCTGAAATGCTATTGGCCACGAATAAGGAATATATTTGCAAAAAAGTGTTCATTCTTTAAAAAAACCTGCTCCTTCACCTTTTTCAGCATTATCTCACAATACTAGACACATAGTCTGGTGATTTGATAACTAATAACTACTTATGGAATGACAACTCTTTTTCAGAAAGCTCCTGAAAGGCACACTTCCAAAAATCTTCTTTATTAAAAAGAATTTTACTTAATGTGATGTTATCTTTGTGTCTTTGAGTTGAGAATTAGAAACAAAGGCTCATTTGTTTGGTAGTGTCTTCTTATTGGTATACTCAATATATAAGAAAGAGTTTGTTTTGTTGTGGTTCTCACTTGATCTTAGTATTGGGCAGCCATGAGAATGCCTCTCATGGCATTTTGACCCTCTCATGGCAAGGGTCAAATTTCTGAGAGGCCCTTCTTGCTGGGGTGTAAAATCCATCTCCTCCTTTGTGTTCATCCCATGCTTCCTATAGGCTCTTCGTACACTGTGATGAGCATATCCTATGACATGACAGGAATGACTAATAAAACAGAAAGATTTCTGGTAGTCAAAGGATTCATCTGATAGTCTTCTGTGGCTCGAAGACACCTGATGGATTTGCCAGCCTTTCCTTAGACACTTCCACCCAACTTTTCTCTTTGTTTTCTTTCCAGTTGGAGTCAGGCTTATTTGTACTCTGAGGGCTCTCTCTTCCAGTCTTGTCTGGCTACCTCCCTATTTTCTTTCACAAAGGTGTTTCCTTGAATAAAATCCTTACGTGTTAATTCAGTCTTGGCATCTGCTTCTTGGAAGACCTGAACTAATATAATGCTTGGAAATCACTTGTTTTTGGCTTTTGAATGAAGGTATCTTCTTATCAGAGTGGGGTGTTGAATCTGAGCAGTATAAGGAGGGTGCACTGTGGGTGCTGGTGGCCTCGGCCTGGTACAGAGTGTTGGAGTAGGAGCAGTGGGGCAAGAGTATTAGCATAGGAGGGCAGTGGTGGTTTCAGGGGTTCAGTGTGAGGTGTCAGAGTCCAAGAGGGAAGAGAAGCACTCGGGATGAAGGGCACTGTTAACATTGGGACATTTGTTGTATACATGAGAGTTGAACCACAAATAAATTAAGGATAGTTGAGAGCCAGGTTTGTCATTGTCAGAGATAGGAGTTACAAATATGGAAAGGGAGAACATTATATAAAACTTGTGATTTGGGATTTCGAATGGTATCAGTAAAAATTGATGGTTTTCAGTGCGGAAATAAATATGGTTATAAAAGTAAGTATATAAACAATATGTGTTTCCTAGCTCTTTCAGAGAATAACAGGACCCCAGCAATAATAGTGAGCATAACTATCACCCAGATGTTGGTTTTTATGGAACATCATTTATTAAAAGAATGGAAGCTTCTGGAAGAAATTAGTGGATTCTTCCAGAACTGGAGAGGGAAAGCATGAGATGAGCCTGTAACATTATTTTGTGTCAGAAATTAAGGAAGTTTCAAAGAATATAGGGTCATATTACAAAGACACAGACCAAATTTGGGACAATTTTAGAGCAAGTTTGATTATAATGGATTATAATCAATGGAATGAAGTAAGAATCCATGGGTTAATAATAATATAAATAATAATGAGAGAGGCTTTCCTTTATATGTCAACTAATAAATCTCAAAGTATTCCTTCACAAAATATTTATTAATTATAAAAAATAGAAAAAACAACCATACAGTAAAAGAAAATTTTTTTACCTGACAGGAGCCCCCTTAAGTGATCAAAATTAAGAACTCTGATAATGGAAAAATTCAAAATCATGTGTGACATAATAGGATGATGAAAATATAAAATCTCTTCTGTCAAATTCCTTTAAAAAATGTCTAGTCTGGCTCTCATCATGAGGCAACATCAGGAAAAAAAACTTAAATGGAGGTAAGTTTAGAAAACATATAGAATTGATTAATTTTCTTCTGATCCAGTAGCTGGAAAAGACATTGAAAAAAGAAGAAAATTATTGTGGGCATATACGCAAGGACTTGATTCTCCCATTTGCTCTGGAGAAATGACAAAGTACATATGTCGTGTTAGATTCAATGGGTTGGAGCAGCCAAGTTTTCCCAAAGGTGGTGTCTACAGCTGCCCAGAAAGTCTACTTGTTCTTTCTCTAGTCAAGAAGTTAAATCTGCATTTCTCCCATATGTATAGGAAAGACTAAAACATTATCTAACTAAAAATCTTCTAGGATTAAATTTATAAGCTTAAAAATTATTTAGAATTGATTTATACAACAGAAATATATTTTTCATGATTTTCATGTTATTTTTAATACTAAAATACATAGGTAATAGATTTAAAGACAACCAGAAAAGACAGTCTTTAAAAATCTTATACATAAGCCTTTCTTTTATTCCCCACCTCCCTCTGCCTCTAACTTGTTATTGGCATAGATTACAAAAAAGTCATAAAGGAGGAGGAAGAAAATACAGGTATTAAGGGTTCTCTATGTGTAAGAATGAAATTTATTAACTTTATATGATGTGCCAGGCACTATTTTAGATGCTCTTTTATATTATTTAGAGGAAAAAATATGAGAGTGATTTGGTATCTTGCTCAACAGCTAATTAGATGGCATGTCTGTCTTTTTCCAGAACTCAAGCTTTATCTTAAGTGATGCTAGTAAATAGTTAAACAGTTGTATAACTGATGAAATAAAGATGGAAATGCTCTACCAGATGTCAGCATCTAGGTGATTTAATGCTTTTCTTTCAATATAGTTTCTGTATTTAAAAACTTTGAACAAACATCCAGAGTAGTCCAAATATATTGAATTTTACAGACTTCAAAATATGGTCCATGAAAATTTTACTGTTTTGGAATATTATCAGAGTTATGTTTTTTTTTTTTTTTTTACTAATTTTCAGTTTTTTAAAGTTCAATTGTGTTCCAAAGTTTTTAGGAAAACAGTACCTTAAAAATATTAGTCAAACCGAATGTCCCAAAATGGCTGATGAATTGTATTAGGTTTGTTAAATAACTGTTAAATTTTTATGATGGACATGTCCTCTGAATACTTTTTTTTAATTTTAAAAAGTCAAACTATTATTAACATAGAGTAAAATGCTCAAATATTAAGTGAATGATTCAATTAGTTTTGACAAATGCATACATATTCACTCAAGACAGAGCATCTCCTTCAATCAAAAAAGTTTCTTTGTGCTCTTTTCTGGTCAGTTTCTACCACCCTTGAAGCTAGAGATATACACAAATCTGTTTTCTATTATCATTAGTTAGTTTTACTTATTCTAGGACTGTATATACACTGAGTCTACACAATTTTCTTTGTTTCTAGCTTCTTCCACTCAGCACAATGTTTTGATTGTCCCTTACATTGTTAGGTATATCAGTGGTTTCTTCCTTTTTATTGTGAGTAGTATCCATTCTATGAATAGTTTGTTATTCATTCTTCTATTGATGGATATCTAGGCTGATTTGGGCTGTTATGATGGAATATTCTTGTATAAGGTTTTTTGTGGACATATGTTTTCAATTCTCTTGGATTAGAATTGTAGGGTCAAAGGGTAGATATGCATTGAACAATTAATCAATAGCCAAACAGCTTTCCAAAGTGGTGTACTACATTGTCAGTTACAATATTGAATGGTATCGTTATAGCCTGTACCATCGCTTGTGTAGATGTGAAAACAGAAAAAACATTAAAAGTAATGCTTTTATTCTTATTCTAAAAGTTGCATATTTGTTGATAAAATTGGCAAGACAGAACCTCCAATGACCTGGGGACACATTTTGTGAGTTAATGTATATCAGGAAGTATAGCTATAAATAAAATGAAATTTCAAAGCACAAATAAGGAAGGAATCTGTGTCCCAAGGTGCTAATAGTATTTGACTCTGGGAAGATGAGACAGAATCTGCCGCAGTGATAGATCATATAGGAAGAATTTTCACTCACTTTCCAAAGATCAGATGTGTTTGCTACATTGCTGAAAGAGAATAATCTGCATTCATCTTTTTAACAATTTCTTTTGGCCCAAGTGATAAGAACACTATAGCTTATAGGAACTACTGTAAAATGGTAATATACAGGTATACACACAGAGTGCATGTGATTTTTGTTATGATTATATTTCTAAGCAATATTTTTTTATTTAAATGTATATAAAAGAAGTAAAGAACAAAAATGCGAAGATCCTTCTTTACTTGCTACTCCTGAAATAGAAGGGTATGACTATGAATCTCTAGATATTATTGAAATTTCTTTGTATTTGATATTTATTTTGTCTCAACAAATTTCTAAGAATTTAAATAATATAGAATATATTCTCTGACAAAAAGTAAAAATAAGCTAGAAATCAACAATAGAAAAATAGAGAATCCCTAAACATTTGGATTAAATAATAAACTTCTGATAAGTAACCCATGGGTCAAAGAAGAAATCAGAAGAGTAATTAAAAAATATTTTAACTAAAATATTTTAGACTCAACAATAATTAGAAAATAATGAAAATCAACATATTAATCTTAGAAGGATGCTGCCAAAGCAGTGGTTTGGAGACAAATTAGAGTCTTAATGCATATATTAGAATATAAGAAAGATTGAAAATAAATGATTTATACTTTTATTTTAAGAAGCTATAAAAACAATAAGTTGAACCCAAAGAAATAAGGGAATGCAAAAAATAATAAAAGAAGAAACAAATATATAAGCAAATCAATGCAGTTAAAAATGTGTTCTTTGAAAAGATTGAAAAAACTGATAACAGTTTAGCAATACTGATGATGGACAAGTAAAGGAAAAACACAAATTACTCATTTGAGGAATAAAAAAAGCAACATCGCTACATCATTATAGACACTAAAAGTACAATAAGAACATATTATGATGCTCATCATCACTAGTCATTAGAGAAATGCAAATAAAAACCATAGTGTTTTTCCTTTACTTGTCCATCATCAGTATTGCTAAAGTGTTATCGGGTTTTTCAATCTTTTCAAAGAACACATTTTTAGTTGCATCAATTTTTTTGTTTCTTCTTGGTTTAGTTTTAGAAGGTTGTATGTTTCTAAAACTTAATTTACTTCTTCTAGATTGTCGACTTTGTTGGCATATAATTGTTCATAGTATTCTTTAATTTTTTTTTTTGTATTTTTGTGGTGTCTGTTATAATTTCTCCTCTTTCATTTATAATTTCATTTATTTGTGTTCTCTCTTTTTTCTGCCTGATGAATCTTGCTAGAGGCTTGTCAATTTTATTTATCTTCTCAAAGAAAGAGCTCTTAGTTTTATTAATCTTTTCTATTGTTTTTCTCTTTTCTATTTTATTTATTTTTGCTCTGATCTTTATTATTTCTTTTGTTTGAGTTTTGTTTGTTCCTCTTTTTCTAGTTTCTTTAGGTGTAAATTTAATTATTTATTTGGGATTTTTCCTGCTTCTTGAGGTAGGCCTGTAATAGCTATAAATGTTCCCCTTACAACTGCTTTTGCTGCATTCCATAGATTTTGTAGGGTTGTGTCTTCATTTTCATTTTTACAAAGTTGTTTTTGATTTCCGGTTTGATTTCCTCTTTGATCCATTTGTTGTTTAGAAGCATATTGTTTAATCTTCACATATTTATGTTTTTTTCCAGTTTTCCTGTAGTTGCATGCCATTGTGGTCAGAAAATATGCTTGATATAATTTCAATCTTTTTGAATTTTTTGAGGCTTGTTTTGTAGCCTAGTATGGGATCTATCTTGGAAAGTATTCCACGTGCACGTGAGAAAACTATGTAATCTGTAATTTTTGGATAAAACGCTCTATAAATAAATGTCTATCAAGTCAAACTGGTCTAATGTGGCATTTAAGGCCATTATTTCCTTAGTAATTTTCTGTAATCTATCCACTGATGTAAGTGGGGTATTAAAGTCCCCAAACTATTACAGTGTTAGTGTTAATTTCTGCCTTTATGTCCATTAACATTTGCTTTATATATTTCAGTTCTCCTATTTTGGGTGCATAGATATTTATAATTGTTATATCCTTTTCTTGGATTGACCCCTTTAATACTATGTAATGTCTTTTTTTTGTCTCTTTTTACATTGTTTAAAAATCTATTTGTCTGATATGAATATTGCTACCTCAGCTTTCTCTTTTATTTTTCTAGTTGCATGGAACTTTTTATTCCTTCATTTTCATTCTGTGTACATCTTTTGATCTGAAGTGAGTGTCCTATAAGCAGCATATTGATGGGCCACTTTTTTTAACCATTCTGCCACCTTATGTCTTTTGATTAGAGCATTTAGTCCATTTGAGTTTAAGATAGTTATTGATAGGTGCGTGCTTATTGCCATTTTGTTAATTGTTTTTTGTTGTTTTATTTTTCTTTGCTGTTCTCTTGACACATTCAAAAGTATTACGTTTTTATTCTTTATGTTTTTGATGTCCTGTTTTATACCTTTTTGTTCTATAAATTTCCTGATTGTTTATTGAAGTTATAGTTTATTTTGCTACTATTGTCTTTTAACCTTCCTATTAACTTCTTAAATGGTTTATTCACTGTGATTATTGTATATTCCCTGTACCAGTGAGATTTTTTTCTCCTTTCCTGTACTTTCTTATTTCTGATTGTGACCTTTTTTTTTAGGCATAAAAGAGACCTGTTAATATTTCCTGTAAGTCTAGTTTAGTGGTGGTCAACTCCATTAGTTTTTGCTTGTGAGAAACTCTTTATTTCTTCTTCAATTCTAAGAGATAACCTTGCTGGATAAAGTATTCAGGTTGTAGATTCCTTTCTTTTAGCACTTGAAATATTTCTTGCCACTCCCTTCTGGCCTGTAAAGTTGCTTCTGAGAAATAAGCTGATAGGCTTATGGGGTTTCCCTGGTATAAGATTTATTTTTTTCATTTTGCTGCCTTTAAGATTGACTTTATCACCACACACCAAAATTAACTCAAAATGGAGTAAGGACCTGAATATAAGACTTGAAACAATAAATTGCATAGAAGAAAACATAGGAATGAAACTCAAGGACCTTGGACTTAAAGAAGATTTTGTGAATTTGACCTCAAAGGCAAGGGAAGTATAAGCAAAAATAAATGATTGGGGCTACAACAAATTAAAAAGCTTCTGCTTAGCAAAAGAAATCGTCAATAAGGTAAAGAGACAACCACCTCAATGGGAAAATATATTTGCAAGCAACGCCTCCGATAAGGACCTAATATTCAAAATATACAAAGAACTCATACAACTCAATAACAACAAAAAAATAAACAATCCAATCAAAAAATGGGCAAAGGACCTGAACAGACACTTCTCCCTAAAGAACATACGAATGGCCTACAAACATTGCTAGCTATTAGGGAAATGCAAATCAAAACCACAATGAGATATCATCTCA
This sequence comes from Pteropus alecto, assembly GCF_000325575.1. NCBI lineage: Eukaryota > Metazoa > Chordata > Mammalia > Chiroptera > Pteropodidae > Pteropus > Pteropus alecto. The sequence goes on along the minus strand of NW_006440638.1, from coordinate 4,915,432 downwards.
CACCTGTTAGAATAGCTATAATCAACAGGACAGGTAATAACAAATATTGGAGAGGATGAGGAGAAAAAGGAACCCTCATTCACTGCTGATGGGACTGCAAATTGGTACAGCCACTATGGAAAACAGTATGGAGGTTTCCCAAAAAACTAAGAATCGATCTATCATGTGATCCAGCATTCCCTCTATTGGGTATTTACCCAAAGACTTGAAAACCCATATCCCAAAAGATATTTGCATACCGATTTTCATAGCAGCATCATTCACAGTGGCTGAGACATGGAAGCAACCAAAGTGTCCTATGATAGATGATTGGCTAAAAAAGCTGAGGTACATAAATACAATGGAATATTACTCAGCCATAAGAAGAGATTCAATACTTCCATTTACGACAACATGGATGGACCTCGAGATAATCATGCTAAGCGAAATAAGCCAGACTGAAAAAGTAGAAAATCACATGATATCACTTATATGTGGGATATAAACCTAAAAGCAACAAATGAACAGGACAAACAGAGACTCAGGGACATGTACAATGAAGTAGTGGTTACGAGAGGGTAGGGAGTGGAGGAGGAGGAGAGAGGTAGATGGAGTAAAGGAGGTCAAATATAGGGAGGTAGGAGGAGGGTGAAGTGGGTAAAGGGGATCAAATATATGGTAGCTGAAGGACACTAGACTTTGAGTGGTAATCACACAACAGAATATATAGATGTCAAATTATAGTGTACACCTGAAAATTATATAGTTGCATTAACCAGTGTTACCCCAATAAACTTAATAAAAATAAAAAAAATAATAAAAAAGATTGTCTCTTTATCCTTAACCATTGCTATTTTAATTAGGATATGCCTTGGTGTCAATCTCTTTGGGTTCATCTTGTTTGGAACTCTATGTGCTTCCTGGACCTGGATATCTGGTTCCTTTTCCAGATTAGGAAAATTTTAGATATTATTTTTAAAAATATTTTTTATGCCCCTTTCTTTCTCCCTTCTCCTTCTGTATTCCCTATAATGTGAATGTTAGTGTTCCTAATCTTATCCCAGAGATCACTTTATCAAGCAAATTACTTATCTCCATTTCATTAGGATTTTTCTCTGGAGTTTTTCATTTTTCCTTCATTTAGGGCATTTTCTTTTGTCTCCCCATTTTGTTTGACTTCTGTATTTGTTCCTATGAGTTGAATTGAATAGCTATCTCTCTCAGTTTTGAAAGAGAGTTTTCTGAGCAGATCGTGTATGGAACAGTTTTGACAGGCCAGTTGTAGTTGGGGCGGTCGCATGTGGTGACTGGTGCATCATCTGGCCTGAAGGAATATGGGTTCCAAGTTGGGTAGCCTGGTGTGTGCTTATTTCCTTGCTAATCTAATCTGGGTGGGGTTGCCTGATGAGAATGGGGATGCTCTGTGCCTAAATAGATTCATTGGTGATTTCCTACAAATATTTAAGGATGAATCAATTTGCCTAATATCAATCTTGCACAAACTATTTCAGAAAATAAAGAAGGGGGCAATTTTCAACTTGTGTTATGAAACCACGATGACACTGATTCCAAATCATATAATGACTCTGCAAGGAAAGAAAACTAAGGCCAAATTTTTTCATGAACAGAGATGTAAAATCTTAAACAAGATAATGAAGTGAGGCAAATTCCAGGAATGCAAGATTGGTTAAATATTGAGACATTAATCAATATACTTTAACACCCATATCAAATAAAGAGGAAAATCATGTTTAACTTCATTGACGTAGAAAAATCATTCGATAAAATCCAACAGCATTTCGTATAAAAACACTCAGAAAACCAAAAATAGAGGGATCTTTCTTAATGCAATTAAGATTATATAAAAAATGACAACCTATAGTTATTATCCAACATAATAGTAAAAAAACTGAACAGCTTCCTTCTGTAATTGGAAACAAAATGAAGATGTCCACTATTGGATTTCTACTCAATATTGCATTGAAATTCTTAGATAGTGTAAGAAGAAGGAAAATAAAAGAAAAATATATTTTTAATTTTTATTTTTCAATTAGAATTGACATACAATTTTATTTTATATTAGTTTCAGGTATATAGCATAGTGATTAGACATTTATATATAATTTATGAAACAATTCCCCCAATTAGTCTAAATACCCCCCTGGCACTATATATAGTTATTACTATATTATTGCCTATATTCCCTATGCTGTACTTTAGATATATCTGTTATGTCTCCCAGTTTAGCTGGGTGACTTCATATAGTAGGTGTTTTGTGTGGCCCAGTGGTGCAGTCTCCCTGATCACTTACACTGGGTGCTCCAGGAGTGCCCCTTGTGTTGTTGTGTGTGTCCTCTTGTTGTAGTTGAACTTTGTTTGTTGTTGGCATGTCAGTGAGTGAGACTGACTCTCAGGCTGACTGCTTGTGAAGATTGGCCATGCCCACAGTGTATGAACTGCTGTGTGGGGGTTGGCCCCAAATAATGCGGTGCACTCCAGTGAGTTCATATCCTTGTTGAGACTACTCTTTGGGTGTGTTATTTGTGGGACTAATCAGGTAATGAATGCTCTGTAGAGGTCTAACACCAGCCTCTGGGTGTGTTGATTCTGAAGCCCCTTGGGAGGGGGTCCCATGCAGGCAAAGTCAGCCCAGGCCTCTGATCAGCCCAGTGCTACTTTATAGGAGCTTCAAAGCTATTCATATTTGGTTGCTGCTTAAGCTGGACCTGGAGGTATGTGGGAGAGGGTGAACAGAGGTCGATTGCCACTAATATTGGGTCTTGAACAGCTTAGCAAAAGGCCTAGGGCACTTCAGGCTCTTCAGGCTCAGCAGCTGAATGAGCTCCAGGGGTACAAGAGTTGGATGAAGTGGATTCTCAGGGAGTCACTAGCATGGGGCAAGCGGTATTTCTCAGGTTGGTGCAGATTCAGATTTGTTGCCAGTGCTAAACCTGTGGCCACTGGCAGAAGACTCAACTCACACTGAGGCTACCTGCTGCCTACCTTGAGCTCACAGATCCCCAAGATTTGTTTAAGAAATACTGCAGCTAGGGACTGGTGGCCTGTCACTGAAATTGTATCCTGAGGTATGTAATCTGAAGCCTATTGATTCTTGTGGAAGAAACTTCCTACTTGGAGAGTGGAGTGGGCCTGATTGCCCAGTAACTACTGGAAATTGCCACTGAGCAATTTTTGAGTTGGGTGGAATAGGATTTCAGGGTGTCATGGAGTGGAGTACACATATCTCACCAGGCCAGTGCAGATTCAGTTTTAGCCATGTAGAGGGAAGGTTCAACAAAGGCAAAATGGCACTCACCTTCAAGCTGCACAGGAAAATGGCTCAACAAAGGGACAATGACAGCTCTCCCTCCAGCCTTCACCTTAAAGCCATACAACTCAGTCTTTCTCTGTATATCTCTGGCACCTCCTGAGCTGCTATTCTTTTGCTGTAGCCCAGGGCAAGCGCCTGCAAAGCAGTGAGTCTGTGTGCAGGCCTTTGAAAGGGACATCTGGATTTACAGCTGCCTTCTGTCTCACCTGGATGGTTGGAATCCCTAGTGATTTTCACAGCCAGATTTTGTGATAACTCCTCTTCCCAGCACTGGAACACTGGGCTGGGGAGTCCTGGTGTGGGGCTGAGGCCTCTTGCTCCTCTGCAACCAAGATATCCCTCCCGATGCTCAACCAACACATGTGGGTATGGGATCTGCCCATTTCATGTCCCTGCTCCTACCATTCTCAATGTGGTTTCCTCTTTATATCTCCAGTTACAGGAGTTCTGTCCAGCTAGTTTTCAGGTCGTTTTCTATGTTGATTGTTTTATAATTTAGTTGCAACTTATAATTTAATGTGGTTATGGGAGGAAGCATGCAGTGTTTACTTATTCCGCCATCTTGACTGAAAGCAATCTGAAAAATATATTCTTAAAACTAAGGAGAAAATTGTCATTATTTGCAGATGTAATACTCATTTGTGTGAAAATTCACAAACTACGAAAGAAATAATGGAGTTTAGTAAGATCACTGGTAAATATATAAAATTCATTATATGTTTATAAAGTAATAATAATTAGAAATTAAAACACTTTTTCAATTTATAATAAAACACCATATTAATTGAGTGGAAGACTAATTTTTGTTAAGATGTCATCTCTGCTCGCACTCTATGCAACCTTAATCAAAAGTTCAGCATTTTTTTTTTTTTTTGTGGAAGTTGGCAAGTTGATTCCAAAACATAAAGAAATGCAAAAGACCTGAAACATCCAAAGAAATATTTTGAAATACCAGACATTGAGACTGTTTTAAGCTACTTTGATTAAGATAATCCTCTATTTATGCAAGGGCAGACAAGTTAACCAATGGAACAAAATATATCTGAGGAAAAGACTTACCAATATACAGTAAACTAATGAAAAATTGTTATGGCAGTGTAATGATAAATGAATAAACTGAATATGGAAAAATAAATCTTGACTCTATATACACGAAAATTATGTTGGGATTGATTCTAGACCTATATGTGAAAGGTAGAACAATACAGTTTCTAGAATAAAATATAGGAGAATATATTCAGGGATAGACAAAGATTTCTTAAATAGTATTTCAGTAAGCATTAACCAGAGAAGATTGATAAATTAATAAGACTTGATTAAAAACTAGACAAAAATAAGGAGCAACTGGAAACTTCATACATTGCTGGTGGGAATATAAATAGGTATGACCATGTTGGAAATCTGACAGTATCTACTAAAGCTAAACATACTTATACCTATGACCCAAAACTTCTACTACTGATTATATAGCAAACAAAATGAATGCTTATTTCTATCAAAACATGTTTATAGTGGTGTTATTTACAATAGTAAAAAATTGGAAACAGAACAAACTATCCTCAGTTGAACACCTACATAAATTGTGGTACATTTATACACTGGAATTCCACACTGCAGTGAAGAACTATTGCTATTTGCAACAACAAAAACATCACATATATAATGATGAAAAATATTAAAACAATGGTAAACAATATATGATTCTGTTTATATGAAGTTCAAAAACGAACGAACTCATAATATGCAAGGACAGAATAATGGTAACTCTTTGTGCAGATTATCACTAGGGTGGGAGTGCAAGGGAAGTCTGCATTTCATACCATATTTATGCACCATATTTATCTTTGTTACCTCAAATTTGCATTATTAAATAATGCAGAAAGTTTTTTTTTTTTTTTTAATAGGTAATTTTGCATCTATGGCCATGCTACCCTGAACAAACCCCATCCCATCTGATCTCGGAAGTTAAACAGGGTCGGGCCTGGTTAGTACTTGGATGAGAGACCACCTAGGAAGACCAGGTGCTGTAGGTGTAAAAAAATAAAAAAAATAAGGGATTATAAGCTGATGAGGTCTTTGCAATCTATGAGGTTAACCAAGGGTTGTCTCACCTAAAAAAAAAGATATATATATATCTTTAAATAAACAAACAAACAAAGTCGTTCAACCTAAATATTAGGGCCAGCTATTTGAATGTCATTCTTATTCCTTTCTAGACTAAGTTTACTTATTCTTTCCAGCACCTTCTCTCTTTTTTTTTCTTTTTCATATTTCTTTTTCCTGTTCACATTAGATATTATTTTAATTCCTTAATTAAAGTTTTCGACTGTTTTTATTGACATATAATTCACATACTATAAAATTTGTCTATTTAAAGCATACGATTTGATGTGTTTTAGTATATTCACGGAGTTATGCAACTGTAACAAAAACCTAATTTTAGAATGTTTTTGTCTCACCTAAGAGCTTTACTGTACCCATTACCAGTCACTCTCTAAGTCCTCATTCAATTCGCCCAAACTGGGCAATTCCTGATTTACTTTCTTTCTACTTTTCTGATTTGCTTTTTCTGCTCATTTCATATAAATGAAATCATACACTATGTAATATTTTGTATCTGACTCCTTTTACTTAGCATAATGTTTTCAAGGTTTACCATGTTATAGTAAGTATCAGTACTTCATTATTTTTATGGCTGAATGTTATTTCATTGTATGAATATATCACATTTTGTTATCTCTTAATCAGTTGATAGACATTTGGGCTGTTTACACTTTTTGGCTATTATGAATAATGCTACCATGAACATTCCTGTACATGTTTCTGTGTGGACATATGTTTTCAATTATTTTGAGTAAATAACTAAGGGTGGAATTGCTGGGTCATATGGTAACTCAATGTTTAACTTTTTGAGGAATTGCTAAACTGTTTTCCAAAGCAGCTATACAATTTTTTATTTCCACAAGCAAAATGTAAGAGATACCATTTCTTCACCTGCACTGAAATTTATTATTTTCTTTTCTTGTTTATAAGAAAATGATACCATTCTCATAGGTGTAGTATCGTATTTCATTGTACTTTAGATTTGCATTTTCCTAAAGACTAATGATGTCATGCATATGTCATGTGCTTATTGGCCATTTATATATTTTCTTTGTAGAAAGGTTTATTTAAATTCTTTGCTCATTTTTAAATTGGAATATATTTTTTATTCATAACTTTGTAAGTTTTTGTATAATATGTATACTGGACTGCAAATATTTTCCTCCATTCAGTTGATTGTCTTTTCAATTTCTTGATAGAGTTCTTTTATGATCAAAGGTTTTTAATTTTGTTATAGTTCAATTTATGTATTTTTTCTTTTGTCTCTATGCTTCAGGTTGTACCTAACAAATTACTACCTAATCCAAGTCATGAAGATTTATTTACACTTCTGTTTTCTTCTGCAATTTATATATTTTTAGCATTTACATTTTGTTTCTTATGTCATTTAGGGTTAATTTTTGTGTAGGGTGTGAAGTAGAGATTAAGCTATTTAATACATTTAAATTTAATGTAATTACTGATAAAGTAGGATTTATATCTGCTATTTGACTATTTAGTTTTTATATGTCTCATATGTTTTTGTTCTTTCATTCCTTATTAGTGCCCTCTTTTGTCTTAAATAGTTATTTTTAGCATACCATTTCAATTCTTTTGTTATTACTTTTACTATATATTTTAAATTAGTATTTTTAGTCATTGCCTAGAAGTTAAAATAACATTTAATTTACAATAATGTAGTCTTAATTAATACCAACTTAATTTTAATAGAATATGAACACTTTGCTTCTGGATTGCTGTGTTTCCCTCTCCTATTTGTGTGCTGTTATTGTCATACAAATTACATCTTTATACATTAAATGCCCATTAACGTAGACTTGCATTTATTCCCTTTTGCAGTTGTCTTTTAAATCATAGAAAAGAAAAAAGGTATAAACAAACAATGTATTTATACTTCCTTCTACATGTGTCCCTGTAGTTACAATTGCTGAAGCTGTTTATTTCCTCATGTAGATTTAGTCATTAATGTTGTTCATTAATATTTGAAGATCTCCCTTTGGCCTTTTTGTGGGGCAGGTTAGCTAGTGACAGAAACTCTCATTTTCTTAAATATGAGAATAGTTTTTATTTCTTTGTAATTTTTGAAGGTTAATTTTGCTTGTTATAGGATTCTTGGTTGACAGTCTTTTTCTTTTAGCACTTCGAATATTCCATCTAACTGTTTCTGGTCTCCATGAATTCTTATGATAATTCAGCTATAAATCATACTGAGGGTACTTTGTATGTGATAAGTTCTTCTCTTTTGCTGATTTCAAGATTTCTCTTGTCTTTGGGTTTCAATAATTAGATTTTAATGTGTCTAAGTATGGATGTGTTTGAATGTGTATCATTTGGAGTTTGTTGAGTTTCTTGAATGTGTAGATTAATCCTTTTCATTCAATTTTGGAAATTTTCTGACATTATTTCTTTAAATTATTTTTCTGTTCCTTTGTCTGCTCTTCTTCTGAGACTTGCATTTTACCTATATTGGTACACTTGACATTTTCTCTCAGGTCTCTGAGATTATGTTCATTTGTCTTTATTTCATTTTTTTTTTAAACGAAATCATATCAATTCACTTATTATAATGTTTAATAATTCTTTAATTTCCTCAAATCTGCTGTCAAATACCTATAGTAATTTTTCTTTAAAATTTCAGTTACTGACACTTCAACTCTAGAATTTTATGTGGTTCTTTTTTTCTAATTTTTATCTCTTTATTGGTATAATCTATTTGTTGCTACATCATTCGCCACTTTCATTTGACTTTTGAGATACGGTTTTCTTTAGTCCTTGAACGCATTTTAAATAATTGATTTAAAGTCTTTGTATAGTGAGTTCAAAATTTGGGCTTCACAGGGACAATTTCTATAGATTGCTTTTTTCATGTGCATAGGCCATATTTTCTCATTTCTAGTAGACCTTAACTGTTTTTGAAAATGAACATATTACAAACAGAGACTCATAGACATGGACTATAGACTAGTAGTTACCAGAAGGTAGGGGGTGAGGGAAGAGAGGGTAGCTAGATGGTTAAAGGGGGTCAAATATAGGGGGGTAGGGAGTAGGGTGAAGTGAGTAAAGGGGATAAAATATATGGTAGCTGAAGGAAACTGGACTTTGGGTGGTAAACACACAATAGAATATACAGATGTCAAATTATAATGTACACCTGAAAATGATATAATTGTATTAACCAATGTTACCCCAATAAACAATAAAAAAAGAAAAAAAAAGAAAAATGAACATTTTAAATAATATAACGTTTCAACTCTGGAAATCAGATTCTTTTCCCCAGGGTATATTGATGTTACCATTTTTGTTGTTGTTGTTATTATCTTTGTTTAATGACTTTTCTGAATTAATTCTATAAGGTCTATATTCTTCATTATTTGTGAGCACCAAAGTTCCTTATTGGTTAGATCAGTTGTCAGCTAATGATTAAACAAAGATTTCCATAATGGAATGAATACTCTCAGTTTTTGCCAAGTGGCTCTGTTTGCTTGTTGGGGTATATGTACAGCACTCAATCCGGGAGTTGACAAATCTACTTTGGCTTTCATGTACTGCCTGCCTTTTCAGAGCCTCAAGTTTAGCCTGAAGTGAAAGTCTTTCCTGAGCATGTGCACAGCCCTGAGCATACTCACAGCCCTCCACTCATGTATGAACTTCTATATTCCCAAGAATATGTCACAGGTTTTCAAAGCTCTTATGAACATCCTTATTCTCCAGATTTGTTTACTTCTTAGCTTTTTGCATACCTTATATTTTGCCTCAACTTTTATTTATTGCCTCTAATAGTCACAAATTTAAATGACTGCCTCAAAATTATTTTGGCAAACTCCTTTGGGAGTAAGACTTTTTACACAAGTTGAGCTCAGAGGCAGGTCAATTAAAGACAATGCAAGTGGAATCTTCCAAGGAGCCACAGTTTTCTGAGAATAAGACTTGAAAGCATTCCAACCCTGTTCTGCCTCCCCTGGTAGCTGCTTGCCTGCTAGTTTTCACTGTGACTATAAGCTGTTGATTTTTCAGGCTACCATGGAACTGGAGAGTGGGATGAGAATAAGGCAAGTTAAAATGCTGCAAAACTTGCTCTTTTTACTGACATTCAGTCATATTTCTTGAATAAATACTCCCCAGATTGCTGCAAGCCTTTGGTTACTTTCCAGAGTTCTGATAAAATTTTTACGAGTTCTACATTGCTTTTATGGAGGAGAGAATTTTTAGAGATCTTACACAATCATTTTCACTGATTTATCTCTCTAAAAAATTTTATGATGGTATAAATTTTTACTGTTCCTAACACAGAAGTCAATATAGAAAAGCTAAAAGAGGAACTTTGTGTTGTTAAAGCCATCTAGATGTTGGTCTTAACTAACAGTATCTTAATGGCTTTTTAAAAAATTATAGATTTTCTCATACCTACCCACTATGTATTTTGCAGTCTCTTCTTCATCCATGCCTAGACTAGGATCCTTGCAGCTTATGTCATTCATGGACTGGGGTATGTCTACAGGGGCTAGCATACACAATGGTCCAGTAAGGATGGCCTACAAGTGGTAGACCTTGATTTTTTTTTTTCTTCTTTCCTTCCTTTCTTCCTTCCTTCCTTCCTTCCTTCCTTCCATCCTTCCTTCCTTCCTTCCTCCTTCCTTCCTTCCTTCCTTCCTTTCTTTCTAATTGAAGAAATGATTTAATTTTTTTTCCCCCATCTACCTCCTCACTTCTTCCTGCCCCCTCCCCTCTGGTTACCACTAGTCCATTGTGCATGTCCATGAGTCTCTGTTTGTCCTGTTCATTTGTTGCTTTTATGTTTATATCCCACATATAAGTGATATCATGTGATTTTCAACTTTTTCAGTCTGGCTTATTTCGCTTAGCATGATTATCTTGAGGTCCATCCATGTCGCAAATGGAAGTGTTGCATCTCTTCTTATGGCTGAGTAATACTCCATTGTATATATGTACCAGAGCTTCTGTAACCAATCATCTATCATAGGAGACCTTGAATTTTAAAACAAACTTTACATGTGTTTTTCCCCCCAAATTTTAGCATCAACAAGTAGAATTTCCAGGAGTAGGAAATGCATTATATTATATATTGTGGTTTTAAAATGGAGCCTTCATTTATCTTCTCCTGCTCCTACATTAAACATCAACACACTCAAGTCTAGTAACTTATTTAAAATATTTTATAATAATAAAATTAAAAAAATTGATATATATTTATAAAGTTAACAATATACTTCATTTCTAGCACTTTTCTAAGATAAGTATTTATTTTGATAGTGGGAGGCAGAAACTGAATTTATCACTTTATAATTTATCTAAACATGCTATGTTCCTGATACATAAAAATGTTATTGGGGACTGTTATTTTCATATAATAACTTCAAGTGTGGCAAAAATTTTAGAATAAGTAAAATAATATTCTGAATGATTTGGTTTGAAAAATTGTTGTGTCACAATATTTAATGTCATATTACTAATTATATTTTAAAGGCAAAATTTGAGCTTCCAAAAGCTTCTTTGATTTTTAGCAATGATTTTTTTCTGGAAAACCTTAATGAATTCAAATCATCCAATTTAATCTTGATTAATTGCAGCATTCCAAATATAAAAACTTTGAAGTTTTTCTGAGATCCTTGAAAAGAAACTTTGGAATCTTACATTTCCAGTGTACTTTAATTTCAACTGCTGCCTGGTTGAAGCATTTATGAACTTCTCTAAGATTAAGGCTGAATTTCTCTAGCAGGTTTTTGTAATGTCTGGATTCATTTTCCAGTATTACATCTGGTATATTATTGGAAAGATTGAACACAAGGTAATTTTACAAATATTTCCCAGTTCTGAACATTATATATAACATCTCCTATTATAAGCTACCAAGATTTCTGTAGTCACCTTGAGGTCAACTCAGGATAGGAGTCAAGAAAAATAGAGGTTGCAAGATTGTATTGGCCTAGAAAATGAGAATCTGAGGGTAAACACGAAGTTTCTATCATCACATTCAAGGAAAATACACAGTGCTCACTTAGGCTGCTTTTCCAGACTTTCTCATCTGAACCACAAACTTTTTGGCCTTCTGGTTTATAGTTTAATACTTCTAGCCAAAGAACAGTATATTTATTTTGAAAGGAGAAAATGTGCTTCATGATGTAGGAAAAAGAGAGCAAGTTAAATGGGCTGAGTTCTACTACCATTTTAGGTACTTTCAGGTTTCTCATTCAAAATTTTTCCTGTCTTAATTTAATTGGGCTGCTATAACAAAATACCACATACTGGGTAGCTTATGCAAAACAGAAATTCACAATTCTGGAGGCTGGGAGTCCTAGATCAGGGTGCCACCTTAGTCTGGTGAGGGCCTCTTCGCGGTTTCATAGTCTGTGACTTCTCACTTTGTCCTCACATGGTGGAAGGGGCTAGGGATCTCTATGGGTTCTCTTTTATAAAGAACACTAACCCCATTCATGAAGCCTCTACCCTCATGATCTAAGACCCTC
>NW_006440638.1:4887569-4902638 GCF_000325575.1 Pteropus alecto | reverse complement strand
CTATTATAAGCTACCAAGATTTCTGTAGTCACCTTGAGGTCAACTCAGGATAGGAGTCAAGAAAAATAGAGGTTGCAAGATTGTATTGGCCTAGAAAATGAGAATCTGAGGGTAAACACGAAGTTTCTATCATCACATTCAAGGAAAATACACAGTGCTCACTTAGGCTGCTTTTCCAGACTTTCTCATCTGAACCACAAACTTTTTGGCCTTCTGGTTTATAGTTTAATACTTCTAGCCAAAGAACAGTATATTTATTTTGAAAGGAGAAAATGTGCTTCATGATGTAGGAAAAAGAGAGCAAGTTAAATGGGCTGAGTTCTACTACCATTTTAGGTACTTTCAGGTTTCTCATTCAAAATTTTTCCTGTCTTAATTTAATTGGGCTGCTATAACAAAATACCACATACTGGGTAGCTTATGCAAAACAGAAATTCACAATTCTGGAGGCTGGGAGTCCTAGATCAGGGTGCCACCTTAGTCTGGTGAGGGCCTTCTTCGCGGTTCATAGTCTGTGCCTTCTCACTTTGTCCTCACATGGTGGAAGGGGCTAGGGATCTCTATGGGTTCTCTTTTATAAAGAACACTAACCCCATTCATGAAGCCTCTACCCTCATGATCTAAGACCCTCCCCAAAGCCCCACCTCCTAATACTATCACCTTTGGAGGTTAGAATTTCAACTTATCAATTTTGAGGGTAGGGGATACAAACATTCATACCATTGCCGTTATCAACCTATTGATGTGCAAATATGGCTATTTTATGAAGCATTTCATCCATGGGAACTGTGTCATATTGGGAAAATAAGAACAAGTTTTGGTCTCTAGATATCAGCTTATTTCTTCTACTCACAACTGAAATTGAGTCTTTTATAGTATAAGCTTGTCCATAAATTTAACACAATTGCACAGCATTCTTATAAATGTTTTTTTAATGCATGTCATTTTGACTGAAAACTTCTATTCTTGAAGTATGCTGGTAAACTAGCTCTCTGGGAGACAAAAATCTGATTTGTAGATTGTCAATTTCCAAGTTCTAAACATTTCTGTTACAGCTAATTTCAAGCTACCAATGTAGAGTTAGGAAGAAGTACACAATTGGTTTTCCAGAGCCAGCATGAGTGGGCTACAGAACACTATTCTATCTAGTCTTACTATATATTTTTTTCAAAGCTCAATGTTATTACAATCTCTCTCTTCTATGAATCTCTGAGAAAACTTTGAACTGACCTGAATCTACCAACTTGAAGCTAGATTGGATTGACTTTTTGCTCATTCTTCTGTGGAGACTTGAGAACTTTTAGATGCCCTCTGATTTCCAGGAGTTAGTAAATCAGCCACAACTGACTGGCAGGATGAGTAAAAGAGAGCTATGTGCACATCTTTTGGGTAAATATATTTTTATTTCTTCTCACCTTAATACAAATTCTCCTTAATACAAACCAGCGACATTTTAATAAACAAAAATAAAATGTATTTATCTTCACATGAAAAGTCCAGTTCTCTGTGTATTAGGTGACCTAGAGTTATCAGTTAATAGTGGTAAGTACCCAACTATAACCCCGGGGTTTATTCATCAGACATTTCTTGTATGTTTTTAGTGTTCTTATCTATATTTGAAAACCCATTTCCAAATAGCTCACAGATCGTAAAAGCATTAATTGGTAATCCTTTCTTTTTTTTTAGCTCATTGACTCACATTCTTTGGCAATTGCTGGTATCAGTTTAAACATGAACCTAGTAAAGGTACTATTTTTAACAAATGTAACTTAAGCAATATTTTCTTATTTGGGAGCTTATTTTAAGCTGATACAACATCTGTGACTCTTGGTATTAAACCAGCCTGGATTAAGTTTTACAGCAATTACCGAATTTAAATTTTAGAATAGCAAGCATATGACTTGATGGCCAGGTGAAAATGAGGCTTGTTGAAACTAGAACTAAAGAAAACATGTTTCAGAATTTACCACTTCCTCTTTGTTATAAATATGCATAGACATGCATAATTGGGTGGAGTTTATGCCTGGAATGTAAAGTAGAATAGTATCTAGGAGTCAGCTAGTACAATGGATATAAAATTATAAGTTACATTTCACTTTTGGATATTTCCAGGGATATAAATCAGTTATCTGTATTTAAATGGGTGTAGCCATGCCTGTGTCACTGTGTGTGTTTCTGTGTTGGATTAAGGGGAGTAGGGGTAGAAGCAAAGTAAATAAAGTCAGAAATTTCTGATGACCGTCATTTTGTAATTCTTTAGTATCTTTAGGTGCTCCTACATTTCTGGTTAGACTTTGGTGTGAGAATTGTCTCTTCTGAGTTTATTAGATATGTGAAGCCTGAAGAACCTGGGAAGTTTCTGAAACTGGAGAATATCAGTATATTAGAAAATAGTATCTATAATACAGTAATATAAATCTTGAAAGGATAAAGATAAAAGAAATTTTAGTAATTTTACCAAATTAACCTCTATGGAAAATAAAGTAAAATATTTCTATTTTCAAAGAAAGAAGGAACACAAACACTGGAATTTCCATCTGTGGAAGTTACAGTACAGAACAGTTTAAGGCATGTTATAAGTGATCATTTATTTTTTAGAGTCTGTTTTTTTTTCCCTCAAATAATGCAATTTTAACTAGCTTTTAACTTTTTTTCAGTGATGTTACAATTGAAAAGAAATGTAAAGTTTTATGTAGTGATTTCTCATTTTACCCCCAATATTTTGACTTGAAAAAGTCATATATGCCTGTACGTATTCCTTCTTCTGTTGTAATATGTGTCAAAATGGTTACTTAATATCTGTGTTCTCTATTTCTCTTCATGTTTTGTTGATTTTTTTTATGCTTGATAATGCTCTGGTTTGAAAAATGCAGAAGTAAATTTATTCGTGCAGCTCTTACCCTTTCTTTTTTTCTCTCTCTTTTTCCCCCTTTGGTTTTCTTCCTTCCTTCCTTCCTCACTCCCTCCCTCTCTCCCTCCGTCTGGTTATAAAATAGAGGAAAAAAATACTAGGAAGCAAATTTACTGTGCCATTAATTAACCTGCTTTGGGCCTGAAAAGCATCTTCTGTTACTATTTTGAGCAATACAACATGGTCAGCAAAGGACAAGACAGAAATGTTCTAAAGGGAGGAATCTAGCTGGCTTCAAAGATTACTCCTAAAAGGCGGTGGCCCTTAGCCTTGGATGCACATTAAAATCACTTGGGATATATTTAAAGTTCCAGTCAACAGACTTCTGATTTCTGCTTTGGCATGTAGTAGAGAGCTGAGAAGGGTGTCACTTATACACACACATCTTTACAACAAAAAGAGATGAACATACTGCAAGTTGATGGCTTTTCTTGATTATGGCTTTTCCTGAATCAGCTAATTACCCATACTGAAATACAAAATATCAAGGGTTATAGGGGCTGAAGGTTGGTGGAAGGATTGACCAAAAAAGGATGGCAGAAGAAATTTTGTGGATGATGGAACCATTTTGTATCAATGACTCTGGAGGTGGAAATGTGATACTATACATTTGTGAAGAAGACCCATCGAACAGTATACCATAAATAGTGAGGTATACTGTACTTTTGTGAATTTAAAAACCAATAAAGGAAAAAGTGATCCTGATTTTGAGATCAATTAAATCAGCATTTCTGAGAATGGGATCTTGGCATCAATCAGGTGATTCCAATATGGATGTAAAATAGAGAACTTCTTCTAGAGTTGCCATTGATCTTTGTGAATTTATTATAGTATAAGCATTGGTTCCTATACTTCACTGGCCATTGGAATCGCCTGGAATCTTTGAAAAATACTGATGTCTCTTATCTCAAGGCATTTTGATTTAATTCGTGAGATGATATAGCTATCAGAAATTTTAAAAGCTCTTCTGGTGATTCTAATGTGCAGCAAAGTTTGAGAACTACTGGTCTAGAGCAGTGATTCCCAAACTTTAATCTGCATCAGAATCATCTGAAAAGTTTGTTAAAATACAGATTACTGCGGCCCAGAGATTTTTGATTAAATAGATCAAAGCTGGTGTCTAAGAATTTGCAGTTCTAATAAGTTCCCAGATGATGCCAGTACTGCTGGCCTTTTGACAATTACTGGTCTTAGAACAGTGCTTCTCAATTTTGCTGTGCATAAAATCACTGAAGTCAAAATAAAAATTACGAGCCATTGATCTAGAGTAAGTCTTAAGATTCTTCAATTCCAACAAGCTTCAATGTAATGTTATTGGATTCAAGACAACAGTTTGATTAACAAGGTCTCTAGAATCTTGCATGACTTATGAAGCAGCAGCAGCTGCAGCAGCATCTGTTAGTTTTGTGTACATTTAAAGTTTGAAAAGTATGCTCTAGAGGTTGATGGGTATTAAATACTGTATTCTCTGCAACCTGACTTTCCATTAGTCAGCACATTAAGTTTTGACCTCTCTCTCTCTCAGAAGATAAACTTGCTTACCTATGTGCATAATAATTTATAAATTCATAATAATAAATGTGAGTACAAAGGCAGATGAATACATCAGGGCCAGCAAATTTCTCCGTAGTAGGGAAAACCACAGAAAATCAACTTATTGGAAGATGGCTTAATGAGTGAGAAATAGTTAAGGAATTCAAGTGAAATGCCTCCCAGATTCTGATTGGGTATCTTGTCTCATTCTAGTATAATGTGTTCCTCTTGGGCATATCATTAATGGCCTATGAATAATTGCCTGCAGAACAGCCTCTCTCCCTAGTTCAATCAGTTGTTCTCAAGAAGGTGAAGTCACCAATTACAGAGTATGTTGGTGGTTTCCTCCAAAGGCTGGTGTGGGTATGAGTAACTAAAAACTGTAGGCCCCTCTTTAATATAAAAACTCAGATGAAAATAAATATTTTTGCCATTAAATAGCTTGTGATAAAGTTAAGCTTCTAGCAGAATAAAGCCAAACGTTAATGAAAGAGTGTTTGCTCTTAGCTTTTAAAAAATTAATTTTTAATTTATCATGACTTAGTTAAAGAAAAGAAAAAGTGACCTGCATATCTTTCTATATTTGCATATCTTAATGCATCTTTACTTTCTAAATGAAAAGAACAGAAGGTGGGCTCTGTTCGATATGGAAACCAACATTGTTTCAGTCAGGTTAGAGCCTCTATAATAAAGCATTTATGAAGCAAGCAGAACTGTTCCCCCTTTGATGGGAATTGATATGTGCTTTTCCATGTTTGGGGTCATAGTGACAAAGTCTGGGGATAATGTCTCAGCCACAGGGCCAACTTATTTAGAAGAATGTGGGTAGGACTACTTCAAGAACATTAGTAGGCATTAAGTTTAGGGAGATAAACAATAGCTTTGATTATTGAGCTATAGTTTACTTCTGCACATATATTAATGTATATGTGCATACATATATTAATGTATACATATATTAATGTATATGTGCAGAATAAATTTACATTTTACTTTTATCCTATTCTTCCATTAAAATAAACACAGCCATAAATTGTGATGCTTGATTTCCATATAAACATGTAAAATTCAAGGTATTGGTCTTTGAACAGCCTAATAAGGCTTTTTAGGTGACAAAATAAAAGTGTATTATGTCTCTCATGAAGTCTCATTAAGTCATAATGTGGAAACAAACTGGTAAACTTCCCAGGTTACATATTGGCCACAAATATTGATAAAGATTTTTAGCCTGGCTACACAGTATAATTACCAATCTTCCCTGTAACTCCTTACTTCCATTCTTGTATAATTGGTCTGGTAATGTCTGGACATTGTTATTTTTCATCTTGAAAATGTCCTTCAAATGAGAGGGAGAAAGAAACCTCAGCAAATGTTTAAAGTACAGTAAACAATTTTATGTGTTTTAGTATACAAAGGACTCCCCTGACCTCCTAGCAACTGTGATTCAGAAACTATTTAGAACTTGTGTGTCCTCACAGTTCCATATTGTCATATTTATGAATTTGCTAACAGATCTCTAGCAACGCCAAGGAGCCTCTAGGGTAGAACATACTTGTAGTAGCAATGAGGTTTTCAGGTATTTGGACCTGGAAAAGGCAGACTGAAAAAACACATGAGGAGAATTAGATAAGATCAATCGTGTCAATCTATCACATTTGTCTCTCTCTTTGTAAGTCTAGAAGATTTCTTTTGTTACAAAGAATTAGTAAAGTCTGATAATTATTGAAATATGAATTATCGAAATATAAATAAGGAAAAATTTAAGACCTTAAAATGTTTCTTGACTAATACTTTAGATTAAACAGACCCATGAGAACAATTGGTTATAGATAGTTTCTGGTCCATTGAGGATAATGTATTGTCTAACTTTTGGCTACTTAGGTAGGAGAAATCATATTAAGAGTTAAAAATCATATTCAGTTCCATAGCTGGAAAATGCTCCATAAGCACAGGTGAAATTTCAAGGCTCGATTCAGTATCATAACATTGCCAACAGGCTAGAACTAAAGAAATGGCGGACTAGCAATTATCAGTCAAGGAAGTTCCTTCTCTTCTGTTTCCTACGTCATGACAAAATTATATGTTTTTTATTCAACAGTAAGAACTCTCTCTGCGAAGCTTGTAAAATATGAATACATAACCAGCTGAACAAGAGCCAGCAGCTAACCACAAACCATCTTCCAATACCTTTCACAGTAATGGAATTGCTGACGTTTCCCTGGAGCACATTTTGCAGAAGCAAGATTATTTCAATGGCGTGATAGACAGTATCTGAGTAAAAATAACCAGAAGAGAATAATACTTCACAATGTAATGGCAGCCTCTGATTCTGAGTTCCCCAAAGCCTGGTATAAGCAAGAGAAAAACAGGTGTAGCTCCAATTTAATATATAAGAGCTTATGAACTAAGAATTCTATTATTTTCCATTGCAAATACATAGAATGTTTTGCAGTGAGTGTCTTTAATTTTACACCTCAAAGACTTTGGTTTCAGTGTCAGAAGCAGTAATAGAAATGTCATGGGTAGATTAATATTTTTCTATAGAGTATGCAGAATTCAAAGAAGGTGATGGAAAACAGTGAATTCAGTATGTAGGTATGTTTATGCCTGTACATGTTTGTATATAATATAATTCTTTGTCTCAGGGTCAGTACTGCTCTGTGAAAATCTTAGCAGGGAGAGAAACACGTCTGAGGATTCTAATATCACCTTGAAAATAAGGCAATAAAAAATAGCCATTGTGCACTATTTGTGGCAGGGTAGATAAAAGAATTGCAATGCAGTTGACCTAAAAACACATTGTCAATTAATACACCAAATCTGTGGGCTGCAGAAAAACAATATAAAAAACACAAGGCTTGTGACTATATCAGGGATGATGAAGCTCAGCCTGAGGCTTTGAGACAGGAATTTCCTGCAAATAATAGCCGTGGTTTTAGATTAAAAAATGGAAAATTTCCAAGTGCCCAGTATAGAAGGGACCACTGTTACACAATAGTTTTTCTGTGTCATTTGCATACAAATATGACAGTGATGTCAATATTATCCAAGGGTGAATCCAGATTTGTGTAACATGAAGGTTATATAATATGGGTGTCTTCTTTCTAGAAAAGAACATAAATATATACAACTTTTGAAAATTAAATTATTTACTCAGTGAACACATTTTTAGACCTTCTCACAGCTTTGGAGTAGCCTATAAAACTGAGAGGCTCTGCAGTGTAAGCTTCAATGGCTTCATGGTGATTCTACTTCTGCTACTACCACCTTGGAAAAGCTGACTTACTTTCCTACAGAATCTTAAGCCAAGTAAACTCTCTAAACAAAAACTAAGCTTCATTTTGATAAGTATGAATATGATAACCTTTATTTTAAAATTATTTAAAATAAAAAAGTCATTAATTTCCAGTAGCCTATGGTACTTGGGGGAAAGATAGGAAGTATGTTGAAATTTAGCACAAGATACAAAGTTGTGACTTTGAAGTAATAAATTTAGCACTGTTCCTGTAGTTGTATGTATTTGCAATAATAATCAGTAAAACTTACATAATGCTACTCCATGGAGAGTACTGATCTAAGTTTTATGTATGTATACATTTGTTCATTTTAACGTTAAACAAATGATTGGTTTGGCACATAGAACTTAGCAAGTTGTCCATGGTCTGAGGAATATTAAGTGGCACAATGCAAATTTGAGCCTAAGTAGTCTTCTTCAGGGTCTGCTTTTAGCTACTGCTCTCTATTTTGCCTTTCTTCCTGTGTGCTGTGTTGGTTTGGTGCAGTGGAAGACCAGCATTACCTGTGTTCTATGATAGTCTGGCCATTTCCCTGTGTATAATGGTGATCTGGTGCAGACCAAAAGGCCAGTGCTCTCTCTGTGTGCAATAATGTTCTGTTGTCAGCAGTAGCCAAATATCAGACATTGGGGATTGGTGCAGAAGCTTGTGAATTATCCTAGTTCAAAAGAGAAACTATATAATGATTATAGGCCTTTATTTCCTCATTTTTCAAACAATGGTTTTATAACTACTTTTTTAAATGTACTTTCCAGGTCTTGTGTCCTGACAAAAAATATACATTCTATTTTTGCTTATGGTTGTGAAAGCCCAATTTGACATCAATGACTATATTCTGAAAGTACTTTAGGCAATAATGCATCCTAATAGAGTAGGCTGCGCCACTTGACTGGATGTGTTCCTATCAGCATTTATTTAGAGTATACTATTCCCGTGTAATATTCTAAGTGTACTATAATTACCAATTCATTTAATTTTCTGAAGATTTTATGAGGTATTATTCTCAATTTTTTTTTGATGGATAAGAAAACTGAGGGCTAGAGAAACTAAATACGTTTCCCTGCAGTGGCCAGTTATAAATGCAGGAGCTAGGATTCAAACCCAAGCTGTCCAGCTATAGAATCTGCTTTTCTAAATTTAGGCTATAGTCCCAAAGTGTTTATTAAACACGTGATATGTCAACAATGAAAAGAAATTGAAAATGGTTGCTGATTCTGGAAAAAGAGATGTTCTGAATGCTGCTGAAAGCCAAAGGTGTTTAGTGTTGCTATAAAGAGGAAAGCTGAAGCAAGTGCTGTTGGAAGGGCTGTAGAAAAACAATACTTGAAATGTTCAATAAAAAATACTCTAGAAGAGGTGACTGAAAAGGACTAGATAAGGAGTAATGATAATAACTGGTACTGATGATAATAATATGAAATATATTTATTTTGAACTTAAGGTTATAAATGTTTTACATACATTAATTCAGCTTCTTCTTCCCAAACACATTATAAAGTAGATATTATATATCCATATTTTCCAAATAAGGGAAATGATGCAAAGAGAGTTTAAATAATTTGACGAAAGCAGAGTGCTTAAGAGTTTTTAGCATTGAAAAAATATATTTATCACATACCAGTTGCTGTGGTAGGTGCTATAAAGAAATGAAAGCAAAGACATAAAATTCTAGTCAGAAAAGATAGGCATAATTAGAGAGTACATAATACAAACCTACCTTTTTTGATGAAAGAGCCAAATGAAGAAATGACAGCATGAATAAAGGAACAGAGAAGTAAGACAGAACTTATCTTTTCGGGGATCAGAAAATGTGACAATTAAGTGGAGTGGGTTGCCTAGAGTTGAAACTATAAATGCAAGTAGGATCTAGCTTATGGGAAGGCTGTAAGCCAACCATGGTGACATGATGGTTTTTAAAGGCATAGAGAAGCTGTCTAAGGGTTTTAATCTAGGAAAAGAAATATTCAAGATCAAAATGATAATGCCTAAATAAAAGAGAGGAGATCAAAATATATTAGGAAGATAGTATTAAATAGATTTCATGATAAATTGAAAGTTGGGATAAAATGAGGGAAGGTACAAAAGATGAATTAAGTTCCTGATTGGATGGTGATACTGTTGAAAAATGGGAGTGGGGTGGAAAAAGCAGATGAGTTCAGTGTGAATAGTTTCAGACCACAGATGTTTGGGGGACACCTAAATGGAGACATCTGGTAGACACTTGGCTCTTGAGGTGTGGAGATCAGAATGATTGATTTGAGCCATCATTCTATAGAGGAAAATGAGAATTGTCATATAATCTGCATAGACTGAAAAGAGAAAAGTGTGGCACGAAATAGTCAAAATGATGAAGGACAAGAACCTACAACCAAGATTACTATGCCCAGCAAAGCTATCATTTAGAATCCAAGGCAAGATAAAGAGTTTCCCAGACATAAAAAAGAATGAAATCCTGCCATCCTTAATAATATGGATGAACCTAGAGGATATCATGCTGAGTGGAGTAAGTCAAACAGAGAAAGACAAATGTCATATGATTTCACTTATATGTGGAATCTAGAGAACAGGATAAATAAACAAACAAACAAAACTAAGTTCATAGATACAGAGAGCAATATGATGATTGTCAGCTTGGAGGCAGGCTTATATGATAAGTGAAGAGGGGAGGGGTTTAAGAAGGACAAATTGGTAGTTACAAAATAAACATGGGGATGTAGAGTATAGCGTGGGGAATATAGTCAGTAATATTGTAATAACTATCTATGTATGGTGTCATATGGGTATTGAATTTGTCAAGGTGATCACTTTATAAGTTATATAAATGTCTAATCACTTTGTTATACACCTGAAACTAATATAATATTGTATGTCAACTATAATTGAAAAATAAAAATTAAATAAAAATTAAAAAATAAAAAAAGAAAAGAGAACAGAAGATGCAACAAAGAGAGTCTCAGTGATTAAAAGATAACTAGGAGAAAAATCTGAAAGAATAAAGGAGTGAGTAATAATCTCAAGTACCAGAGAGAGCAGAAGAATGTGAAATATATCCACTGATTCAATAATTAATTTTATATGATGGCCGAAATATGGTATATGTAGATTTTTAGATAGCTATATAAACTCTACACAGATATTTGGAAAGAAATGAGTTAAAAGTTATGTGATGCAATAAACTATACCATATGATTTGTGGTGACAGTCCAATGTAACTAACAATTGTTCATAATTCATAACCCATATCTTCAAGGAAAAAATATAAAACAGTTTTTGATGTATTTAGATTGCAAAGCTAGGTAACTATACAAAAACTACAAATTGAATACAAGTTACTTTGGTTCTTATTAAGTCTACTGCATTTAGTTATTAAGCAAGCTAACCTTCCCAATAAGTGTGTATATATGTGTGTGTTTATTAAGAACAATGTTTATGAAAGACACGCTAAAACAGTTTATTCTCGGTGTAAACAAATATAGTATAAATCCTTTGTTTACCCTAATTGAAGTGTGAATAGTTAATTGTCTGTGGTTTGTGGAGACGGTTAAAATCATATAATGCATCTATTGGATGTTTTCTGCTGTTTCTGTTCATACTAAAGATATTCCAGTTTCTTGGGCAGGTATAAGGAGACACATTAGTCTGAATATTTTGTTGTTCATAAAACCATTTTGGTTATGTCTAAGCTCTAGTGTTTAATGGGAAATAGCAGATTATTCTATTTAGTATTTTTCTAGTAAAACTGGCCTATTTAAAATTTTTCTGGCAAATCCTCCCTGCCTTTACTAAATTGGATTGAATTTGTTTGTGGAAGCAATCATAACATTAGAATTCAGCCCAATAGTCATAAAAAGTTTTTGTTAAGTTTGGATAGGAGATCTATTAAATTTAAAACATACTTGAAAATATTCCTAATTTATTTGAATGAACCTTCACATTCTCTTTCACATCCTTAAATTCTTATTCTCCTCAGTGTAATGTTTAAATACTTCTGGAATTAGGGAGCTGGCCTGCTCTTAGGAGGAGGCTGAATGAAAAGATATTGGGTTTGTTTCAAATCCAAGTAAATGGCATAGGATTATAATTTACTATGCATTTAGTGTGTAAACAATATTATATGGAAATAGCCTGGTTTACAGACAGCACAGGTGAGCCAGAGACATTAATTTACATGTAAATATTTTACTCATAATGGAACTTCTGGAGAGTTCAAGGCAAAAAATAGCAAAATGGTTTGAAAAGTAGCACTAACGACTGTATTACAATAACTCTTCCTCGTAATTTTATTTTGGTAGCTATGTAAGAAGAAATTCAAAATCAAACAAATATAGAGGCGAATTTAACCTGATTTTTGGCTGCTTTGCATTCATTTGATCTTTTTAATAGCACCCTCCCTTTCCCTTTGAGAGTTTACCCATTTATTATCACTGCTTATTCAGACAAATCCAAGGAATTCCCTTCACCTGCACAGCATGTGCAGGTTGACATTGGCTAGATCATTCTTTTGTTTCCTCTATAAAATTGGAATCAAGATTTAAAAAACAAAGAGCCTGAAATAGTTAAGGATCTGTTTCTCCTACTGTTCTTACAGAATATGCTTCCAGCTTTTTAGTGCACTCCCCAAATGCTTTGGTTCCTGCTTTTACTTCACCTTAGCTTTTAAGATTCTCAATAATTGTATGAAAAATCAATGAATTTCAATAATTTTTTCTTTCCTTAATTGAACCAGAGTCTCTATTTATTGTGACCAAAGATCCATACCTGATAAAGTGGCTAATTGGAATGTGGTTAAGAAACATGTTTCTTGTACTTCAAGTAACCCATATATAAAACCAAGAATAGTATTGGTTTCCTAAATCAAATTAATTATTTCCTGGTGAATCTAAACAATGAACTATTCTAACTAATTTCTTTTTAATGACCTATTATATACAAATTATTATCTTCCATTAAATGGAGTAAAATATTCTTAATATTTTAAATTTTTTAATATTGTAAATTTTTTCAGTTTCTATTCAGTTCAGTCTTTTCCTTGAGGTTGGGAGGATGGAAATGACATCCATTCTTACAATTCCTGAGGTTACACAACTCTTTTCTGCCTAAGGGCATCATCTGTTGAGCCTTGGCATTGGCTGGAGTTAGCCAATGACTTACTGTGGGAATATTTTTCTTATATAGATCAATTATTTTATTAGACCACCAAATATGGATTTTAAGGATTCTGTATAGCTCTCCAGAGCCAACACAGCCTGACTGTAGGGATATCATATTGAGAGTAGATCTGAAAGGTCTTCTATTGACTTGAACATGGACTAAATCCTTAGCCAAATATTTGTATCTACTATAGAGTGCTGAAAGAGATATAATAAACAAAACATGTCTCCATCTTTTAATAACTTTATCTAAATTTTAAGCATGAGGTTCTAAAACATGAGAGTATTTGGAAACAACAAAAGATAGTTTATGAATGAGTGTCTAAAAGAATACTGATACTATTGTATAGTGGAAAAAGTCCCTCTATACATTTACACACAAATATGTGTTACTTGGTTAACTTTGGATATGTCACAGAAGCTTTGTAACTTTCATTTTAAACTTGAAACAATATTTTCATTTATGAATGACAAAATTTATGGTAACAGATGGGAATAGAATCTCTTGAGTTCTTTTTTTCAGATTTGTAAACTGTGACAATGGAGGAGAAAACAGTTGTGGTTCATAGACAATATTATCAGGCCTGCTGAGAAAGTGGGAATTATGATCTTCCTAAAAACAGCAGCTAACAATTATTAGGCATTAATACTTATAATATTGCTTTTATATAGTATTTGAAAGAAAGCACACATTGAATAATTATAATCTCTGAAGTTCTGTTTTATATTATTCAGTCCTGAGAACAATCGTGAGAAGGCTTATAATTATACTCATTGCATAGACAACGATTTTAAGGCCCAGCAAATTTAAATAGGTTTAAAAGGCGATTTAGTTATTAACTTAATAAATAGTACTTGGATTTATACACAGGCTTTTCTGATCTCAAAATCTGCATCTTTCTTTTATTGTGCTATAACACTTCAAATGTGTGGGACCCAAACAAGAACTTGAAAGATGAGTAGAACTTAAAAAAGTGAGGAAAAAAACTGAGGTCTAAATCTACATATGACTTTCTACTGGCTTGCCCTTAGGAAATTCTCTATAAGTGTGTACTAAATTAAATTATAATAAAATATAATAAAATGTAATTTAAAACAAAATAAAATATAAATGCATATTTCTACATCCAAATATGGTAAGTATTGAGTTCAATTTTATAACATTGTCTGGAAAAGGAGTCATAGATGCATCAAAAATGTGATTTTAAAATATTTTTCATCAGATGGTCTAGATGATACTAGAGTTCATAAAGATTTCTTGTTCTCCACTACTTTTGGGCATACATTCCCTTGAAATTTGACAAAGCCATGTGATTCTCTTTGACAAATTAAATGTTAGAAAACTTTCTAGGAAGAAGTGTTTAATGCCGGTATTTATTTCTCCATGCTGTCTTCCCTACTACCATGATCTTGAAAGCATGAGCTTATATGGAAGTGCCAAAAGCTTTGAATGGTGAGCATCTGTTTAAAGGACAGAGAACCTAGAAAGTCACTTAGACCTAAAGCAGACTTCATATGAGTGAGAAATAAACTTATTTTGCCAAACTACTGAGACTTTAGTATTGTTGATTATACAGTATGATCTAGATTCTCCCGCAGAAATGTAGCTTTGAAAATTCCTTACAGAATGATTATATATGGCCTTACCTTTTAAAACCACAAATACCACCCCACTTATTCACACAGATAGAAATTGAGAGATGAACTTTTGAATTTTTTTGTTTGTAGCCAACACTCTGTATATTTCCATGATGCCTCACTCTTTTTCTGTTAAGCAACAATATGTGTGTGTCTGATGAAGCAAGAGGCACTGGATTTGAAATTTTTTGCAATTAGTTTACTTCGTAGATTAGCACAAATATCAATTCTAAGGAGGTTTTCAAATCTTTGGGAGAGAAAGGAGAGTGATCTTTTCATATGCAGCCATAGTTTTACACACTTTTTAAAATTAATAAATAAATAAAATTGCAAAATTAGAAGACTACTGCTTCTGAAGTCTTCTTAATATTCTGGAAGTTTCAGAATCCTTGCTTCTGAACACAGTGAAGAATATATGAACGGAAGTCCTATAACTAAGGAGATAAAGAAAAAGCCACCTTGAGACGGCTAGAAGGGACAGAGACTTAAAATGCATTGGCCCTGCACCCACAAGAGTTTGTCAAGAATGAAGAAGGATATC
>NW_006440638.1:4866073-4887552 GCF_000325575.1 Pteropus alecto | reverse complement strand
CAGTAAGGAGCCCCATACCAGGATCCTCACCGTAGAGCACCAGTGCCAGGAAGAACAACCCTTACAACATCTGGCTGTGAAAATCAGCCAGGATTCCATCTGTCTGGGTGAGATAAAAGGTAGTTGAAAACCTAGTGTCCTCTTAATTGGTCCACGACCAGACTGTCTCATTTCTAGTCACCTTGGGCTCTGGCAGAGGGACAGTGGATGGGGAGGTGTCAGAGACATACAGGAAAAGACTGAGTTGTGTGGCTTCAGGGCGAGGGCTGGACACCATTATCCTGTGTTGAGCCCACCCCCCACAAGGCCAAATCTGAATTTTTATTGGTCTGGAGAGCCCTGTTCACTCCACCCTGGTGACTCTCGGGATTCTGCTCCATACATCTTGCACAATACCAGAGGATTTTTCACCACTCATAGGCAGCCGTTGTTGGCTTGCACTGTAGTTTTTCTTAGACAACTCTTGGGGGT
Organism: Pteropus alecto; assembly: GCF_000325575.1. Lineage (NCBI taxonomy): Eukaryota > Metazoa > Chordata > Mammalia > Chiroptera > Pteropodidae > Pteropus > Pteropus alecto. The sequence goes on along the minus strand of NW_006440638.1, from coordinate 4,887,081 downwards.
CCATGGGCCCAAGTGGGCTTGAGATTTAGGAAGAGTGATCCCAGGCTGTACTGGCACCGAATCTGAATCTCTATTAACCCACTGAATACCACTCACCCGACATTGGTGACTCTCTGAGATCCTGTCCCATCCAACTCCTTACAGATATCTGGTAAGCGATAGCAGGCTTTGGGGTTCCCTTTGCCTTTTGTGAACTTCCCCAAGCCTGGTACTGGTGATGACGGGCCTTGATTAACAACGTGGCCTCTCCCACACACTTCCAGGTCCAGCTCAGGAGGCTACAAACCATGGATCAGTTTGTAGCTCCTGCCAGGTAGCCCTGGGCCATTTATAGGCAACAGCTAACCTTGGCCTGCACAGGAGCCCCATCCAAAAGCCCTCAGATCCAGCACACTCAATGGTTGGCTTCAAACCATAGTAGAAAAAGAACTGAACAAAATTGAGGCAAGCAATCTAAGAAATACAGAGTGCAAAACAATGGTTATAAGGATGCTTAAGGAATGTAGTGAGAACTTCAATAAAGATAGCAAGCATAAAAAAAAGGACATAGACACCCTAAAAAAGAACCAATCAGAAATGAAAAATGCAATAACTTTAAGAATACACTAGAAAGAATCAATAGCAGATTAAATGAAGCAGGGGATCGAATCAACAATTTGGAAGACAAGGTAGCAGAAAACACATAATCGAAACAGCAAATAATAATAATAATAATAACAGTAATAAATATGTATAGTTTAAAGGAGCTCAGGACAATATCAAGTGTAACAACATTTGCATCATATGGGTACCAGAAGGAAGAGAGAACAAGGGATTGAGATCCTATTTGAAGAAATAATGACTGAAAACTTTCCTAACCTGGCGAGGGAAATAGATGTACAAGTCCAGAGAGAGGTCAACATAGGCAAGATAGTGCTCACCTGCAGGCTGCACAAGAGGATGGCTCAATAAAGAGACAATGGTGGTTGTCTGTATGTCTCTGGCATCTCCCGAGCTGCTGTCCCTTTGCTGGAGGCCAGGGTGATTGCTGAAAGTGAGTGAGTCTGTGTGTGGGACCGGATTTTCAGCTGCCTCTGTCTCATCCGGATGGTTGGAGTCTCCATTGCCTTTTACAGTCAGATTTTGTGAGGACTCTTCTTTCGAGCACTGGAACTCCGGACTGGGGAGCCCAGCATGAGGCTGAGACCCTTCGCTCTCCTGGGAGGACCTCTGCAGCCAAGATATCCTTCTTGATACTCAACCAACCACACATGAGTGTTGGGCCAGCCTGTTTTGCTTCTCTGCCCCCTCTATCAGTCTTGACGTGGTCTCTTTGTTATATCCTTAGTTATAGGAGATAAGTTCAGCTAGTCTTCAGATGGTTCTCCAGGTTGATTGTTCTATAATTTAGTTGTAATTTCAATGCAGTTATGAGAAGAAGCAAGCACACCATCTTCCTACTCCACCATCTTGACCAAACTCTGGTTTCTTGTTGTTGTTCTAGGTATATTAATGTTGAATATTAATAGTGTACATTTGAAACTAATAAAATATTTTATGTTAGCTATATTTTAATAAAAATATTAAAAAATTAAAATAAATAAAAATTGTTACAATTTAAAACTGTGTAATTATTACTATTTGAACATGCTCAAATATCATTTATAATTTCTTGCCTTACATCTGAATATGAGAGAAGATCTATGAATCATTTATTTAGACAGTTACTTATATTTATTAAAGACATTGCATAAAAACTTAATAAGGGCTTCTGGTCAAGATGGCAGAGTAGGTGAATACTGTGCTTGCCTCTTCTCACAACCACAGCAAAATTACAAGTAAACTACAGAATAGCCATCATTGGGGGCTCACCTGGAGTCTAGCTAAACAGAAGTCCTACAAACTGGGGACACACAAAAGAGGCCACCTTGAGACTGGTAAGAGGGGTGGAGATAAGAAATGGGCTGGTCCTATACCCACATGTGGCAGTTGAAAATTGGGAGAAATATCAGCTGCAGAGGTCCTCCTGGAAGAGAGAGGGGTCCTAGTCTCACACATGTCTCCACAGTCTAAGGTTCCAACACTGGGAAGAGAAGTCCCCTAAACTTCTGGCTGTGAAAACCAGAGGAGATTATGGCTGAGTGAGACAAAGGGCTGAGGGATTGGCAGACTTTCCTCTTATAGGGCCCAGGCACGAATTTACTCAGTGATGGACGCACTCACTCTGAGCTCCGGTGCAGGAGCAGCAGCTCAAAAGGCTTTAGAGAGAGGAATGGAGGGGCAGCTTTTCCCTAGACAGAAGTACTGGCAGAGGGTATTGTTAATTGGTTGAGCCCTCCCCTGCCCAGTTTGTATACCTGTTCTTTGAACTTTTTGCGACTTACATTAAGACACAGCATGATAAATTTTTGTTCTATATGTTGACATTAGGTTAAGCTTGTTAATGTTCTTGTTCAAGGATTTATATTATTGTTAATGTTATATTTATTATATTCTTAATATATATCATGTAAAATTTAGAGAACAAGATAAACAAACAACCAACAGGAAGAAGATCATAGATACAGAGAACATTTTGATAGTGTCACATTCTGGGGGGATGGGTGAAGAGGGGAAGGAATTAAGTGGTACACATAGGTAGTTACAAAATAGTTATGGAAATGTAGAGTATAGCAAGGGAAATATAGTCAGTAGTATTGTAATAACTATGTATGGTGTCAGATGGGTACTGGATTTATTCTAATGATCATTTCATAAGTTATATAAATGTCTAATCACTGTGTTATACACCTAAAACTAATACAATATTGTATGTCAACTCAAATTGAAAAAAAGCAAAAATATAAAAATTGAAAAAAACCCTTAATAATTAGAATGTTTTGGAATTATGTTGACTGGCAAGTAGATTTGTTTCCTTCTCATTTAGACTTTAGATACAATCCCTAGAAAACTTGTAAAATCTCTTTCTTTTACCACCACTATTTGATGGGGCGAGGTGAGGAGGAGATATTTTTAAGTATAATTTTATTTACTGTATGAGTCAAGGAACAGTTATATTGAGAGCTTTAAATGTTATGAAAAGATAAACCTTATAAAAATAGATAAAATTTTTGATATCTAAAATGAAATGTACATAAATTTTGGGCTTTCTCCTCTTCACATTCTCTTGAATACAAAAGTGTAAAAAATTAAGGCTCAGAATTAATGAGCAAAAAATTCTGCTCTTCAGACTTAACATCTTTTTTCTACATTTATAAAGTTACATCTCCAACATCTTTGGATATTTTTTCTTTTTGTCTTAACAAATTATATTTTTGGCTATATTCTTAATACTCTGAAATCAGTTATTGCTATGAAAAACTTGTTAAAATATGTCTCAGGTGAGGAAAATAATGATCTTCTGATATCTAGGAATAGAAAATAAGAAATGTCCCCATTACAAAGCATATCTCACACAATTTCCATGGCTTTTCCTCTCTTCATTCTGATTTTATAAATGACCAAAAGTCCCTTTAATTGACTTAACTAAAGGTTTACTAGATTGCATGATGGGAGTACAAAATTCCACCACCTACTGCCTTCTATCAATGTAAAATTATTATTTTTTTACCATAGGAATTTATTTTTTTTAATTTTTAAAAATATGTACAATTTTTATTAAAAATTAATTAAGGAAAACGAAGAACTGCTTTTTTCTCTTTTTTCTTTTTTTTTATGGTGACATTGGTTAACAAAATCCATTAAGTTTCAAGTATATAATTCAACAGTAAGTTGAATATATATATATTGCATTGTGTGTTCTCTACCCATAGTCAGATTTCTTTCTCTCACCACATATTTGACCTCTTTTATTCCATCTATCTCTCCCCTCCCCACTACCCTCTGGTAACCACTAGTCTATCGTCCATGTCCATGTGTCTCTGTTTGTCTTGTTCATTTGTTGCTTTTAGGTTTATATCCCACATATAAGTGATATCATATAATTTTCAACTTTTTCTGTCTGGTTTATATTGCCAAGCATGACTATCTCAAGGTCCATCCAGGTTGTCACAAATGGCAGTATTTTATCTCTTCTTATGGCTGAGTAATATTCCATTATATATATGTACCACAACTTCTTTAGCCCATTATTCATCGTAGGATACTTCGGTTGTTTCCATGTCCTGTTCACCGTGAATAATGCTGCTATGAACATCAGTGTGCAAATATCTTTTTGGATATATGTTTTCAAGTCTTTGGGGTAAATACCCAGAAGAGGGATTGCTGCATCATATGGTAGATCAATTCTTAGTTTTTTGATGAACCTCCATACTGTTTTCCATAGTGACTGTAACAATTTGCAGTCCCACCAGCAGTGTATGAGGGTTCCTTTTACTCCACATCCTCTCCAACATTTGTTATTACTTGTCCTGTTCATAACAGCTATTCTAAAAGGTGTGAGATGCTATCTCACCCCACATATTTGACCTCTTTTATTCCATCTATCTCTCCCCTCCCCACTACCCTCTGGTAACCACTAGTCTATCGTCCATGTCCATGTGTCTCTGTTTGTCTTGTTCATTTGTTGCTTTTAGGTTTATATCCCACATATAAGTGATATCATATAATTTTCAACTTTTTCTGTCTGGTTTATATTGCAAAGCATGACTATCTCAAGGTCCATCCAGGTTGTCACAAATGGCAGTATTTTATCTCTTCTTATGGCTGAGTAATATTCCATTATATATATGTACCACAACTTCTTTAGCCCATTATTCATCGTAGGATACTTCGTTTGTTTCCATGTCCTGTTCACCGTGAATAATGCTGCTATGAACATCAGTGTGCAAATATCTTTTTGGATATATGTTTTCAAGTCTTTGGGGTAAATACCCAGAAGAGGGATTGCTGCATCATATGGTAGATCAATTCTTAGTTTTTTGATGAACCTCCATACTGTTTTCCATAGTGACTGTAACAATTTGCAGTCCCACCAGCAGTGTATGAGGGTTCCTTTTACTCCACATCCTCTCCAACATTTGTTATTACTTGTCCTGTTCATAACAGCTATTCTAAAAGGTGTGAGATGCTATCTCATTGTGGTTTTGATTTGCAATTCCCTGATAGCTAGCGATGTTGAGCATCCTTTCATATGTTGGTTGGTCATTTATATGTCCATTAGGGAGAAGTGTCTGTTCAGTCCTCTGCCCAGTTTTTGATTGGGTTGTTTGAGATTTTTATTGTTATTGAGTCTTATGACTTCTTTGTATATTTTAGATATTAGGCCCTTATATGAGATGTTGCTTGCAAATATATTTTCTCATTTGGGTGGTTGTCTCTTTACCTTATTGATTGTTTCTCTTGCAACAGAAGCTTTTTAGTTTGTTGTAGCCCCATTCATTTATTTTTGCTTACACTTCCCTTGCCTTTGAGGTCAAATTCATAAAATCCTCTTTAAGTCCGAGGTCCTTGAGTTTAGTTCCTATGTTTTCTTCTATGCATTTTATTGTTTCAGGTCTTATGTTCAGGTCCTTAATCCATTTTGAGTTCATTTTGGTGTGTGATGATATACAGCAGTCTAGTTTCATTCTTTTGCAGGTGGCTTTCCCATTTTCCAAGCACCATTTATTGAAGAGACTTTCCTTTCTCCACTGTATGTTTTTGGCTTTTTTTATTGAAAATTATTTGCCAATATAAATTTGAGCTTCCTTCTGGATTCTCGATTCTGTTCCACTGGTCTGTGTGTCTGTTTTTTTGCCAGTACAATGCCATTTTGATTATTATTGCTTTCTAGTATAATTTGAAGTTGGGCAGAGTGATGCCTCCAACCTCGTTCTTTTTTCTCAAGATGGCTTCCAGACAAATCTGATCATTTTTTGTTCTATTTCTTTAATTTCTATCAATGGGATTTTGATAGGGATTGCATTAAGTCTGTATAATGCCTTAGGTAATATGGTCATTTTAACTGTATTGATTCTTCCAATCCAAGAACATGGAATATCTTTCCATTTCTTTGTGTTTTCTTCGATTTCTTTAATAGGGTCTTATAGTTTTCATTATATACGTCCTTCACATGTTTCGTTAGATTTATTCCTAGGTATTTTATTATTTTTGTTGCAATTGCAAAGGAATTATTTTTTCCACTTCTTTTTCTGACACTTCATTATTAGAGTATAAGGACGCTATGATTATTGAACATTGATTTTGTATCCAGAAACTTTACTATATTTGCTTATTGTTTCTAGTAGCGTTTTGTGGAGTCTCTAGGGTTTTCTGTATAATGAATCATGTTATCTACAAATAGTGACAGTTTGATTTCTTCGTTTCCTATTTGGATGCCTTTTATTTCTTTCTCTTGCCTGATTGCACTCGCTAGGATCTCCAATGTCCTAGCATAGCAGTGGCATTAGTGGACAGCTTTGCCTTGTTCATGAACTTAGAGAGAAAGTTTTTAGTTTTTCACCATTAAGTATAATGTTGACTAAGGGTTTGTCATAGATGGCCTTTATTATGTTAAGGTACTTTCCTTCTATATTGATTTTGTTAAGTGTTTTGATTATAAATGAATGCTGTATCTCGTCGAAGGCTTTTTCTGCATGTATTGATATGATCATCTGATTCTTATTTTTTAATTTATTTATGTGGTGTATCACATTAGTTGATTTGCATATATTGAACCATCCCTATCCCCCTGGATTGAAGCCTACTTAATTATGGTGTATAATCTTTTTAATATGTTGCTGTATTCAGTTTGCTAGTATCTTATTTAGGATTTTTGCATCTGTGTTCATGAGAGATATTGGTCTGTAGTTTTCTTTTTTCATGTTATCTTTACCAGGTTTTAGTATCAGGGTAATATTGGCCTCATAAAGTGAGTTGAGAAGTATTGCCTCCTCTCCACATTTTTGAAAGAGTTTGAGGAGAATAAGTATTATATCTTTGAATGTTTGGTAGAATTCACCGGTGAAGCCATCTTGTTCTGGGCTTTTACTTTTTGGTAGGTTTTTGATGATTGTTTCCATTTCCATTTGCCAATTGGTCTATTTAGATTTTCCAGTTCTTCTTGATTCAGTCTAGGAAGGTTGTATCTTTCTAAGTACTGGTCCATTTTTTTCTAGTTTACTAAATTTGGTGTTATATACTTTTTGATATTATTCTTGTATGATCCTTTGTATTTCTATGATGTCAGTCGTAATTTTCACTCTTTCATGCCTGATTTTGTTTATTTGTTTCCTTTCTTTTTTTCTTTAGTGAGTTTAGCCAGGGGTTTGTTAATTTTTTTCAACTTCTCAAAGAACCAGCTCTTTGTTGCATTTATTTTTTTCTATTTTTTTGTTTGTTTTCAATTTTATTTATTTCTGCTCTAATATTCATTATTTCTTTTCTTCTACTGACTTTAGGCTTCATTTATTATTCTTTTTCTAGTTTTGTGAGATGAAGCGTTAGGTCGTTTATTTGGGCTCATTCCTGTTTTATTAGGTAGGCCTGCATTGGTATGAATTTTGTTATTACTGCTTTTGCCATGTCCCCAAAGTTTTGATATGTTGTACTATCATTATCATTCATTTCTATGTATCTCTTGATCTCTCTTTTTATTTCTTTTCTGATCAGTTATTCTTCAGTAGTATGCTGGTTAATCTCCATATATTTATGGTTCTTCTCACTTTCATTTTACAGTTGATCTCTAGTTTCAAAGTATTATGATCAGTGAATATGGTTGGTATGATTTCAATCCTCTTCTATTTGTTGAGGCTATTTCTGTGCCCCAGTATGTGATTGATTCTTGAGAATGTTCCATGTGCACTAGAGAAGAATGTATAAGCAGCTGTTTGGGGATGAAAGGCTCTATAAATGTCAATTATGTCAAGTTGGTTTAATGTGTCACTTAAGGATGTTATTTCCTTATTAATTTTCTATTTGGATGATATGTCCATATCTAAGTAGGGTACTTAGGTCCCCTACTACGATAGTATTTTGGTCTATTTCTCTCTTTAGCTCTGTTAGTAATTGCTTTGTATATTTTGGGGCTCCCTGATTGGGAGCATAGATATTAATAAGTGTTATGTCTTCTTGGTGCAGGGTTCCCTTTATCATTATGAATTGTCCCTCAATATTTTTCTTTACTTTTTTTATTTTGAAGTCTATTTCATCTGATGTTAGTACTGCTATTTCCACTTTTCTCTGAATGTCATTTGCTTGAAATATCATTTTCCACCCGTTCACTTTGAGTTTATATTTGTCTTTGGAACTGACATATGTCTCCTGGAGCTAGCATATACTTGGGTTTTGTTTTTTGATACATTTTAATTGGTGAGTTTAGTCCATTTACATTTAGGCTGAATATTGAAATATGAGGTCTTCTTATAGCCATTTTATTTGTGCTTTCTGATGCTCAATGTTTCCATTACTTCTTTGTCCTTGTGGTTCTGTTTTTCTTGTTTGTTTATTTGTTTATTTTGATTGGGTTTTGTGGGTTTCCCTCTGGTCCTTCTTGTTTTATGTTATATACTTCAGTTCTGCATCTTTGGTGAATGGTAACTATTACGATATGTAAAGAATAGTTATAAATATACAGTCATCTATTTTCTTCTGTGCGTGCCTTATCTCTATTCCCCTTGGTGTATTTGGATCTTTGAATCCTCCCTTTTTCAGTCATTATTGTCTCAATTTGTCCCTAAGTATGCTGAATGTTCATTACTATCTTGCTATAGCAAATATCTGCTTAGTGTTTAAGGTTATAATGCCCTGTACTTAGTAAAGGTTACGCTCCTCTGCTGCTATCAGCATGGTAGTCACCTTACTCTTAATTATGTATTTTTTTTTTGTCATTTTGTTTTAGGCGAGCTGACCCCTTTCGGTATTTCCTGTAATGCAGGCCTCATAGTGTAGAATCCCTCAGTTATTGTATGTCTAGAAAGTTCTTTATTTCTCCTTCATATCTAACGGAGAGCTTTGTTAGATACTTTATTCTTGGCTGGTAGTTCCTCTCATTTAATAATTTGAATATGTGATTCTACTCTTTTCTGGCTTGTAAGGTTTGTGCTGAGAAGTCTGACAACAATCTAATGGGTTTTCCTTTATAGGTTATCATCTTCTTTTCCCTGGCTGCCATGAGAATCCTGTCTTTGTCATTGATTTTGATAATTTTAATACAATGTGTCTTGGTGAAGGCCTATTTTGGGTTGATGTAATTGGGTGTTCTGTTGGCTTCTTGAATCCCAAGCTCCAGCTCATTCCTTAGATTTCGGAAATTCTCATCAACTATTTGCCTGAAAATGCTTTCTAATCCTTGCTCCTTTTCCTCTCTTTTGAGAATGCCCATTATTCTTATGTTTCCTCTGCTGATGGTATCAGGTAGTTTTTGTATTTCTCTTTCATTCTCTTTCATTCTTCGGTTTTTTTCTTCTTCCATCTGATTTATTTCGAGATTTCTGTCTTCGATATCACTGATCCTTTCCTCCATTTGGTTGACTCTATTTCTCAAGCTTGCTATTTCCTTTTTCATCTCTTGCAGTGTATTCTTCATCACCAGAAGTTCTATTTGGTTCTTTTTGAGTTTTTCAATCTCTTTGCTAAAGAACTCATTCTGCACATCTAGTTGTTTTATCAATTCCTGAATTTTTTTGATATGAATTGATTTTGATCTCATTGTTTTTTCAGATGTACCACCCGAATTCTCTGTCATTTAAGTCACATGTTTATGTCTGTAAGCTTATTTTCTGGAGATTTTCCTCTTTCTTTCTGAGATGTCTTGTCACCTTGGTTATTCATGATTTTTAATGGACTATTTCTGTGCCTGGGCATTAATAGAAGTGTACTCTACTTTTTTTTTTTTTTCCCAGAAAGAAGATCTATTATATAAAGGTCTCTCTTTGGCCTGTTGCAAAGAAGCATTTTTCTTTTAGTTTCCAGTATGTGGTGTCTAAGCCTTTTGGATCTCTGCTTCATATAAAGTTTTAATAATGCTTTATTTTTCTTATAGATATTCAATCATGCTCGCTACCTTCAGTCTCATTCCCTGTCAATGTCAGTGATATTTTCAGTAGCATTTGCTCAGATTCCCGTTGGGCTCTGCTGTGTTCACCCTCTGAGGTTATGTGGGGAGGGGTCCTCTGGGTTGGGGAATGGAAACTGCGGCTCAGCCTAGCCTTTTGCAACCGCTGCTGGTAAAAATCTACTTTTGTTTCTCTGTTGTCTCCATATCTCTGCTGTCCACACTTCTCTGTCATCCCTACTTCTCTACTTTCTGCCCTGATGCCTGGGCACTGCTGCCGGCCACATGGAGCTCACAGCTCTCCAGGCAGGGCTGTTCAGATAATTTTCTGCACCTTCTCTTTTCCCTGCCTCTTCCTGCAGGAAGCTTTGGCTATGAGAGGCAGTTTCTTTGTTTCTCCTAGTCTACCGCCAGACTCCCGGGGTTCTGACCTGTAGTAGCTCTTATGTGCGGATCCCACTCTCAGACGAGCTGGTGTGCAGTTTGGGTGTTTTTTGTTGAGTTTTAGATGTTCAGACATCTGGGGACTTCTCTCAGTATGACATGTTCCTTGCCTTTTAACTTGTTACTCTTAAAGAATATAAATCTGGAGGATTATTATATGGATGATTTCATTTAAAATTTAGTTTAAAATGAATCTATGGTGTTAGTGGCCCTAGGCTCCTGGCAGAAACAAATGCCTCTATTTTACAGAGAAAATCAAAACACATGGAATTCATTGACTTAAGATTACTTATACAGTTCTAAGCTTGTATGAATCTAATAACATAGCCTCAAAATATATTAAAAGTTGACAAAACCAGAGGATAATTTGGCTTCATGTTTGACAAATTTTATGTATTGGTCGCATTAACATTTTGATAGATTAAAAAATTTTAAGGATATGATATTATATATTATTCTATATAATATATATTAATAAGAATATAATAAATATAATTTATATTATCGATAATATTAAAACTGAACAAGAACATTAACAAACTTAACTTAATGTTAATGTCGACATATTTAGAAACAAGCTTAATCTAATGTCAACATATTTAGAACAAAATTTAGAAAACATTTACAAAATTGATCATGCTGTAGGTCTTAATGTAAGTCTCAATAAAGTTCAAAGAACAGGTACACAGTTTATCCGTAGGGATTATTTTTATCATTATTATTCAGAGGATTGATGAGATTAAATGAAACATGAAATGCAGTTGCAGAGTAGATATGTAATGTTAATTTTTTGCTCTTTCATTTTCATTTCTACTTTAAAAATATTCAAGCTACACTTTGATAAATTCTTTCCCCCCAGGTTTATTGAGATATAATTCACATATGATATTGTGCAAGTTTAAGGTGTACAATGTGTTGATATGATACACTTACATATTACAAAATGATTACTGCCATAGCATCAGTTAACACTTCCATCATGTCACATAATTATCAATTTTTTTGTGTGTATATAGTGAGAACATTTAAGATCTACTTTCTTAGCAACTTACAAGTATGAAATATGATATTGTTAACTATAATCACCATGCTGCACATTAAATATCCAGAATTTATGCATTTTATAACATAAAGTTTGTACCCTCTGACGAACATCTCCCCAGCCCCACATCTTTAACCACCACCTCCAGCTCCTGGTAAGCACTTCTATACTCTTTATTTCTAGAGTTCAGCTTTTTGAGACTCCACATAGAAGTGATATCATACAGTATTTGTCTTCCTCTGTCTAACTTATTCCACTTAGCATAATGCCCTCAAAATTTCTCTACATTGTTGAAAATGGAAGGCAGGATTTCCTTATTTCTCCTGGCTTGAGAAAAAAAAAAATATATATATATGCCTTTTTCCTATGCATTACTCTGTTGATAGACACTTAGGTTGTTTCCAAATCTTGACTATTGTGAATAATGTTGCTATAAACATGGGGGTGCATGTATCTTTTTGAGATAGTGATTTCATTTTCTTTGGATAAATGTACAGACATGGAATTGTTGGATCATGTGGTAGTTCTATTTTTAAATTTTTAAGGAGCTTTCATAGTGTTTTTATTCGTGGCTATATCAATCTACATTCCTACCAACAGTACTTTCTCCGCAATCTCTCCAGTACTTGTATTTCCTGTGTTTTTGGTGACAGTTATTGTAATGGTTGTAAAATTATATCTCATTGTGCTTTTAATTAGAGATGTCAAGCACCTTTTCATGTACTTGTTGGCCATTTGTATGTCCTCTTTAAAAAAATGTCTATTTGGGTACTTTGCTCATTTTTAAATTAGACTTTTTTTATTGAGTTATATGAATTACTTATATATTTTGGATATTAACCTCTTGTCAGATATATAGTTCTCCCATTCTGAAGGTTGCATTTTAATTTTGTTGATTTTTTTGTGTGTGAGCATGTTAAATTCTTTTTTGTTTTCTTATCTGGAAATCACATTTTGTAGAATATTTAAAAATTAAAAACTAATATCACTTTAAAATTGGGAACAAATAATATAGACGTCTTGATATGGGTACAAGTTTATCAGTTCATTCTTAGGGTAGAATATGAAATCACAAGAATTTTTACATCTTTACTGCCAGTGCTTAGAATAGTGCCTGGCATGTATAGCCACTCAAAATCAATAATGTATTTGCGTAATGGAAAAGAGTACCTGTCTCCCAGTACATAGTTCTGCAACTCTTAAGTTTTCTCCCCATGACCCAGTATTTTGGGGAGTTCTCGAGCTGAGGTCTAAAAGTTTCTTTTAAATTCACTGATACCTACTTTTCTTTTCCACCTTCTTTATTTCAAATATTCTCATTAAAACTTACAAGCATATTTCTGTAGAATTCTTCCTGAAATACAGGAATAATAATTAGCGAGGTGGTAGGCTTTTAAGCTCAAACCCACCTTAGAGTTGGATTTGTATTCTTTAGTTTTGAATTATCAGGAAAATTGAAAGAGTTGTCGGATATATTTAGTTACCAAAGTAGTATGATTGAGCAACAAGCATCGAACATAACCTATCACATTTTCCACCTGGAAATCATTACTTCTCTTTGTCTTACCTGGTTTGGCTGTTAAGTTTTCAGAGAAATGAAGACTTATACAATTGAAGGAAATGTAAAGAATGCTGAGGCATCAGAAAATAAATAAGGCCCTAGTTAAAACTAATCAGGAGGAAATAAGAAAAGTGCAAAACTATTGGCCTAGGGCATACTAAAAGTTAAATTAAAATCATTATAAGTTGCCCTGCCTTGACAAAAACACAAGTGAAAATGTGTACATGTAGTTAAAACAAAAAAGATCATGTATTTAGACTTTGAATATTGTTCCAGGCAGCAGCAATCTCACCTGGGAAGAAATTCCCGTGTCATTTGTTTGCATAGACCACGGTTTTAAGAGCTAAGATCTACAAAAATTGATTACTAAGAGAATGTTAAAGTGAGGGAAAAGAGAGAGTATGTAATGGATCCCAGGTGTCTGGAAGAGAGAAAGGTCAATGTGGCGAGGAGGTCCAGAAACTGAAGGAGATGATGTGTTAATATGAAAAAATTACCTTTCTTACTAAGTTTGATCTCTTTGTTGGTAGGAACCATGTCTGCTTTATTCACAGAAAATTGCCTGAAACATTTTAGGCATTCACTAAATACTTATTAAAAGAATGAATTGTTTTAAGTTCCTGTTGGACAGTTGGATTCTAAGGTATTAAATGCTTTAACTAAGGTTAAATAATAATGATGGGTTTCAGATATAAATCAATTTTCTTATTAATATTTTTCAATTTTAAATTTATTTTTGTTTTTATTTTTAGTATTTTACACATGTTACTATCCAGATTTTTTAGAAGAAATCTTTTCTCAGTCAAAGGCACATGACTTTTCTCATCTTTTCTGGTTTGAGAAAGTGATTGAGAAGACAGATTTTTCTTTACATATTATTGAGGAAAGGGGAGATAATGTCCACATTCTAACTTGGATCCATTTTGTTAGGAGTGAGTACTTTTGGGGCTGTAGCTGCACAGAATTATCATAATCAATTCATGGGAGGAAAAGTTGGTAGTGGGGGGTTGAAAAGAGGGTTTGGTCAAATGAGTTTGAGCTTTATGGCAGCTGTTAGTACCTCTACGGGAATTTCACATTCTCTGACATGTCAATGATTTTTGTTTTTATCTTTGTGCTATGGTGATGTTGTGGTATAGTTTATCTTTTGTAGGAAGCAGGAAGGATTTCAAAATTTGGATGCTACAGAGAAAGTTGTAGCACCAACTATTTTTTGTCAAATTCCAGGGCTATAAATAAATAAATAAATAAATAAATAAATAAAGCCCTTCATGAAAAACTAAGGAAGACATTTCCTTTCCAAATTATGAGAAAATGATCTGCATATATTCCTTCTCTAAGGAAAGAAAAAAGGTGACTTAATTTATATCTTACACTGTGCACTCTAGAAAGAATTAAGACAGCTTTATAATGACTATTTTTTATAATGACTTTTTAAGCATTTTTTTACAATACCTTTAGTTTTAGCTGTTGTAAGTCAATTCTTTGTCAATATTACCAATGTTTCTGCATTGTAGTTGAGGTCAGGCCTTCAGTGATATGTAAACTAAAGGAGCTTCTAATAATGAAACCTTAAAATTCCAAATTACTGAGGTAAGGGAAGGAAAAATTGAGTTGATGTCTAAACAATAGTGTTTTGAATATGAAACTCACATTTCTCATTTTACATCACTTGGATGATACTATCAGGCCTTTGTAAAGTAACTGGTAATTTATAAATGAGTTACAGGATGTAAAAAAAAAAATGCCAAATAGATTAAACAAATTCTCCGAGTCATAGAGTTGAAATGAGGACACGCAAATGAAATGGAATATTTAAAGGCACTACATGTGTCTATGAATGTAAAAATTATTTTGTCTGGCATATCTGTCAAAATCCATTTATTCTGATTTTTTTTTCTGTGCACAATTAAAGAAATTGTACATGGGTTGCTCAGTGATGATAATGAGGTAAATACTAGATAGTTGTCTTAGTTAAAAAGATAAACTACACATGTACACTCTAGAAAAAATTGAAAGAAAAATTTTAAGCTAAGTGGGATTTAAATTGTGACAAATATCTCAGAAAATTTATATTCTTCCTCCTCACCCCAGTATAATATATATATTAAAAGGTCATCTATTTATGTTTCATCTCTTTCAATAATTTAATATGTATATAAAACACAAATGATACCATTAGAATTATAAGGAATTATTCAAAACCTTACCATACAATTAGATATTTATACAAATATTTATAAAATACAAAAATGTCTGTAATGAGAAAGCTTTGGCCAATAGGAGCTGGAAAGTGAGATTAAATGTCTTGCATAATATTAGTCTATACTTTTATAAACTCTGAAGGATGGGTAGATGTATAATATTGCATAACAGTTGAGTAGCAAAAAGAGAAAATAAGAAAGGAGAAAACCCTGGAAAAGGACTAGTATCTTTTAAAGGTAACATATGGACATGTTTTAGAGGAAGTCTTATATAAGTTGATAGGGGAAAAATTTTGAAAATGTACTAGGCTTTGTAAATTAGTTATAATTTGTATTTTTAGAAGTATAGTATGTCATGGCAAAAGTTTACTTAATTAAAATGGTATTTTGGGAAGATGAATCTAACTGCAATACTCAGGATAGATGGCATCAAATTGTGAAGAGAAACGAGAATGTGGTAGCAGTGATGACAGTGAAATCAAAAAGGTCTGACATCCCATAGGGCTGGCAGTTAAATCAGATTGGGAGCAAAAATTTAAAGGGGCATTGTGAATGGTGTCCAAAGAGTTTACAGCACTTGGCTCTCAGGGACTTGATCTTGCATGTTTTGCCACCTTGACTATTCTCTTCAAGGGCATCTTATAAATAATGTAGAGCACTGACCATCATCACTTTGATAGAGTAATGATTATTTAGAACTACAAGCTCGAAGTGACCATAACAAAATATCAACAGTAACAACTACCTTAACTAATTTTTTTTTTTTTAATTTCCTTTTATTACTTGTGGGGCTTCTAATCAAGATAGCAGTGTAGGTAAATGCTGTATTTGCCTCCTCTCACAAACACATCAAAATTACAACTACAGAATAGCCATCTTTAGGAATTGCCTAAAGTCTAGCTGAATAGAAGTTCTACAACTGGGAACACACAGAAGAGGCCACCTTGAGACTGGTAGGAGGGGCAGAGAAAAGAAACAAGCTGGTCCCAAATCCGTGTGTGGCGTTTGAAAATTTGGAGAAATATCTTGACTGTGGAGTTTTCACAGAACCTCAATTTTGAATTTACAAAATTACATTTACTTAAAATAGCAGAGAGAAGAAACAATAACACCAAACAAATAATTTCACAGGCACCATATTCCTGTATCTTTCAGCTTTTTAAAAAATTGAAGATATATCTCTATTTTAAACATACTGGAATATTTTATTAATATGTTTGTCTATGCAGTTCAACTAATTCAGTCCTTTTTTAACATGATAAATTAGTTTGGAAATAATGCTATTTTTATTCATTATAACTCTATGCTGACAGATGCACTGAATATATAATCATTTAGATAAAATATATAAATATTTAGATAAAAATTGAGAGGAAAGGAGTAAAGTTAAGTAATACTAAATTTACATAAAAAGAATCATAATTATTTTATTGAAATATGTATTAGCCTCAGAAATCAGGTTAGCCATTTTATTTATCTTTGACCTATAATTTTGTTAGCTTCCCATTCCTATTGCCTGTAGCTTGATTTCCAACCCATGAAATCCTGATGCCAAGAAAGGTAATAGTTTTAATATAAAGAGGTCACATATCTTCAAGCATTATCTGTATACTGATGAAATAATATGTTTAATACATACTTGTAAGATTGTTTCAAAAATATAGGCAAGGTAGGCCTTTATACATAATGATTGAATTTAGAGGCCTAAACCTTCATTTTAGGCTTCTCTCTTGCCTCCTTTGAGCTCTGTTTCTCTTTCTTCATTGGCCTAGTCATTTTTTAGCACAGAAGGCTATTTTCATATGGCTGTAAGAAGCTCCACTTACATCGTCCTTACAGCTTCTAATTCTAGAGGAAGAGAGCACTTTTCCCAATGGCCCTAGCAAAAAAGAAGAAAACGAAGGAGGAAGAGGAGGAGGAGGTGGAGAAGAAGAAGGTGGAGGAAAAAGACTCAGGGTAGCTGGAACTATGAGATGCCACTGGGAAAAGTTCAGCCTCGTTTTTTCCAGTGGAAAAAGGGCGGTGAGTTCCCCAGAGGAGGAGATGCTATGCAAACAACATGTGCACATTGAGCTTACAGTAATTTCTGATGGAAAAGTGTTTCTAATTGATGAAAAATCTGAGAACCAATGTTTATAGGAAAAAGTCCAAACTTCTTTGTATGATAACAATATAACCCCCATTAATGTTTCCACTCCTCTTCCCTTTTTTTTTTTTCCTTCTTTTTCTGTTTCCTTTTAAACCTCAATGGTCTTATGATCTGGTCACACTGCTGGATTTTGTTGCTTTCTGGATTTATGCTCACCAGTTTAATTTTCCTTTAACACCTTTTTTTTTTTTAAATAAATGTTCAATCCATCTTCACCATATTACTAAAACAGTAGTCCTCCATTATTTATGGGTTCACTTTCCACAGTTTCAGTTACCTGTGGTCAAATGAGGTCCAGAAATATTAAGTGGAAAATTCCAGAGACAAACAATTCATAAGTTTAAAGTTGTGTGCTGTTCTGAGTGGTGTGATGAAATCTCACCCCGACCTGCTCCATCCTGCCCAGGGTGTTAATCATCCTTTTGTCCAGTGTCTCCATCCTATGTTCATTCCCTGCTCATTAGTCACTTAGTAGCCATCTCAATTTTATTAGATTTACTCTTGCTGTTATCAGAGCTTGCGTTCCAATAACCTTTATTTTACTTAATTATAGCCCCAAAGTAGCCATGTTGGCAATTTTGATATGCCAAAGAGAAGCTGTAAAGTGCTTCCTGTAAGTAAAAAGGTGAAAGTTCTCAACTTAAGAAAAGAAAAAATTATAGGCTGAAGTTATTAAAATCTGCAGTAAAAACAAAGCTATCCATGAAATTGTGAAGAAAAAAATAAATTCATTCTAGTTTTGTTGTCTCAACTCAAACTGCAAAAGTTATGGCCACAGTGCATAAGTGCATAAGTGTTTAAAATAGAGAGTTAAGATGGAAAAGGAATTAAATTTAGGGGTGGAAGACATGAACAGAAAACATTTTTCTGTTGACTGCAATGTGTTGTGCCAGAGAAAGCATTGCACCTGTAGAAAGGATCTCCTGAAACGAATGGCACCAAGCAATTTACTACAAGTAACAGATTGCTATATAGATTCAGAAGTAGGTTTGACATTTTATCATCTCATATTATCACAATAAGGGTGAGTCCAGTACAATAAGATATTTTGAGAGAGAGACCATATTATATAACTTTATTACAGTAGATTGTTATAATTGTTTTATTTTGTTTTTAGTTATTGTTAATCTTTTACTGTGACTAATTAATAAATTAAGCTTTATTATAGGTATATATGCATATATAAACACACAGTATATCTAAGGCTCAGCACTATCTGTAGTTTCAGGCTTCCACTGGGGGGCTTGGGAATGTACCTCCCAGTTTGTAAGGGGGGGACTACTATATTCTATTACTTTCTCAAGTAAAATCTCTCCTTCCGTTCTGCAGAAGAAGTTGTATGTGGTTATCCCAAGGAAAAATGGGTAAGGTGAACAAGGCAGGCACCTTGCTTTCATGGTATGAGGGAGCTCAAAGTCAGTGGTACTTTAACTTAAAAAAAACCTGACTTTTTAAAAATTAAGTTAAATTTTTTATTAAATTTAATGGGTGACATTGGTTAATAAAATTATACAGGTTTCGAGTGTACAATTTGATAATTGTACTAACCCAAAGTCAAATCTCCTTTTATCACCATATACCTGACCCTTTTTACATTTATCTACCTCCTCCTCCCCCAATTCCTGTGGTAATCACTAAACCGTTGTCTGTGTCTATGAGATTTTTTGTTTGTTTGTCCTGTTCGTATGTTGCTTTCAGTTTTATATCTCACATATAAGTGAAATCATATGGTTCTCAACTTTTTCTTTTCTGGCTTATTTCACTTAGTATGATAATCTCAAGATCCATCTATGTTGTCACAAATGGCAGTATTTACATCTTTTCTTATGGCTGAGTAGTATTACATTGTATATATGTGCCACAACTTCTTTAACCAATTATCTATCAAAGGGCACTTTGGTTGCTTCCATGTCTTGGCCACCGTGGATAATGCTGCAATGAACATCAGAGTGCATGTATCTTTATGGATAAATGTTTTAAAATGTCAGGAGTAGATACTAGAAGGAGGATTGCTGGGTCATATGGTAATTCAATTCTTAATTTTTTGAAGAACATTTATCATGTTTTCCATAGCGGTAGACCAATTTACATTTCCATCAGCAGTGTACGAGGGTTTCTTTTTCCCCACAACCTCTCCAACATTTCTTGTTGATAATAGCCATTCTAACAGGTATGAGGCAGTATCTCATTATGGTTTTGATTTGCATTTCCCTAATAGCTCATAAAGTTGAACATCTTTTCATATATCTGTTGGCTCTTTGTATGTCTTCTTGGGAGAAGTGTCTGTTCAGGTCCTTGCCCTCTAATTGGATTGTTTGTTTTTGTTGTTGAGTTGCATAAATTCTTTGTATATTTTTTATATTAACCCCTTATTGGAGGCATTGTTTGCAAATATTTCCTTCCATTCAGTTGGTTGCCTGTTTTGTTGATAGTTTCTTTTGCTATGCAGAAGCTTTTTAGTTTAATATAGTCCTATTCATTTATTTTTGCTTTTATTTCCTTTTTCTTTGAGATCATTCATAAAATCCTAAGTCCAAGGTCCGTGAGTTTGATATTTATGTTTTTGTCTATGCAATTTATTGTTTTATGTCTTATATTTAGATCTTTGATCCATTTTGACTTAATTTTGGTGTGTGGTGATAGTATCAGTCTAGTTTCATTCTTTTGCATGAACCTTCCAATTTTCCCAGCACTATTTATTGAAGAGGCTTTCTTTCCTGCATAGTATATTTTTGGCTCCTTTGTCAAAAATTGTTTGTTTATATGTATATGGGTGTACTTCTGGGCTCTTGATTCTATTCTATTAGTCTGTGTGTTTGCTTTTTTTCCCCCCTCTCTCATTCATCCATAAATCTAGCACACACAAAAATCAATAAAAATATAGAAGATTTGAATAATGTGTAATAATTCAATATAATGACCATTGTTTTTCACCATAACTCACTGAAATTGGTCATATTATTTACATCCCACTTTGGTTGATAAAAAAAAAATAGATCAATTTATTTCTTATTTTTTCTTCTCATTCCTAGGGGTAGAACTTGGTGTCTCAATTAAAAATCTATGAATTTTACCTGGTTTATTCCTGTTAGCTTTTTCTCAGACTTGTGACCTGTTCAAAAGTGTGCTCAGTTTCTCAGCCATCTCTGAGAACTGCCACTATAAAGAATTGGCTCCTAATCTAGGTTCAATGCTCTAGGATATCTTTTTCTTTTAATCTTTTTTTTTTAAGTTTATTGGAGTAACATTGGTTAATAAAATTATATAATATTCTGGTGTACATTATAATTTGACATTTATATATTCTATTGTGTGATTACCACCCCAAATTTAGTTTCCTTCAGCTACCATATATTTGATCCCCTTTACCCACTTTACCCTTCCCATATCCTCCTATAATTGACACCCTTTACTCTGTCTACCTCTTTCCTCCTCCTCCACCCACTACGCTGTGGTAACCACTAGTTCATTGTCTATGTTCATGAGTCTCTATTTGTCCTGTTCATTTGATGCTTTTAGGTTTATATTTCATGTATAAGTGATATCATGTGATTTTCGACTTTTTCAGTGTGGCTTATTTTGCTTAGCATGATTATCTCAAGGTCCATCCATGTTGTCACAAATGGCAGTATTTCATCTCTTCTTATGGCTGAGTA
>NW_006440638.1:4836742-4864375 GCF_000325575.1 Pteropus alecto | reverse complement strand
TTGGTATCATAAAATGAGTTGGGAAGTATTGCCTCCTCTTTGATTTTTTGGAAGAGTTTGAGGAGAATAGGTATTAAATCTTCTTTGAATGTTTTGTAGAATTCACTGGTGAAGCCATCTTGTCCTGGACTTTTACTTTGG
Organism: Pteropus alecto; assembly: GCF_000325575.1. Lineage (NCBI taxonomy): Eukaryota > Metazoa > Chordata > Mammalia > Chiroptera > Pteropodidae > Pteropus > Pteropus alecto. The sequence continues at coordinate 4,864,234 of NW_006440638.1, read as the reverse complement.
TACGTTTTTAATGGTTGTTTCAATTTCCATATTGCTGATTGGTTTATTTAGATTTTCCAGTTCTTCTTCATTCAGTCTAGGAAGCTTGTATTTTTCTAAGTACTGGTCCAGATCATCTAGGTTATTAAATTTGGTGTTATACACTTTTCCATAGTATTCTTGTATGATCCTTTGTATTTCTGCGATGTCAGTCGCAATTTCCCCTCTTTCTTCTCTGATTTTGCTTATTTGATCTGTTTTCTCTTTTTCCTTTAGTGAGTCTAGCCAGGGGTCTGTCAATTTTATTAACCTTCTCAAAGAACCAGCTCTTCGTTGCATTTATTTTTTCTGTTGTTTTTGTTTATTTGTTTGTTTTCAATTTCATTTATTTCTGCTCTAATTTTGATTATTTCTTTCCTTCTGCTGACTTTTGGCTTCATTTGTTCTTTCTTTTCTAGTTTTTTAAGATTAAGTGTTAGGTTGTTTATTTGGGCTCATTCTTGTTTTTGGTGAATGGCCTGTAATGATATAAACTTTCCTCTTATGATCACTTTTGCCATGTCCCAAAAGTTTTGATTTATTGTATTATCATTATCATTTGTTTTGATGTATCTCTCGATCTCTCTTTTTATGTCTCTCTGATCCAGTTATTCTTTAGTAGCATATTGTTTAATCTCCATGTATTTGTTGTTTTTCCTGATTTCTTTCTGTAGTTAATCTCTAGTTTCAAAGCATTATGATCAGAGAATATGGTTGGTATGATTTCAACCCTCTTCTATTTGTTGAGGCTATTTCTGTGCCCCGGTATGTGGTTGATTCTTGGGAATGTTCCATGTGCACTAGAGAAGAATGTATAAGCAGCTGTTTTGAAATGGAAGGTCTGTAAATGTCAATTATGTCCAGTTGGTCTAATGTGTCATTTAAGGATGTTATTTCCTTATTAATTTTCTGTTTGGATGATATGTCCATATCTGACAGTGGGGTATTTAGGTCCCCTACTACGACAGTGTTTTGGTCTGTTTCTTCCTTTAGTTCTGTTAGTAATTGCTTTACATATTTCAGGGCTCCCTGATTGCAAGCATAGATATTAATAGGTGTTATGTCTTCTTGGTGTATGATTCCCTTTATCATTATGAAGTGTCCCTCAATATCTTTCTTTACCTTTTTTATTCTGAAGTCTATTTTGTCTGATATTAATACCGCTACTCTTGCTTTTCTCTAAATTTCATTTGCTTGAAATATTATTTTCCACTCTTTCACTTTGAGTCTATATTTGTATTGGAGATGAGATGTGTCTTTGGAGATGAGAAGGCAGCATATGGTTGGGTTTTATTTTTTGATCCATTCTGCCACTCTGTGCCTTTTCATGGATTAGCTCGGTCCATTTACATTTAGCGTGATTATTGAAATATAAGGTCTTCTCATATCCTTTTATCTTTTGTTTCCTGGTAGCTTGGTGTTTCCATTGCTTTTGTTTCTGTTTTCTTTATTTTGGTTAGCTTTTGTGGGTTATGCTTCTGGTTCTTCTTGTTTTATGCTATGTAGTTCAGTTCTGAATCTTTGGTGTGTGATTACAATTACGAATATGAAAAGGATAGTTATATATATATACAGTCGTCCGTTTTCTTCTGCGTATGCCTTATCTCCATTCCCCTTTGCGAATGTGGATCTTGAATCCTCCTCTTTTCAATCATTGTTATCTGAATTTGTCCCTATGTATGCTAATGTTTATTACTATCTTGCTATAGCAAGTCTCTTATTAGTTAAGTTTATAATGCCCTGTTCTTAGTAAGGGCTGCACTCCTCTGCTTCTATTTGCCCAATAGTCACTTTACTCTTAATTATGTTTTTTGTTTTGTTTTGTTTTGTTATTTTGTTTTAGATGAGATGACACCTTTCAGAATTTCTTGTAGTGCAGTCCTAGTACTGGAGAATTCTCTCAATTTTTATATGTCTGGAAAGGTCTTAATTTCTCCTTCATATCTAAAGGAGAGCTTAGCTGGATACATTATTCTAGGCTGGTAATTCCTTTCACTTAATAGTTTAAATATTTGATTCAATTCCTTTCTGGCTTGTAAGGTTTGCACTGAGAAGTCCAATGATAATCTAACGGGTTTTCTTTATATGTTACCGTCTTCTTTTCCCTGGATGCCCTGAGAATTCTGACTTTGTCATTGATTTTTGATAATTTAAATACAATGTGTCTTGATGAAGGCCTATTTTGGGTTGAGATAATAGGGTGTTCTGTTGACTTCTTGAATTCCAAACTCCAGCTCATTCATTCCTTAGATTCGAGAAATTCTCATCCACTATTTGTCTGAAAATGTTTTTTAGTCCCTGCTCCTTTTCTTCGCCTTCGGTAAAGCCCATTATTTTTATGTTTCCTCTCCTAATGGTTTCAGCTAGTTCTTTTATTCCTCCCTCATTATTTTTCATTCTTCGGTTTCTCTCTTCTTTTTTTCTGATTTATTTCTAGATTTCTGTCTTCAGTATCACCGATCCTTTCCTCCATTTGGTCGACTCTATTTCCCAAGCTTGCTATCTCATTTTTCAACTCTTACAGTGTGTTCTTCATCTCTAGAAGTTTTATTTGGTTCCTTTTGAAGGTTTCAATCTACTTGCTCTGCTCGTCTAGTTATTTTTTCAATTCCTGAAATTTTGATTTGAGTTGTTTTGGATCTCAATGAGTTTTTTCAGAAATACCATTCTTAATTCTCTGTCATTTAAGTTACATATTTCTATGTCTATAAGCTTATTTTCTGGAGATTTTTCTCTTTCTTTCTGAGATGCCTCGTCACCTTGGTTGTTCATGGTGTTTAATGGACTATTTCTGTACATGGGCATTAATTGACATGTATTCTGATGTTTTCCCAGAGAGATTTATTATATAAAGTTCTCTTTAGCCTGCTGTAAAGAAGGCACTTTTCTTCTGGTTTCCAGTAGGTGGCGTCTGAGCCTCTTGGATCCTTGCTTTAGATAAAGCCTAAATATCTTTTTCATTTTCTTGTAGATATTTAATCATGCTTGCTACTCTCAGTTTCAGTCCCTGTCAGTGTTAGCAGCAGTTTTGGTAGCATTTGCTCAGATTCCCCTGGGGTTCCGCGGTGATTGGTCTCGGAGGGCTTAAGTGGAGGGGCTTTCTGAGTTGGGAGTTGGGGGCTGCAGCTCAGTCTCAGTTTTGCAACCGGAGCTGGTAAAAATCAACTGTTGTTTCTCTGCGGTCTAGTCCTGTTTCTCTGCTTTCTGCCCTGATGACTGGGCCCTGGTGCTGGCTGCTAGAATTCCAGTACTTCCAGGCAGGCTGATCAGGGACGTCACTGCACCTTCACCTCTCCCCCTCCTCTTGCAAGGAGCTCTGGCAGCTATGAGAGGCAGCTTTTTTATTTCTCTGAGTGCACCCCCCAACACCCAGGCTTCTGACCTGTGGTAGCTCTAATGTGCAGATTCCACTCTCAGATGTGCTGGTGTGCAATTTGAGTGTTTTTTTGGTTGTTGTTGAGTTTTAGATGTTCAACTTATTGTTGTTTCAGGGGGAGAGATATGAGGATGTCTCTCACTTCGCCATGTTTCTTCACCATCCTCTTTTAATCTTAAATCTGTAATTACTTCTCTTCTTAACTCTTTGATATACTCAAACATGTTAAATACTCTTTTTCATATTTTCTTCTCTCAGACACATTATCCAAAATTTGTAGCCCATTTTCTGAAAGTAGAACCATTTCTGGTTACTTTCAATTTTGTTGGAATGGACTTACCACAATGATCTTAGGGACATATAAGTGTACTCTATAAGTTGCTAACACATAAAGAACTTTTATTAAAAACTACAGTCTCTTCTCTTACTCAGGACTGCTTTTAAGGTATATTTTTCTTCTTCCTCTAAAACTTATTTCTCTCTTTTCTTAGACCATGTTGATTGGCTTTGCTTCTTATATAGTATTGCTAAAAGAAAAAAATAAAGTGTTAACTACACATATATTTATTACTTAAATGGGAACTGTTTTAATGTTATTAACCCAATTTACTTTGAGTTTTAACAGAACTATTATATTAATTAAGGATAAGTTATCTGTATATTTGACATCTGGACTAAAATTAGGGAAAATAATTTTAGAAAATAATTCTCTAACAGTTAAGGGGCATAAGGATATGTATAGTCCCTTTCCCCAGTGACTCCAATCCAGCTTGTGTGTGGATCTGTTTTATAGTACATGCAAAATTGTTTTGAAGCTAAAAAGGCTTCTGGCTACTCACTCATGTGTTTTTCTGCACTTCTGACCAGACTTGACAAAACAAGAAAAATCTCAGACTGGCTATTGCCTTTGGTAGAAGAGGGAGTCAAATGCATGGGTTTAAGTTTCCAGTTTAATCGTAGAATTTTATATCTTGGATCAATAAAAATTTCTCAAGAAATAACTCGCATTTAGTGTCTGTTGTTTCACAAGTCCATTATTTTTGAAAGATTGACTTGAATCATGAAGATTGAAATATGGAAAGAAGAACATCTTCACTTTAAAGATGAATATATTAAAAGATGTGAGAAAGATACTAAAAGACACAAGACATGTCTGAATTGGCATTTAATTTTTGCCCACATTTATATTTATGTCTGTGATATAACTATATGCAGAAGATATATTGTCTGCTACTTGAGAGAATGTCAGCATTTTTTAATCAAAACAGAATTTTTCTAAATGCAATATTGTTAGGAAAGTAAACTTTCTATTTATTAAAGACTAAATTTAAGCAAACATGGATTATGTTTTTAGTTACCGACAATAAATAATATGTTTATGTACATGAATATAAAACTTATCACCAAAATGAATGCTTTTCTCCCAGTACATTCTAGTTTACCAGTTGTTCAAATCTTTGTGTGAAATGTCCGATTCTATCACCAATGTTTTCTTCACATGAAAACTGTGATTATACATTTGGTTGTGATTAGTTAACTAAAGGAAAATAACAATTAATTAGAATTTCTCTGGGACTCATGGCTTTGGACAATCTTACTAATATCCATATTTTGATACTATCCTCATGTGCATATTTGTAGGGACTCCACTCAAGGCCTGATAAATTATTCCTGAGAGTCCATACTATACTGGAGTGTGCTTTGATAGGGTCCCCTTGATACTTCCATGTTAGCCTTCTTTTCTGTGGTCTAAAAACTATTTTTGGGTGGGAGATGTGACCCATCCATGTCTTTTTCCCTCAAAGATACTCCTTCTTTATGTAGGTTTCAAGTTTTTTTCTTTTTTAACTTCTACAGTAAAGAAAAACAAAAACAAAAAACAAAACAAAACAAAACAAAACAAAACAAAACAAAACAAAACAAAACAAAACAAAACAAAACAAAACCTTTGAAGTCACATACAGAAGTGAATTCGTTTATATCATCACTTTGTTGAAGCCAAGTTACCCTCCTTGCTAAAACTGGAAAAAACACTCTCCCTAATTCTGCAGCTGACTTGGTCCAAAGTAGTTCCACTTGCTCCTTTAGTCTCATAAAATCACAAATGGACACAGCTTTGTCAACTTCTTTTAAAAGGCTGACATCTTCCTAGCGCTGAAAGCCAATTCTATGGGATTTGGCTAAAAAAGTCTCTTCTTTTATTATCTTGTACCTCTCATCCTTGACTCATTGCCTTATTGGAAAGGTACAAAACTAAAACAAAGGTAAATGTCAAAACAAAACAAAACAACAAAACAAAACAAAACCTCACAAAAACCTGACTCTTGGCAAGACACCTTAGTCTATGCATATAAACCCCTATAAAGAGATGTCTGGAGATGAGAAAGTGAGAAAGTTCATTAGATAAATATAATCAAAATTTGAATTTAGATTCAAACATGTACGGAATCTTGACAACTTCTCTATAGATTTACTTTATCTTTGCATGGAAAAAAGTTATAATAATTTTATATTTTTATAGGCAATCACCATCTATTTGCTAGAAACTAAATATTAGACAAGATATTTGGAGTGTGAAATGTGACCATCTGTGGAAAGAGCATATAGTTGAGAATCAAGAGAGTGAGCATAACCCACCTCAATCACTAATTGCTTGTGTGAGCTGGTCAAATTATTTACTCTCTTTGAGTCTCAATTTCTTCATATGAAATATATGAGTGTTGGGCCAGATAACTTTTATGCTTTATTAGTGCACTAATTTTCTATGATTCTAGATTGCTCATGTTAAGGAAATGAGAACTAAATTGTTGAGGGTATTTGAGAGAAGGAGAAAAAGAAAGCAAAATATGGTGTTAATTCCTATTATTTTAGCTCACCTCTAAGTTTTACATAATGATCTAACCATTTAATAAAATGTTTCTCACTAGTCATTTAAGTTTAATTAATTACAAATTGATCATTTTCTAGATATTGAAATTTTAAAGGTATCCACTCAAAGGGGATTGTATTATCTCTTTGGATAGCCTGTTCATAATTTTATTTATTCTACTGTATGTTTGAAACATTATTCTATAACAGTTCAAGTCTTCTTTCTTTTCTTTTCTATCATGAAACTAGTGTGTGTGGGAAATGTACCTAGCAACTTATAATCTATGCATATATATTGTATGTGTATATGTGTATAATATGTACATATGTGTTTATATGTGTATGTTTATATATGCAAATATAGGCCTGTTGACCAAAAAAAAAATACATTCATTTGTACCAAAAGGAAAGGAAATATAATATAAAGAGCTTCAAGTAAGAAAGAGCATCCTAAAATGAATGTTTTTTGTAACAGGAATTTGGGAGTGTATAAGACAATGTGCCATCTAATCTTACGTCACCACTGAGGGATAAAGTTAGAATTTTGTTGAGCTCTAAGTGAAACTAAATTTATTTAAAGAAATTTCTAGAGACCATTTCTGTTAATGTCTTTAAATACTTTTATGAGGACTAAGAAAATGGGTACTGTGGATAACAATGAGAAACTTTACTTAATTAATTATCTTTCTATTGTGCTTAATGGAAGAATAGGGTCCTTAAAGAGGCAATGACCTTGCAACCTAGCTTATCCACCTCACTCAGAGGTTTTCCAAGTGAATATATATGTTTGGTTTTTAAGTTTTTTATACCAAGAACTGTAGTTTCTTTTTGCCCTCCCTCTCTCCCTTTCATCCTTATTTCCTCTCTTTCTCTCTTTTTTTCTTTCTTGTCTTAATTAAATTAAACCAGAAGTTTAAGCAGTGTAAGTATTTTTCAGGCAATTTTGACACAGGCAAATTATCTAGGGATAAATACTCAGTGGTATTTATATTCTTGTCTTTCCATTAGTTTATTTTTTTTTATTTTCTTTTTAATCTCTTTGCTTTTAACTAGTTAAACTTTTTCCTTGGCCAAATTGGCTTGTTTTTAACTACTTAATTAGATTAGTGTTAGACAGAACAGCAAGTTTATAGCATCAAAATAGAAGATAATTTGTTAAAACATTATATATTAAATTCTTACATGAGACCTGTTTAGGTAGATGGTAATACTTTTTTTCCAAAGTTCTCTTGGAAATAATACGTCAATTTAAATCTATTGTTTAAAGTTTCTTTTTAAAATACATGTTAGTGTGAATCCTATGTACATGGTTTCTAAATGGATAGCAGAAAAATTTGATTTAAAATACTAGTTTTACAGATTTATTCAGTTCCTATGAAACCATTTCATCCACTTTTATGAGCTTAATCATACATTTCATGCTTCTTCTCTGTGTGCAAAAACTACATTGCCTCTTAAGCACTTAGATTTCTCCAAGAAGTTTGTTTATTTGATACCTTTTAGATTCTAATCATATTTGTTACACTCAAAAACTTAATTTTTAACAGTACTAATTTTTAACAGTAATATATGTTTCCAACATAAATTTACGGCTGATCATCTTCTGTACATTATGGCTCATAACCCAACTTTAGCTGTAGTTTTGTGAGGTCAGTTATTTTTCTTTCCAACGCTGTCTGTTAAATTAATTCCTTATTCCATAGTTTGCCTTCTCCACCCATCATTCTCTGTGGTAACTCATTGGAGCAACACTCACAGTGTAATTTTGAATGTTATCTTTCCATAGTTACAAACCTTGGTTTTTGACACAGTCCTACAAGTTTATTCTATTAGTGGGTTAATAAGACCTCTTTTTTGTTCCAAGAATCAGGGACCATTTTTAAAACTGGCTTAAACCAAAAATGGAATTTATTAGCTGATATAATTGAACATCTCAGTGGCAAAATTGTATTCAGGCACAGATGTATGAAAGTGCTGAAAAATATGTTACCTGCAAGCTATATCTCTCCTTCTCCCAGTTCTGTTCTTCTCTGTGTCATCTTCATTCTCAAGCATGTTCTATTAGTGGCTCTAAGCATTTCTTGGCTTACATGCTCACTGCCTAGAAAACTGCAAAATGAGACTTTCTCTCTTTAACTGTTCCAATAAACTTTCCTGCACTGTCATACTGGCAATGCCTGTCTCAAAAGTTCATCCTTGACCAAAGAGTTATAATACATTAATTAATCTGGCCTGGGACCAATGCCCATGTTTGTAGGATAAGATAAACTCCACACTTTTTATAAACCCGTGGATTAGGAATAGAGAAAGGGCAGGTTTCTAAGGAAAATTCAGCTATTGGTCTTCCAAAAAGAGAATCTGTATATGTGATCCTAAAGTAAGTGTTAATTGTGGATATTTTCCTATGAAAACTCTGTTAGTGTACTCATCCCTTCAGGATAAAATTTGATGTCTGTAACTGGATATTTAAGGCCCTGATCATTTTCACTTTCTAAAACTTTGGTCTAATTTCTCTAGTCTTATAAACAGTCTCCATGTAAATTGGATGAATGTTTCCATTATGCCATTGTCCTCATATATAATATGTTTCTCTCTTTTATAAAATTGTTATGAATCCTCCCATCCATCTCTCAAGAACCAACTTAAGTCCCACCATTTCCAAAACATTTTCATTGGCCATCCTAGTCCATGCTATTTTATTGTACCTTTCAACTCCAAATCGTTTTATTATTTATAATGTTTTCAAATATTTTAAAATCATTTATTTGTGCATATCTAGAAGGCTCATTAATTGCCACTTGTTAGTTGTATTTTACTTGTTTGAAAAAAATACAAAAGCAAAAGCTACCATAAATTCAATAATGGATTCAAATAAGATTGAATATTAACTTTAAGAGAATCTACTTGTATGCTTGAAAAGCATTTTGTACATATATTTACAAAACTTTACTTTTGGGGAGCTATGTGTGTAGATTAAGGCATTTTCATCTAAAGTGCCACACACTTATTTTTCCCTAGATTAAGGTGGTGTACTAATGGTCTATGTCAACTTTTACCTCTCCCTTGATATATTTACTGTCATAATACTAATTATATATTTATATGTTGCTATCCTGGAACTTTGGATTAATGATAAACAATATGATTTTTATTTTCATTTTTTAACTCTATGGCTCCTTTGTATAATCAGATAAAAATATTGATTGATTACTTAGACATTTCCCCTTCTGGTTTGATAGCTTTATTCTTGTCTTTTGCTATTCTTAGCACATCCTGAGTTTATGACTTTCATTTTATCATGGGTGGCATAAATCAACATTGATATTTTTAAGCTTGAAACTTGAGAGCCAATAGAATGAATTTATTGTTAATAAATTGATGACATTTTACTTTGTAAAAAAGGTACTATTATGGACTGGAATGTATCTCCCTCAAATTCATACATTGAAGCCCTAACCCCCAATGTGACTCTATTTGGAGATATATTTAGGCCTTTAAAGAGGTAATTAAGAATAAATGAGGTCCTAAGGGCCACTCCCTAATTTAATAGGACTGATATCATTTTAGAAAGAGAAAGAGATAGCAAGGCACATGCACAGAGGAAAGGCCATCTGAGAACTCAATGAGAAGGTGGCCATTTGCAAGTCTGAGAAAAAGACTCAGGAGAAAGCAAACCTGTCATCTCCTTGATCTTGGATTCGTGGCCTCCATAACTGTGAGAAAATACATTTCTGTTGTTTAAGCTACACGGTCTGTAGTATTTTGTTATGGTAGCCTTAGGAGACTATTTATTAGAAATATATTCAACATTAGAGTACAGTATTTGTGTGAATTGATTTTCAAAATTTTATCAATTTAGACCTATTTCTTAGCTTCAGTAATATTGAGTTGACCCCAAAGGTATGGTGGATTTCAAGTGTGGCCACACTATTGTCAATTTATCACTGAAACTGAGGTCTAAGATTAAAGACCTTTTCATATTTCCAAGCTTTGAACCTTGCAAATGGTGATGAAGTACCTGTTAAAGCTAGTTTTAGCCCACTAAGAATAAATTTGGAAACTATGAAACAGTGTGTAGATCTTGGTTCTATATTAATAATATACATTATCTCATTGTACATTTATATGTGGAATGTGTTGGAAAAACCTGCACATTGAATTATGTATATCAACAATGAATTGTAATTAGACAATATTCTTCTTAGAGCTTGACAGTCTATCTGACTATCTCCCTCTGTCTTTCTGCTGTAAGTTGTCAGAAGTCTTTTACTATCCATCAGTACATCAATATGATTACTTTTAGAGCAGACAGATGTTTGGATCATCTCCTGGGAGTTTCAGAATCATTTATTGGACATCAAAGAGGTCATAAATCAATTGTATGTGATTAAAATAAAGACATAAGTGGACTGGTATATAGACTTGTGATTTGGCAATTCACAGCAATATCTAAGGATTTGCCTGTAAGCTGCAAAAAAAAAAAAAAAAAACCTATTTAATTTAATCATGTCAGTTTAAAAATGACAATTTAGTGAAAAATAACAGTTATGCTATTTGGTGACATAAAGAACAAGAGAATATTTGGTTAGCTGAATGGTTGTTTTTTATTTTATTTTATATTTCTGTCATTTTTTGAGCTATTTTTGTCATTGTTTATGACTTGAGCTTAGATATTGCAGAAATGCTCAAGAAGAACTAAAAAGTTATGGAGATAATAATGCTTTAAAGCATACTTATAACATTTTGGAAAAAAGAAAAGCAGCATTAACAGAAAAAATAGTAAATACTTTATTAATTGCAAGAGCTGAACATTATCTGCTAGGTACTACATTAAATTATTATATATGTATCATGTTTATCACATTTAATCCTTCAAATAACCCTATGAGGTAGATACTATTTTATGGATGAGTAAACTGAGTCTCAGAGGCTTAAAGAAATTAATCAAGTCACAGAACTAAGAAAGGATTTGAACCTAGACTTCCTAGATCTAGGGCCTATATTCTTAGCTGTTAAACTCTATAGTGTCTCCATATGCCAATGTGAACACATATTAGGTAATTTATTCAGAAATGAGTTAAAAACATTTGTACATGTTATTACCATTTTGATGAGAATACAACTTTTGTGAATAGCATTAATTTTCTAGATAACTTTATTAAATTGCATTCTAATTTCTCAATGGTTGATAATAGCATGAACAGTGAGGGTGAAGTGTTTGGTCTTTCTTCAAGCCCTTATTTATTTTTAATGAAAGTATACAATAACAATTGCATGGACTTTTGAATTTTATATAAAAATTTAATTCTTTTTCATTCATTTAAAACTTGCTATAAAACTTTTTGGTAGGGAATTTGTTAATATTATTTTTTTACAGATGAGGCAAACAAACAGATTTTAAGTGACATGCTTAAGACTATATGGTGAATAAATTGTAGAGTTGCAATTTTTTTCCTTGCTTTTTTTCACTAAAATACTTATCTTTTTGAAAAATGATATAAATTCACTAGAGATTTTTGTGGTTTAAAAAAATATTTCCAAAGTGAAGAATCTTATATTTAAAAAATTAATAAGCCTAATTGATAAACTGGCTTAATATTATACAGACATATATTACACATTTATATACAATAGTTCCCCTTATCCATGGCTTCAGTTATCTGCAGTCAACTGTGATCTGAAAATACTAAATGGAAAATACTAGAAGTAAAGAATTTGTAATTTTAAATTGAGTACCATTCTGAGTAGTGTGATGAAATCTCATGCCTACCAGCTCCAACCTGCCCGGACGTGAATCGCCCCTTAGTCCAGTGTCTCCTTGCTGTGTACTTCACCCATCCACTGTGGTCAGTTAGTAGCTGTTTTGGTTATCAGATTGACTGTTGAGGTGTTGCAATGCTTGTATTCAAGTAACCTTTATTTTAGTTCGTAATGTCTCCAAAGCACAAGAATAGTGCTTCTGACAATTCAGATATGCCAAAGAGAAGCTGTAAAGTGCTTCCTTTATATTGAAAAGGTAAATACAATACAGTAAGATACTTTGAAAGAGAGAAAGAAAGAGAGAGAGAGAGAGAGGGAGAGAGAGAGAGAGTCACATAACTTTTGTTACAGTAGAGCAGATCCTCAAATAATGTCATTTTGTTCTATGTTATTTTGTTATAAAGTTGATGAGGAAAAAAATTGATTCCCAGCCAGGGCCACTGTCTGTGTGGAGTTTGCATGTTCTCCCCAAGTTTGTATGGGTTTTCTTTGAGTACTCTGTTTTCCTCCCATATTCCAAAGATATACATGTTAGGTGAACAGGCATATTTAAATTGTCCCAGTCAGAGTGAGTGTGGGTGTGTGGGAGGACCTCTTGAAATGAAAAATGGAAAGGTGTCCTGTCCCGGGTAGGTTCATTCCTGCACCCTGAGCTGCAGGAATAGGCTCAGGCTACCCTCCACACTGACCTGGAACAAGCAGGTTAGAAAAGAATTCTCTTGTTTTTATTAATCTTTCCTAAATAAATTAATGGCTCAAATTTAATGTTTAATATTAGAAGTGTTTTGGTTCTTTATTTAGAAATTTGGTGATATATTTGTGACCAGAAATATGCCATAGGAAATTAACTTCTGTTTATATCGATTAGTCTATGGTAAAATAAGTTTTTTTTACATCGTTTTTTTTAAAATTGCAGTTTCAAAGAACTTATCCATAATGTTAAGTGAGGACTTACTGTGTATTTTTACAGTCATTTTATTTTATTATTAGTTATTGCTGTTAATCTCTTACTGTGACTAATTTATAAATTAAACTTTATCATAGGTATGTATGTATAGGAAAAAACATAGTAAACATAGTGTATATTAGGTTTGGTACAATCCACAGTTTCAATTCACTGGGGGTCTTGGAACATATCGTCTCTGGATAAGGGGGGACTACTGTATATTATATACACATATATAGTTTACACATATATGGTATATATGATGTGTGTATGTATTTATTACCTGCTTTGTGATTGCTCTCCCTCCCTCTCTCTGTGTCTCTCTGTATGAGTATATGTGCATACATACACACACATACACGTATGGATCTTTCAAAGCAGATTATAGTAGTATAGGCACTTGAACGTGCAGATATTTTAGTGGTGAGTACACTGAATCCTAATCCTAACTCTAACCCGAACCTCAACAATATTATTTGCTAATTTCATTTAATTATTTTTAGCAATATTCTGAGGTTTCCAATATAGACTATTAACTTTCCCATCCTTCCTTTTTGGTTATAACAAATTGAAAAATTGACCCTAAGAGTGAAGTGAGGCAAATTATTATATCAACTTTATTGCTAGAAAAGTTGGGCTTTGAGTGTGATGGGTGACCTGAGGCCAAAACAGGTCCTCCTCCTCTTTTAAGACAAAAAGCCCATAAAGTAGGGCTGATCTGGCTCTTTACTAAGTGTCAAACAGAGAAGGTGAGACAAAGCTGAGACCTGGCTGGAACTGCTAGAGAGACGCACATTTTGTTTGCCCACTGCATGGGGACTATGAGAGCAAGTTCCACTATGCTTGGGTCCAGAAGGCTATGAAAGGAGAAAGGCTGAACATAGTCAGCATTGCTTCTGCAGAACTCACAGATAACAAGAGCCAATCATTTATTCACTCCCTTGGGGAAGAGTGCATAATAGGGTAAAGATAAATGTGGATACTTCTTCCTCAGAATGTGGAATTATTGATAGAAGTTTTCTCTTAGGGACCACAGTAGGAATATAATAAGAGGATCTAAGTCCTCCTCTGTGCCCATTGTTGTATCCTCTTAACCCACCGTCACATAGAATCTGAGCCCTAAATCCTATCCCTGTTTTATTTGTATACAAATTATGCTCAGTTATGCTCTTCAGAACAGCTTAATGGAGACTGTATAGGCAACCTACGATGACATAAATTCCACAAACACAGTACCAGCAACATAAAAAACCACATAAAACCCTTCCCTTTATTAAATTTCTGTGTATAATTAAAGTTCACAAATAAAAGTCTTGAATTATAGTCAAAACATTAAATATTTAAATCCTTTATAGAACTGCTGCCCCTGATATTCTTACATAATATTATTATTCTTAACATGTAAGCCTGAGATCTTAAAATTATGCCTTTTAGTATCTGTTCAGGGCAGACAAGGGAGTGCAGCCCCAAAAGGGGCATCTCCTCTGTAAGTGGGAATGATACTTTCAGGAAATAGTCAGCTGGGACAGATTTGCAAGTCAGTAAGTGGCCTTTTATAGTCTGTTACTTCCTGGATGACTGATGGTTGACAGCTTAAAGCAAGCACCTCTGAAACATTTCTATCTACAAAGAAAGTAACTCCCTTCACAATCTTCAGGAATTTCTATACTTCTTTTCCTCATTTAAGTGAGAGATCAATTCATATTAGAAACACCTCAGCAGTTTTAAAAATCTATGTGTCCACATCACATTTCAGAATATTAAATCAGAATCTTCAGGGGTGGGATGTAGACTTCAGTATATTTTAAAGAATCCCAAGTTAAAATCACTAAAAAAATGGAAGATGACTATTCTACAGTAGAATCTCTGTTCCTAAGCTCTGAAAGGTGGCCAAGACTTCCATTCATTCTTGGCCAGTTTACAGTGGTTCCTCATGTGCCTCAGCAAAGACATTGAATTCAGGATCAGAGAATTTACAGAATTTGATAGTTCTCAGATATAGTGTATGCGTGGGTTTAGGAATCTTCCTCATATCTCAGATCATGCTTTACACAATGAATAATCTTATTTTTAATCTCAAGTTGTTTCTAAAACTAATAGGTTGCATATCCTTGGATCAAATTTCTCATTTGAACATTAGGATCCTTAAGAAGCACTTTCCATATCATTAATTATTACACTCTTGAACAGATTCTCAGTGCCACACACTCCTATCTAAGCCCATTATGTCCCAAGAGTTTTAGTATAGGGCTTGTTCCATATTATTTGGCATACTTCTGTTTTGACATTCTGGGATTCTTGATACTATCACTGCTAGAAACTGGTAGGAAGGCAAATGTGTGTGGCCACTGATTATATTCTGAAGTATGTATAATATCTATGTTTAGGTTTCTAGCATCATTATAGGCCATCTTTTTTTCTGGAACTACTGAAGCTACAGTATCATATAAGTTCTAGTTTTTGTGTTTGGCAACCCAGTAAACATCTATATAAACACTTAGGCCCTTGATGAGTAAGATCAAACTTGTCTTCTATATAGATAGCAACAAGTGGAATTTTTTCTTAAAGATTCTGTGTCAATAGAAGCTGATAGCTAATGTCAGAGTTCACAGCATTCCATAAATGTGTGACATGATGATGCTAAAAAAGGACTTTTATCATATCAGTACTATCTCATTAAGAACTGGCTATATTACACAACAGGTGAACCGTCTTCAGAATATCAGTGAGTTTTCAGGGATAAAAAACCATGCATCTTCTCTACCACACTGCAGTACATTGTAAAATGACCATAATCCTTCCCTCCTTTCTGACTACACCCCCATTGCAATATGATTTTGCAGCATCTCTCATTAAGAGATGAGATCTATTTCCTTTCCCCTTGAATTTGGGCTTAGAGGTATGACTTGTTTTGGCCAATAAAATTCGGTAGAAATGACATTGTGCCAGTTCTGAGACTAAGCCTTAAGAAGTCTTGCATACTTCCACTTACTCCCTGGGACCCCACCTCTGCCCTATAGACCAGAGCAGGCCAGTCTACTACAGATTAGAGACTGCCTAAAACAGGGTAGCACCAGTTTAGTTTTCCCACCAGAGGGCAAAGATGTGAAAAAGTCCACACAATACCAAAGCCATGCTCCCAGAAGACAACTGACACATGAAAGAGGAAGTCTAGCCAAACTAAGAATTGCCAGCTGAGCTCAGCCTAAATTGCTAAACTAAGGAACTGTGGTTAAATAGATGGTAGTTGTTTTAAGCCAAGTTTTTTATGTGCTTTGTTAAGCAGTGGTAGCTAATGCTGTCATACCAATGGGCTATATTTGGGTGATGTTTCTGTTTCAGAGTGTGGGTCTGGGGTTAGGACCTAGGGATACTTATGTCCTGTCAAGCTAACTCTGGCACTGAAACTTTTAGATACAAATATCTTCATTCAGATCATAGCTCTACCTTCAACTAAGATACCTATCATGGCAAGGAAAGCAAAGTGTACCAATTTCTTCCCAATTCTGACTTGTTAAAACCTTGTTTTTTACACTTCTATAGCAACTGTGAAAAGATTGATGTTCCAGTAGCTTCTTGATAAACGATACCGAAAGTTATCAGTTGTCCTGGTGGCTTTCTTTCCCCTCATAGGTATAATTTCTTAGATACTAAAGGCATTTTATATAATCTAATGTGTATGCACACACACAGTGATAGAATAGGCAAGAGTTTTGGAAAGCATAGTAAAATCAAGCATTATTATTATTTCCAGATGAGTTTCTATGCTGGTATTTATTAGCAAGAGTGATGAGTTGTATGTGATTATTAAGAAGGAGGAGAAAGAGGAGAGAAGAAGAAAGAGAAGAAAAAAGAGGAGGACAGTATCCCTTTTCTTTCATGGTAAATGAAACTCTCTCTAGTCTTTTCAAAATGTAATCTTCCATATTGAGAGGAATTAGGATATCTTTGAAATATTCACTGCCTGAACCTACATTGCCTTTTGGTGAAAATTTTGAGGCAAATTCAGGGGCACTTAAAAATTGTGACAGTTTGTTGTAGTCCTTGGATATTTTCTATAGCTACAGTGGTCAAAGTGATGAGTAGATTTTCTTAACAATTTGATAAGACACATATATTATCCACTTGGAAACTCGCATCCTATTCTTATTAGGACTAAAGATAAATGATTGTCATAGTCTTTTCTTTCAGCACAGCCATTCAAAGCTTAGTATTTATTATAGTGTCTTCTGCTATAGGAAGAAGGTAGAATATGGCTACAAGAGACTAAATAGTTACTGACACTAATTCTTACAGTAAAGACACCACCTATCTACTACTAAGTATGTGCAAAGGGAAGGTGGTTAATTCTGTTTGTAGGAGAGAGAAAATAAGAAATTTCTAAAATTTTCATGGGAGGGAGTAGCATTTGGAATGAGTTTTGACAGGTAACATTTTGCCAGGCAGAGAATAGGGAAAGGAAATTTTAGACAGAGATAATAAGATGAGTAAATGTTCAGAGGAAAAAAATGTATGGTTTGCTCACAGAAATCTAAGCAACCTGTGCATTTGTAGAGTAGGGCATGTGATTGGGAGCAAGAGGACATGTATCTGAATGGATAAACTTGAATCCCAGTTTAGACAAGTTTGCTAAGGATTATGGTCTTGTCTTCTAAGGAACAAGGAGCCTTCCTGGTTTATAATCAGAAGGAATGGTAAAAGATAAATGCTACACAGACCAGAGCACAGACTGAGGTAGGCAGAAAAAAAAATAGTGATGGCTCAGACTTAGTTTCTTATCTTTACTCAAAATAAATAGATAAAAGAATACAAGAAAATATGGACATAATATGCTCTATTTTTTTTTTTAATTTTCACAATCAAAATTCCCTGAGATCCCCACCCCATCCAACTCTTGTACCACCCAAGACTCTTTCAATGGCTGAGTCTTACAGATAGCTGTCAGGTGGTGTGGCAAGCCTAGGGATCCCCTAGGCCTTATGCTGAGCTACCCCAAGACCAGTACTGGTGATTCGCAAAGCGGCCTCTCCCATGAACCTCTAGGGCCAGCACAAGCAGCAACCAACCATGGGCCACTTTGTAGCTCCTACTAGGTAGACCCTAATCAGTCACAGGCAGCAGACCTAGGCCTGCACAGAAGCCCCTTCCAAGAAGCCGCAGAAGCAACACATTCAATGGCTGGCTTTAAACCATAACAAAACACTACCCAATTAGCCCCATAAGTGGTGCGCTTAAAGGGTGGTCTCAGCAGACAGCAGAGTCCACTGAGATTTATCCCACTGCATGGGGTCAGCCCTGCACAATAGCTCATATACTGTGGTTGTGGCCAATCCTCACAGCCAGTAAGCCTGAAGGTCAATTCCACTCACTGACATGCCAACAGCAATCAAGGCTCAGCTATAACAGGAGGGCACACACAATCCACACAAGGGACACTATTGGAGCATTCAGTTCAGGTGACCAGGGAGACTGCACCACTGGGCCCCACAGAAAAGGTACAACTGAAGGCCACCTTGCCAAGAATGGAAGTTGTAGCAGATCTACTTAATACACAGAAGAAAAAAAAATACACAGAGAGGCAGCCAAAATAAGGAAACAAAAAACATGTCCCAAATGAAAGAACAGGAGAAAATTCCCAAAAAAGGAACTAAATAAAAGAAGGTAAGCAATGTAATATATACAGAGTCAAAACAATAGTTATAGGATACTTAAGAAACATAGTGAGAACTTCAACGAAGAAATAACAAACATAAAAAAGAACATAGAGATCATAAAAAGGAACCAGTTAGATATGAAGAATACACTAACTGAAATGAGAATACACTAGAAGAAATCAATAGCAAATTAGATAAAGGAGAGGATTGAATCAGCTACTTAGAAGACAAGGTAGCAGAAAACAATCGGAACAGCAAAAAAGGAAAAAGAATCCAAAAAAATGAGGCTAATTTAAGGAACCTATAGAACCACATCAAGTGTAACAACATTTGAGCGATAGAGATATTAGAAGGAGAAGAGAGAACAAGGGATTGAAAACCTATTAGAAGAAGTAATGTTAAAAACTTCTCTAATTTAATGAAATGAATAAAAATAAACTTCAGGAAGCAAAAAGAGTCTCAAACAACGTGAGCTCAGAGGCTCACACCAAGACACATCATAATTAAAATGCCAAAAGTTAAAGACAAAGAGAGAATCTTAAAAATAGCAAGAGAAAAGCAATTAGTTACCAACAAGAGGTCCCCCATAAGACTGTCAGCTGGTTTCTCAATAAAAATTCTGCAGGCTAGGAGGAATTGACACAAAATATTCAAAGTGATGAAAAGCAAGGGCCTATGACCAAGACTGCTCTACCCAGCAAAGCTATCACTTAAAATTGAAGGAAATATAAAGAGCTTTCCAAACAAGAAAAAGCTAAAGGAGTTCATCACCACCAAACTGAAATTACAAGAAATGTTAAAGGGATTTACTTAAGAAGAAGGGGGAAAAACCCACAGGAAAAGAACAGAAATATGAATAATAAAATTGCAATAATTTCATACCTATCAATAATCACTTTAAATGTAAATAGATTAAATGCTCCAATCAAAAGACATTGGGTAGCTGAATGGATAAAGACCTATACATATACTTCTCTACAAGACAATCACTTCAGAATGAAAATAAAAAGATGGAAAATAAATATTTCATGCAAACAAAAATTTTCAAAAAGCTGGGATAGCAATACTTATGTCAGACGAAATAGACTTTAAAACAAAGGCTATAAGAGATTAAGTGGAACATTACATAATGATAAAGGGATCAATCCGACAAGAGGATATAATCCTTATAAACATTTATACACCCAACATAGGAGTTCCTAAACAAAGTCAATATTACTCATTATAAAAGGAGAGATTGCCAGCAATACAGTCATAGTACGGGACTTTAACATCCAGTTTATATCAATTACAAAAAAACTAAAAAACACATGAACATGTTAAGGCTAAATAATATGCTACTAAATTATAAATAGGTCAAAAATGAGATCAAAGAAGAAATCAAAAGATACCTTAAAATGAATGAAAATGAAAACACAATGACCCCAAATCTATGGGACACAGAGAAAGCAGCCATAAGAAGGAAATTCATAGAAATACAAGCCTACCTCATAAGCCAAAAAAAAAAAAAAAATTCAAATAAAAATCTAACTGTACACCTAAAGGAACTAGAAAAAGAATGGCAAATAAATCCTAAAGTGAGTATGAGAAAGGAAAAAATAAAGACATGAGAGAAAATAAATGAAATAAAAATACGAAAAAAATAATCAATGACATCAAGAGCTGATATTTTGAAAAGATAAACAAAATTGATAGAACTTTAACCAGACTCATCAAGAAAAAAAGAGAGGACCAAATAAATAAAATAAGAAATGAAAGAGAAGTGACAACTGACACCACAGAAATATAAAGGGTTACAAGAAAATAATAAGAGCAATCATATGCCAACAAATTGTATAATCTGGAAGAAATGAATAAGTTTCTAGAAACATATAATCTTCAAAGACTGAAAAAAGAAGAAATAGTAAATCTGAACAGACCAATTACTACTAATAAATTGAACCAGTAATAAAAAAAATTGTGACAAACTAAAGTCAAATTTTTTCAAAAAATTCAAGAGGATGGAAGACTCCCAACCACATTTTTTGAGGCTACTGTTACTCTGATGCCAAAGCAAGACAAAAGACATTACAAAATAAGAAAATTATAGGTCGATATCTCTGATAAACATAGATGTAAAAATCCTCAGCAAAATATTAGCAAACCAAATTCAACAATACATTAAAAAGATCATAAACCATCATCAATTGAGATTTATTCTTGTGATGCAAGTTTGGTTCAATATCCATAGAACAATTAACATGATACACCACATAAACAAAATGAAGGATAAAACTCATATGATTATATCAACAGAAGGAGAAAAAGCATTTGACAGAATCCAACATCCATTTATGATAAAAATCCTCAGCAAATTGAAAATTGAGGAACATACCTCAACATAATAAAGGCCAGAAATGACAAACCCACAGCAAACATCATACTCAATGGAGAAAAGCTAAAAGCCTTTTTCTTAAGACTGGGAACATGACAAAGATGTCCATTTCACCACTTTTATTCAACATAGTATTAAAAGTAATAATACTATCACCCAAGAAAGAGAAATAAAGGGCATCCAAACTGGAAAGAAATAAGTAAAACTGTTATTATCTGCAGATGAAATAATATTCTACATAGAGATCCCTAAAAATGCAACCAAAAAACAAAACCCCTTAGAACTGATAAATGAATTCAGTAAAGTAGCAGAATGCAAAATTAATATTCAGAAATTGATTACATTTCTATATACCAATAATGAATTATCAGAAAAAGAAAGTAAGAAAAAATTTCATTTATAATTGCATCAAAAAAAAAAAATCTAAGTTTAAATTTAACCAAGGAGGCAAAAGACTTATACTCAAAAATTATAATACATCGAAGAAAGAAATTGAAGAAAATACAAATAAATGAGAGCATATACTATGCTCATAAATAGGAATAATTAATATTGTTATAATGTCCATAATACTCAGCAATCTATAGATTCAACACAATTCCTATCAAAATACCAATGGCATTTTTCAGAGAACTAGAACAAATAATCCTAAAATTTATATGGAGCCGCAAACAACCCCAAATACCCAAAGCAATCTTGAGAGAAGAACAAAGTTGGTTGTATCACAACACTTGATATTAAATTATACTCAAAGGCTATAGTAATCAAAACAACATGGTACTGGCATAAAAACAGACACATGGATCAATGGAATAGAATAGAGAGCCCAGAAATAAACACATACCTATATGGTCAATTAAGCTATGATGAAGGAGGCAAGAATATACAATAGGGTAAAGATCGTCTATTCAATAAGTGATGCTGGGAAAACTGGACAAATACATACCAAAACAATGAAACAGGACCACCTTCTTACACCATATATAAGAATAGACTCAAAATGGATTAAAGACTTAAATGTAAGACCCTAAACCATAAAACTTCTAGAAGTAAACAAAGGCAGTAAACTCTCTGACATTGCTCTTGGTAATACTTTTTCTGATATACCACCTCAGTCAAGGGAAACAAAAGAAAAAATAAGCAAATGGGACTACATCAAACTAAAAAGTGTTTGCCCAGCAAAGGAAACAATCAACAAATTGAAAATTCAGCCTACTAAGTAGGAGAAGATATTTGCCAATGATACATCTACTAAGGAGTTAATATCAAAAATCTATAAAGAACTCATATAACTTAACACCAAAAAATTCACAATCCAATTAAAAAATTGGCAGAGGACCTGAATAGATATATCTGCAAATAAGACATACAGATTATCAATTGACATATGAAAAGATCTGAATGTCATTAATCATCAGAGAAATGCAAATTGAAATTACAATGAGATATTACCTCACACCTGTCAGAATGGCTATCATTAATGAACAAGTGTTGGAAGGGGTGTGGAGAAAGGGAACCCTTGTTCACTGTTTTGGAATTGCAAATTAGTGCTGTCACTATGGAAAAGAGTATGGAGTTTCCTCAAAAATTAAAAATAGGCTCTTTCCTTAAGCGGTCTGAAGTGACCTCTGAAAATGGTTCAGTATTTACTTGACCCAGAAAACCCCACAAAATTATGCAAATTAAGAAGTTCAAATCTTTGTGTTTACTTTAAGAACACTCAGGTCATCCAGGGTATGCATATTCAAAAAGCCACCAAATATCTGAAGGATGTCACTTTACAGCAGCAATGTGTGCCAATCTGTCGTTACAGTAGGGGAGTTGGTACATGTGACCAGGCCAAACAGTGGGAGTGGATGCAGGGTTGGTGGCCTAAAAAGAGTCCTGAATTTTTGCTGCATATGCTTAAAAATGCAGGGAGTGATGTTGAAATTAAGGGTTTAGATGTAGATTCTCTGGTCATTGAGCCCATTCAGGTGAACAAAGCTCCCAAGACGCGACACAGAACTTACATGAGCTCTCCTTGCCACACTGAGATGATCCTTACTGAAAAAGAGCAGATTGTTCCTAAACCAGAAGAGGAGGTTGCACAGAAGAAAAAGAAATCCCAGAAGAAACTGAAGAAACAAAAACTTGTGGCCCGGGAGTAAATTTAGCATCAAATAAATGCTAATAAAGTAAAAAATAAAATAAAATAAAATAAAAATAGGACTATTATATGACTCAACAATTCTATCTGGATATTTATCTGAAGAAATCCAAAATACTAATTTGAAAAGATATATGCACCCCTATTTTCATTGCAGCATTATTTACAATAGCCAAGATATGGCAGCAACCTAAGTACCTATGAATAGGTTATTGGAAAGAAAAAGAGGTACATACATACAATGGAATATTACTTAGCCATACAAAAGAATGAAATATTACCATTTGAGACAACATGGGTGGACCAGGAAGGTATTTTGCTAAGTGGAAAAAGTCAGACAGAGAGTGAAAAATATCATATGATCTCACTTACATGTTGAATCTAAAGAAAAACAAACAAAGAAACAAAACAGAAACAGACTTATATATGCTTATTGAGTACAAGCTGATGGTTGCCAGATGGAAGAGGGTATGGGGGAATGGAGTGAAAAAGGTGAAAGGATTAAGAAATTGGTAATTATGAAATAGTCATGGGGATATAAAGTACAACATAGGGGAGATAGTCATTAATATGATAATAACTATGTATAGTTCCAGGCATATATTAGACTAGCCAGGGGCATTAGTTCAAAAATTATACAGATGTCTAACCACTATGCTGTACACCTGAAACTAATATAGAATAATATTAAATGTCAACTATATTTAAAAATAAAAAAAAGGAGAGAAACGATGTAGAGGAATAAGAGGTTCAAACTTCCAGGTATAAAACAGATAGGTCATGGGGATGTGGTTTACAGCATAGGGAATGTAGTTAATACTATTGAGATAGCATTGTATGGTGTCAGATGGTTGCTGAACTTACTATGGGGATCATTTCTTAAGGTATATTAATGTTGAATAACTATGGTGTATACTTGAAACTAATAGAATATTGTATGTAAACTATATTTTAACAAAACTCTTTAAAAAATAAAATTAATAGAATTTCCTTTTATGTAACAGTCTTTGTATTCATGAAACCTATGTCTACTTTTAGGTGGCAGACAATGATCCTTTAAGTGTTTATCTCCTGGGAGCTCACTGTGAAAGGAAGCAGTTACCTATTTGGCATTTTCTTGAAGAGATCCTATCAAACCTTGGTAACAGTGTAAGATATCTTCTTTCTATATCAGCTCATAAGTTCTTCTATCTAACTTAAGTACAACTTAAAGGCATTATGATGCATGAAGGAATGTAAAAACTGAAAAAGCTAGGGAAGCAGGAAGAATCAGGTAGTCGTCTTGAGTTTCTCATAGCCTTGACTATTTGTTTAATTTGCAAATCATTGTTTACCCCGTATAATATACATTAGAAGTTTTCATTTATTTTATACTGTTTCTTATGCAATTTAATATAAAAGATAAATCTTTTGAGGTGTTCCAGGGACCCATCTGAAATACCATAAAGTTATTCCTTCATAGACTGAAATTTTAATCCTTAAAACTCAGTTTCTAATGAAAAGTAAGCAATTAGCATTCTTCAGCTTGGCGAATTTATGAAGAAATTTTTAACCTCTAGAAACATATTTGATTGACATCAAAGTTAATCATTTATCTTTGTAAAATCAAGGCAAAATAAAGACATGCCTACTTTACTTAAATCAACAAATTTAAGCTAGCTTTAATTTACTAAAGATTAATTTTAGATCACATGAACTTGAAAATAATTTAAGATAGTTTCTATATATCTGAAAATTTTAGAATATCCAATTCTTACATCACGTGCTTTTAAAATAATTTTAATAATTTATTAAACCTAGAAAATTATCTCATATTTACAACACACATATAGAGACTCACCCAGATAGACACAATTAGGAAACAGTTAGATCCAAATTTTGTTTTGGAGGCATTCACAGTTTATATTTGTCCTTGACAAATCAAGTTCCAAATCACCTTCTCCTTTTTAAAATAAGAACAAACGTTTTTAATAACTGAAAAGAATTTGGTTGCCACCTAAATCACATAGGTTGATTCATTTATCTAAATCCTCTTTTTGAAGCTTTGAGAGACCAATTAAACAAGTTTTCCGTTCATTCTGACTAATTTTATAACTAACTTTTTCTAATTGTGTGTGTTAAGATTAATTTAGAAGTATCAAAGTATCCTCATCTTGGCCATCTTAGTGTTAATGGGAGGCTAGCATAAGTTATGAGGTTTGTAGGTTCTTGGAGGCACAATCCCATATTAATTTTGAGATCTGTAGACTCTGAACAAACTTCTAGAGGAAACTAGCCCTTATGCGTATGTCTCCAGACAAGCCCAATGCTGTAGATGTAGGACTGCTTTATACCCTAGAAGAAATTTTTCCTCTGGCAACCCCATAAAGATGTTAGTCACCTAAGAATACCCCAGCAAGGGCCAGCGAGAGCTTACCAAATGTGGTCAGAACCTTGTCAATATCCAAAGAATGGGTCCACCTCTCTCAGGTGAATCCATTGCAGGATGCCTTGTCCTTCTCTCCAGAGCTCCCACTGGCTTCTCTAGGATCAGCTGCATTACCACACTGGACTCCTGGCTCCCATTTCTGCCACTCTAGATTTGGGAATCTGAACATCTATCTTCACCCCCATTGGCTATTTGGGTTGGAGAAGCAAGTATCATTTCTTTTTTGGAACTAAAGAGTAGTCGGTCTCTCATTTAACCAGCAAAGATTTTGTTCAGACCTAGTAAGCAATTCAATTAAAAGCAGCAACCCATATTTTTCCTTTGTCAACATAGAAACATCTGAATCTATAAAGATTTTTACGTGAGTTTAAGTCAGGCAGAGGATACATCTGGAAGCAAGATGTCAACAGACTGAGAAGAATGTTTGCAGTCTTCTTTTATGCATTTGGAATTAAGAAGATAATGTAAGGAAGATTACATGAAGGTGGGGGAAAGCAAGGTGGGGATCAGATTACAGGATACTTGACAAAATTACTTGAGGGTGGTCACCCTTTAGAAGGAGGTGTCTGAAAAGGGACTTTTCAAAGGGCAATAACCTAGATGTACAGAAACAAGGGAGAGGGCTTGCTTAAGGCAAAGACAAGCCTTTTACTACAGTAGTTATAGTCCTGGAATATGACTGACTACCCACCATTACCTGCTCAGTTAGGAACTTATGATCAGATCAACCTGGGAGGTTACTTTCTATAGAACTTCTTTTTTTGTCCACATCTCATTACTGAAAAAACCCAGGGAAGAAATATCTTTGGCGAAATAATACAACAAAATGAACTCATTTTCTGAAAATGTTTAAGAATTACTAACAATGTAGGATAATTGATGAAATTATCTCATGTGGGCACTAAAGATGAAATATAGGGTATTATAATAAATCTCTCATGGATTTATGATAGTCTAACTAAAGTAGGCTAATCAGAAATTTGAAAGGTAATGTACTACCCATTGATTTTCTTTGCTAGAGGAATGGCATCTTACCATTCATATCTCCCAAACCTTGGCAGCTAATTACAATCAGTTTTGTTCATTTGATCCATGTTTTTCTATTCTTTCTAATGAAACAAACTCAACTGAAATATTGATATTGCAAATGGCTTTTATGCTTAAATCTGAGACCTCTCGGTTGTTTCCTGAAGCTGCTTAATGAATGCAGATCACAGATAAAGGAAGATTATCTGAGCCAGAACTTTATCAGGTATCAGATTTAAAAAGCATGCCTGAAGCATAGACAAAAGACAAGGTCAGAAATATGGGGCATGGAAAACCAAACAGGTTGGAAAATGGAAAATGAAGATGGTTGAGGAAGAAGCATTCGGTGAATAAAGTCAGTAAGGTTTCAGTCCTCTTAAATGTTAGCTTCTCGGCCCAGTAGATAGAGTAGGTTTAACAGGCAAGGCCAGGCAGGGCTTACACAAATTACAGAGGAATGGATTAACTATAGTTAATCTTGAAAAATGTTCTTGTCCCCCATCTCCATTTCAACTGGAGCAGCCCTGATGGATGATACTTGCCTTCCTCTTTCTTCTTTTGGGAGAAAGGAATAGTTTCTCTACTGTGAGCTTTCATCAACTGCTGCCTCATTCCTAATTGCCACTGGGAATGTAAGTATATTCAGTATTCCTGTTGGATTGCAGTCACAGCCTAACTTTCTGTAAATCATCAAGTACATCAGAATAATAGGTAATAACATGTGTATGACTTGATATAATTGTGTAATATAATTGGAATACTTTTCAGTGGTCAGAAACCATGTTCTAAATCTGCATATAACAATATAAATAGATCTCCAAAATACTATGTTGAGAAAAAAACAACAATCATTTAATGTAAATTATAAACCCAAAACTACACAAGTATCACAG
>NW_006440638.1:4832854-4836640 GCF_000325575.1 Pteropus alecto | reverse complement strand
ATATACACACATGTAAATTAATTTGTAGAAGATGGCTTAGAAGGACATACATCAAACACGTCAGTGTGGGAGTCAGTGAGAGAGGAGGAATAATATTTGGGGTGGAGGATGAAAAGAAAATGGAGAAACATGAACAGAGAGCTATGCACAGACCAATAATAATAAAGTGCTAAGGAATGATAGGTGACAATCAAATCATGTTGTAGCAACTGCTGTCCAACTGAATGAATGAAATTATAATTAATTTGTAAATATCTGAAATCTCTGCCTGTTTTTTCTTCCGTTGTTTGACAAATCGGTGAATTTTATGAAGAGAAACCATTTTTGCTTGGCAAGTTGTTGACTTTATCCAATGTGATTATCAAGGAGAATTCAGGTCATTTGGATTTGGAATGTCTTTAGAATTGTTTTGAAAAATTCCTTCTTAGAGTATTCATGACAGGGCTCTGAGGATAGTAACCTGGATTTCCACAAGGCAAAGCCAACAACATAGAAGAGAACTTGTATGATACTGCTTACATAGTTGCATAAAAATCTAGTCATAGAATTTGCTATGGCTTGCTATTCTTGGTTTACTATTTGTTATTTCCCTTCTTGGTTTGTTACTTGGCACAGAGGAACATGGTGCCAAGAAGTTGTAAAATTACGGATCATGAGTTGCTGGAGAGAGCCTTCTCAATATTTTAGATCACCATTGAAAAAGTAACATTGTTTTACTAGCTTCTATTAATAATTACAGACTATTTATCCTGTGATAAAGGAAGAATTTTGGCTGGGCTAACTGAAAACATTAAATAATATAATTACAAATACTACAAACCAAAGGAGAAAGAAACAATAGATCTAAGAGGCCCTAAAGAACTGTGGAAAGCAGTTAAATTAGAACTGGAGGAGTTTTGTGCCAGTTTCCACTCTCTATCGTTTAGTCCCTGCATCAGTATGTTGGGTGTGATAATATCTTCAGAAGAAGATACTGGAAGCTTATAAAGGTCTAGTTGTTAAGATTAACTTTCCATGTGGAAAACATGTCCCTTTGTAGAAAATTGGTAGCAATTTTACTTTATGTTAAGGACTGAAGGACTGAAAGACACATCTGTATCTGATTTCCGAGCACACCATGTAAGAAAGCAACTGGCAAATTGACATCTAGAAGGTAAGCGAACTACATAAAAACTAGTTTCATAAGATATTTTTAATGGTAATAATATTTAGATAATTTTGGCTTTAAAAATTTCTTAATAAAGCAGGAGAAAAAATTATAGAAATATCAGACAGCTATTTGTATTACTAGAACATGACAGAGGAAAACACATTCTCTTATTACATGCAAAATAACAACAATTAAAATTTACAGTTTTTTTACTATGTGACAGGAATTATTCTGGAACTACTTTCCATGCAGTTTTGACACAGATCTATGAGTTAGGTACTATTAATGACTCAGTTTTACACATGATAAAACTAAGGCATAAAGAGGTTAATTTGCCCAAAATTAGTGATGGAGACAGGACTCAAATGTAGACATGACACCTCCAAATATCCAATCCTTAACCATCATCATAGAAAACTGTAAAGTTGTTTAGCATTAAAATACTCTGATTTATAAAATAAAAATGAACTAAGACAAAATGCTAGGAGAAAACAAACATTTGGATTAAATCTTTTTAGAAGCATTCCAGAGTCTTGAGAATGGTTAGATATAAATTTGGACATAGATTTTTAATAAAAAATATATTTTTACTTATTAAAATAGATCATGTGAGATCCTCTGAGACAGTTTTATGTAAAAAACAAAGTTCAAAGCCACAAACTTTTGTTTGTGTGGAATTGTTGTTCTCAGTCATGGGCTACACATTGGATTCATCTAGGAAACTTAAAAAACTTAAGAATGTCTGGGTCTCAATCCAGAGATTCGCAGTGCCAGGTGTAGCCTGGACATTGGAATTTCTGAAAGCTTCCCAGGTGGCATCCACTGCAATAATTCAAGGTCTGATTTGAGGGTAGATTTGTGGTAAAGCCTAAGTACTCAGGATGGGATCAGGCAGACTTGGGTTTGAATCTACAGACTTACACATGTGAACTGTGTGATTTTGCATCACACAGTTTTCCTTCCTGAGACTGAGTTTTTTTTTCCAACTATACAATGGAGATTATGAGAATACCTAATTCTAGAACCGTAGAATGCTTACTTATCTCTTGGCAATACATACATGTCTCTTAGAATAGTGATTGGCATGTCATGACCACACAGTAAACTGCAGTATTTTAAGACTGAAGGAAAATCATAGGTGAGATTTTCTCTAAGTCTCCTATAATTTTGAGACAGTTATATGGAAAATCAGTAAGGTAGAGCTAGTCTTTACTGAATTTAATAGTTTGTTAACCTCTATGAATATTAAATGATATATCATTTTCTATCTACCTATTATCTATTATCTATCATCTATCTATCTATCTATCATCTATTATCAATCTATACCATCCATCCATCCATCCATCCATCCATCCATCCATCCATCCATCCATCCATCCATCCATAATCTATCATCTATCTACTGTCTATCTAAACTAGCTAGCTAACTATATAGATTTTTTGAGCAGGAAATCCCCTTCATTTGCTAGGCACCAACTCATATTCTAGCACATAGCAGGGAGTTCAAAGATATATGAATGTAAAGAAGGAAACTTTACATACTTTTTTCTATCTTTCTTTTTCCTAAAGAGAATCTTGATACCAATTTTCCTGAATCTATTGGTTTTATCTAAATCTTGCTTATTGAAATGTCCATTGGAAAATCCAATAATTTTTTCTTCTTTCTTTGTTTGCTGGTTTTTAAAAATTTTTATTAAGTTTATTGGGGTAACATTGGTTAATTTAATTATATAATTTTCAGGTGTACATTAGAATTTGACATCTATATATTCTATAGAAGTCCAGTTTCTTTCAGCTACCATATATTTGATCCACTTGACCCACTTCATCCTTTCCATATCCCACTATATTTGACACCCTTTACCCCGTTTACCTCTCCCACCCCCCACACTTTACCCTCTGGTAACCACTAGTCCATTGTCCATGTCCATGAGTCTCTATTTGTCCTGTTCATTTGTTGCTTTTAGGTTTATATCCCATATATAAGTGATATAATGTGATTTTCACTTTTTCAATCTGGCTTATTTGGCTTAGCATGATTATCTCGAGGTCCATCCAGGTTGTCATAAATGGCAGTATTTCATCTCTTCTTATAACTGTGTAATATTCCATTATATATATGTACCATAGCTTCTTTAGCCAATCATCTATCATAGGACACTTCAGTTGTTTCCATGTCCTGGCCACTGTGAATAATGCTGCTATGAAAATCGGTGTGCAAATATCTTTTTGGATATGGGTTTTCAAGTCTTTGGGGTAAATACCCAGTAGAGGGATTGCTGGGTCATATGGTAGATCAATTCTTTAGTTTTTTGAGGAACCTCCATACTGTTTTCCATAGTCCCACCAGCAGTGTATGAGGTTTCCTTTTTCTTCGCATCCTCTCCAACATTTGTTATTAATTGTCCTGTTGATTATAGCTATTCTAACAGGTGTGAGATGGTATCTCATTGTGGTTTTGATTTGCATTTCCCTAATAGCTAGCGATGTTGAGCATCTTTTCATATATTTGTTGGCCATTTGTATATCCTCCAGGGAGAACTGTCTGTTCAGATCTTCTGCTCATTTTTTGATTGATAGTTTAGTTTTTTGTTGTTATTGAGTCATATGACTTCTTTGTATATTTTGTATGT
>NW_006440638.1:4821556-4831894 GCF_000325575.1 Pteropus alecto | reverse complement strand
TAGAATCATGTCATCCACAATAGTGACAGTTTGACTTCTTTGTTTCTTATGTGAATGCCTTTTATATCTTCCTCTTGTCTAATTGCACTCGCTAGGATTTCCAAGCCTTGTTCCTGATCTTAGAGGGAAGGTTTATAGTTTTTCACCATTAATTATAAATTTGGCTGAGGGTTTGTCATAGGTGGCATTTATTATGTTAAGGTACTTTCCATCTATACTGATTTTGTTAAGTGTTTTGATCATAAATGAATGCTGTATCTTGTTGAAGGCTTTTTCTGCATCTATTGATATGATCACATGATTCTTATTTTTTAATTGTTTATGCAGTGTATCACATTAATTGATTTGCATATGTTGAACCATCCCTGTGCTCCAAGATGAAGCCCATTTGATTGTGGTGTATAATCTTTTAAATATTGCTGTATTCAGTTCGCTAGAATCTTATTTAGGATTTTTGCATTTGTGTTCATGAGAGATATTGGTCTGTAGTTTCTTATTTGTGTGTGTTATCTTTACCAGGTTTTGGAATTAGAGTAATACTGGCCTCATAAAATAAGTTGGGAAGTCTTGCCTCCTCTTCTATTTCTTAGAAGAGTTTGAGGAGAATAGGTATTAAATCTTCTTTGAATGTTTGGTATAATTCAAGGGTGAAACCAGCTAATCTTGGCCTTTTACTTTTTGTAGGTTTTTGACGATTGTTTCAATTTCTAAAGTGCTGATCAGTCTATTTAGATTTTTCAGATCTTCTTGATTCAGCGTAAGAAGGTTGTATTTTTCTAAGTACTGATCCATTTCTTCTAGGTTATTATATTTGGTATTATATACTTTTTCATAGTATTCTTGCATGATCCTTTGTATTTCTGCAATGTCAGTTGTAATTTCCCCTCTTTCTTCTTTGATTTTGTTAATTGTGCCCTTTCTCTTTTTTCTTTAATGAGTCAGCCAGGGGTTTGTCAATTTTATTAACCTCAAAGAACCAGCTCTTCGTTGCATTTGTTTTGTCTATTGCCTTTTTTGTTTTGTTTTGTTTTCATTTATTTCTGCTCTAATTTTGATGATTTATTTCCTTCTGCTGTCTTTAGGCCTCATTTGTTCTTCCTTTTCTAGTTTTTTAAGATGAAGTGTTAGGTTGTTTATTTGGGCTCGTTCTTGTTTTTGAAGATAGGCCTGCAATTATATGAACTTTTTTCCTTATGACTGCTTTTGCCATGCCCCAAAAGTTTTGATATGTTGTACTATCTTTATCATTCGTTTCCATGTATCTCGATCTCTCTTTTTATTTCTTCTCTGACCCAGTTATTCTTCAGTGGTATGTTGTTCAATCTTCAGGTATTTGTGGTTCTTCCTGACTTCTTTTTACAGTTAATCTCTAGTTTCAAAACCTTATGATCAGAGAATATGGTTGGTATGATTTCAACCCTATTGTATTTGTTGAGGCTATTTCTGTGTCCCAGTGTGTGGTCAATTCTTGAGAATGTACCATGTGCACTAGATAATAATGTATAAGCAGCTGTTTTGAGATGGAAGGTCTGTAAATGTCAATTATGTCCAGTTGGTCTAATGTATCATTTAAGGATGTTATTTCCTTATACATTTTCTGTTTAGATGATCAGAATGGGGTATTTAGGTGCCCTGCCATAATAGTGTTTTAGTGTATTTCTCCCTTTAGTTCTGTTAGTAATTGCTTTATATATTTTAGGGCTCCCTAATTGGGAGCATAGATATTAATAAGTGTTATGTCTTCTTGGTGCATGATTCCCTTTATCATTACGAATTGTCCCTCAGTATTTTTCTTTACCTTTTTTATTTTGAAGTCTATTTCGTTCAATATTAGTACCGCTACTCCTGCTTTTCTCAGAATGCCATTTGCTCGAAATATCATTTTTCACCCTTTCATTTTGAGTGTATATTTGTCTTTAGAGCTGAAATATGTCTCCTGGAGGCAGCATATGGTTGGGTTTTGTTCTTTGATCCATTCTGCAACTCTGTGCTTTTTTATTGATGAGTTCAGTTCATTTACATTTATGGTGATTATTGAAATATGAAGTCTTCTTATAGCCATTTTATCTTTTGCTTTTTGGTATCTCGGTGTTTCCATTTTTTTCTTGTTCTTATGGTTCTGTTTTTTTTTTTATTTTGGTTGGCTTTTGTGGGTTATGCTTCTGGTTCTTATTGTTTTATGTTATATACTTTAGTTCTGACTCTGTGGTGTGTGGTTACCATTGCAAATATGGACATTTTAGTTATATATATACAGTTATCCATTTTCTTATGTGTGTGTCTTATCTGCATTCTCCTTTGCAAATATGGATCTTTGAACCCTCCCCTTTTCAGTCATTGTTATCTCAGTTTGTTTCTATGTATGCTGAACGTTCATTATTATCTTGCTATAGCAATTCTTTCTTATTATTTAAGCTTAAAATGTGCTGTTCTTAGTAAGAGTTTCACTCCTCTGCTTCTATTTGCCTGATAGTCACTTTACTTCTAATTATGTATTTTTTTTCATTATACTTTAGGTGAACTTACCCCTTTTAGTATTTCCTGTAGTGCAGGCCTTGTAATGGAGAATTCCCTCAATTTCTGTATGTCTGGAAAGGTCTTAATTTCTCCTTCATATCTAAATGAGAGCTTAGCTGGATACATTATTCTAGGCTGGTAATTCCTTTCACTTAATAGGTTAAATATTTGATTCCATTTTTTTCTTTCTTGTAAGGTTTACGCTGAGAAGTCTGAGGATAATCTAATGGGTTTTCCTTTATAAGTTACCGTTTTTCTCTCCCTGGCTGCCCTGAGAATTCTATCTTTGTCATTGATTTTTGATAACTTTTATACAATGTATCTTGATGAAGGCCTATTTTAGATTGAGATAATTGGGTGTTCTGTTGTCTTCTTGAAATCAAGCTCCAGTTCATTCCTTAGATTTGGGAAATTCTCATCAACTACTTGTCTGAAAATACTTTCTAGTCCCTTCTCCTTTTCCTCTCCTTTGAGAATGCCCATTATTATTATGTTTCCTCTCCTGATGGTATCAGCTAGTTCTTGTGTTTCTCTTTCATTATTTTTCATTCTTCAGTTTCTCTCTTCTTTCTTCTGATTTATTTCTAGATTTCTTTCTTTGATATCACTGATCCTTTCCTCCATTTGGTCGACTCTATTTCCCAAGCTTACTATTTCATTTTTCAACTCTTGCAGTGTGTTTTTAATCTTCAGAAGTTCTATTCTGTTCTCTTTGAAGGTTTCAATCTCCTTGCTCTGCTCATCTGTTTGTTTTTTCAATTCCTGAAATTGTTGACATGACTCGTTTTGTAACTCACTGAGTTTTTTCAGAAGTACTATTCTGAATTCTCTGTCATTTCAGTCCCATATTTTTATGTCTGTAAGCTTTTTTTCTGGAGATTTTTCTCTTTCTTTCTGAAATGCCTTGTCACCTTGGTTGTTCATGGTGTTTAGTGGACTATTTCTGTACCTGGGCATTAATGAAAGTGTATTTTGCTTTTTCCACAGAAAGAAGATTTATTATATAAAGATCTCTCTTTTGCCTGCTGCAAAGAAGGCACTTTTTTTTTTAGTTTCCAGTAGGTGACATCTAAGCCTCTTGGATCCTTGCTTTATATAAAGCCTAAATAATGTCTTTTTTACTTTCTTTTAGACAATTTATCATGCTCGCTACTCTCATTTTCAGTCCCTTTCAGTGTCAGCGACAGTCTCAGATGTGTTTGCTCACATTGCCCTGGGGTTCCTCAGTGTTGGGTCTCAGAGGGTACGGGCAGAGAGTCTCTCTGGGTTGGGAGTTAAGGGTTGTGGTTCAGCCTCGGGTTTGCAACCAGGGCTGGTAAAAATCAACTGTTGTTTCTCTGTGGTCCCGTCCCGCTTCTTTGCTTTCTGTCCTGATGACTGGGCCCTGGTGCCGGCTGCTAAAAGTCTGGCACTTCTGCTCAGGCTCTTCAGGGAACTCGCCACACCTTCTTTCCTTCCCCTCTTCCTGCAAGGATCTCCAGAGGTTGGGAGAGGATGCTTCAGTCTAAGCAGTGTTTGCTCAGATTCCCCTTGGGCTCCGAAGTGTTTGGTCTCGAAAAATATGAGGGGAGGGACTCTCTGGGTTAGGAGTTGAGGGCTGCGGCTCAGCCAAACCAGGGCCAGTAAAAATCAACTGTTGTTTCTCTGCGGTCCTGTCCTGCTTCTCTGCTTTTGCCTTGATGACTGGGCCCTGCTGCTAGCTGTGTGGAACTCAAAGCACTTCCAGTCAGGGCTGTTCAAGAAAGTCGCTGCATCTTCACCCCTCTCCCTCCTTCTGCAGGGAGCCCAGCTGCGAGAGGCAGCTTCTTTATTTGTCCCAGTCCACCGCCCGACATCTGTGGTTCTGATCTGTGGTAGCAGGTCCCATGCTCAGATGTGCTGGTGTGCAGTGTGGGTGTTTGTTGTTGAGTTTTAGATGTTCAGCTTATTGCCATTTCAAGGGGAGAGATCTGAGGATG
Source organism: Pteropus alecto (assembly GCF_000325575.1). Lineage (NCBI taxonomy): Eukaryota > Metazoa > Chordata > Mammalia > Chiroptera > Pteropodidae > Pteropus > Pteropus alecto. The sequence goes on along the minus strand of NW_006440638.1, from coordinate 4,827,419 downwards.
TCTCTCACTCCACCATGTTTCCCAGACAAAAATCCAATCATTTTTTGACTGTCCAGTAGCAGGTATTTGATTTGATAACATGTTAGTTATATCAGGCATTACTCTAGAAGGCACAGAACCATGAGTCATTCTATCTTCCTGTGAGATCTTGTACTGACTCCTGACTTAGATCGAATATCTGTTTTTCTGATTCTGCTTAAGTCTCTATTTCCTGGTTCATAATGATGGCCATGTGAAGGTTTCAAATTTTTGTCTGCCATAAGCTACTGTTCTCAAGTAATGACAGATAAACAAGTGCTTTAGGACATGATATAATTAAAAAATACATGCTTATGAATTACAACAAATATCTTGGCTATCAGCCTTCTTCTTTGGGCAAGAAACATTTAAGATTGTCCTAATCTTTTAATTGCATATGAGTTAAGAAAGTCTCATTAAATAGGCTTGTTATATCCTTCCTTTCTTATTAATAATATGAAAAGGTTATAGTAAAGATGATGTTTTAGGGCTGGCAATAGAGAAATCATTTTTTTAAGTCTAAAATGTATTTATTTACTTTTTAAAAATCATAATTGTTAATTTTAAAAAATATATATATATTTAACTTAGTTGTTATATGTAGGCCACATTTCATGCATTAATTTAAACATCATAACAACTCGTGGGGTTGATGCTATTATATCTCTACTTAACAGCTAAAGAAACTAAAGATACACAACTAGAAATTGATGGAGGTAAGATTTATATGCAGGAAATGTGTTTCCAGAAAATGAGCTATTTAACATTATGCCCTATTAATAACAGAAAAGATTTACAGAGTAATGCCCATTCTAACAGCATATAACAAATATTCTTTTTTTTAATGGCATTTAAACACTGTCAAATTATAACATCAGATTCTTCATTCCTTTCTCAATAATTCTATTGAGAGATGCCTTGCCAAGAGAGTCTTTGACTACAAAGTTATCAATATTAAAGTTTTTTTTAGTTTACAAAGTAAGCAATTTGAAACAATGCTCATCTGATATAACCTTTTTTTTTTAAGTTCCACTTTCCTTCTGAAATTCCTTTTCCTTGGGCAGGCATTTTTGATTGGAGAATTGTCTCTACACTAAATCTCTACCTTTACTTTCTGCTTTTTTTTGTGGCTACTCAAAATTTGACAATTTTTTTCTGATTGCCTTTTTGAAAATGAAAATCCTGAGTTTTTGTCAATTTCTTATTTTTCAGTATGCTACTTAAATTGGAACTAGTGATAAATACATTTATGAAAAGTTTTTAAAGGCTCCAATTAATTTTTACCTAGAGAAACATCCTAGATATGGTAACTCCTTTCCAACTTGGAACCCTCTTTGTTAGGAGGTAATTATCGCTAATCCTTACCTAAATGTACACAAAATAAATCACATGAATCTTAATAACCCAAATTTCAAACTGCACATGCCGAAATTCCACATAGCTCCCTTAAGTATTTCTGTGGGCCCATAGGGGTGCATCATGGGAATTCACACTCACGTCATAATCTGTAACAACAGATGGCATCATGAATTCCTTCCCTCCCTTTTCTGATTCCTCTATGAAGCTGCTAGAAGTGTAGCACCTACGTGGGTGATGGCAAAGCACATATTAAGAATACTAATGTGCACACCAAGCATACTGTCCAGGGATGCATCCAAACTGTTCAGCGTTGTAGGGCTGGAGATGTGCTGAGTTCTGCACAGTCAAGGAGGAATTACCATCTCAACAACTCTTCATTGTCTTGTGTCACCTCAGTTTAGAAACAGCAATATTTCTGTTCAGTCTCTTTGAAATAGCAAGCTCTCTTCTGGACGTGTGTCATTTTCCATAAAGGATATAAAATTGGTCCAAGTGATTGGTCAGGGAACAGATGCCCTTCAACAGTTTCCATTAGTTCTTTCTTCCCTGTGTCCTTTTACAAAAACTAATGTTAAAACTTCACTTTTAACCTTTTATTAAAACTTACTCTCTTATCCTACACAGGAGTGCTTGGGACTAGAGTGGCAGTTACATAACTCCACTAGGCAGAAAAATGTATTCCAAAATTTATTTCTATTTGCTTTTCCATGGCAGAGAGCATTTTGATTCCTCCAAATTATGACTCATTTATATTGGAGAATAATTGAGAAAAGAGAGAAACTGAAAATAGAAAAGGGAAATAAAACAGACAAGAGTAAGAACAGAGGATCTTGCAAGAAAGTTTGGGAATTGTAAAGGTCAACCAGAGTGTTAGAACTCCTGAGATTATTAGAAAAGTTGAACTTAGGACATTCTGTGGACGGACAGACTACAAACAAATCCTTTGGTCAAAAGTCATTCTTGGCTGAGCTAAGATTCTATAGCCGTATGTGTTAGGGAGAGCTGTTGAAATTACCTTTACAGCATAACTGATTATATTAATTAAAAATTTTCCCCATATTTTTTATCTCAAACAAGTTGTTATTCATTTCCAGGACTATGAGGGAAATTACAGAGGATATAAATAACTCTAAACAATGTATCAAATAACCATTAACACTTGGATGAAAACTCAGATGCTGGGGGCAAAAAACAACTAAACATATATATATATTTTCTGCAGCTGAGACAACAAAATAAAATAGTTTGCTGAAGGTTTTAGTCAGAGAAAACTAAAGCTATCATAGAGAAAACTGAGGGATGGTAAATAGAAATGAATTTTAATGTCTCATTAATAATCTGAGCTCTGTAAAACGTATTATATAATTTACTTTATAAAATATTTTTATTTTAGTGATCATAAAAGTCACTTTTACATGTAACTTTGATCACCCAAATTCTATTTCCCCCAGAGTCTCTTATGTTTCTTGATGAATAAGTCAGGGTCTGCTTTTCTCTCTGTACAACTCATCTTCATAAGGTGATACTGGGTATAAAGTTTCATAAGATTTTAAAGAATTTATTCTTTTAAATTACACAGAATTATATTTTTGTGAATTTAATGAACATTTTATTATCATCAAGGAAATACTTTATTTTTCTTAGCAGGACCTATCTTTGTTTTTGAAAAATCCAGAATAGAGGTCTCCGTTATGTTGTGTGTGTTGTGAGAAAACAGTAACAAATGTGTCAGGGTTCTGTATTGGGATCAGTTGAAAATCTCCCCATCTCCTTATTAGAGGGTATGAGATTTGGGAGTGAGAAGACTCCAGTTGGATCCCTTCCCACTCATTCCTGATAGCTGGGGAAAGAGATCATTTCACCTAGGGTCGTGGCTGGAATGTTAACAGGAGCATATCTTTTTTTTTTTTTTTTCATGTGAACTTCATTAGCATTTAAGAAAGAGTGGGGAGCTTGAGTTTTTAAAACAAAAGAGGAAGCAAACCATGGGAAGTTTCCCAAGGAAGAGGTTTGGATTATGAGATCAGTAGGCAGAAGGGGAAATAGGAAGAAGAAAAAAGAAGAGAGAGAAGAAGAGAAATTGAGTTGAGGAGTTGAGGGAAGGAGGAAGCGAAAGAAGAGAGAGAGAAGGAGAGAGAGATGTCTTCATGAGCTAGTTGCCAAGGTCTACAGCTAACATTGCTGTAGTACACTAAGAAAAATTGAGTTAACTTTAAAATTCTTGATGTTTCCTATGCTCTATTGCTCCATGAAGATCCATTAGATTCTTTCTGTATCTGTACTGTATTTTGGGGGTATGTTTGATATGGGGAAACTAATGAGGCAGAATGCCCTTACGAAAAGTGATGGTAACTGTGCCCTGATCATCTTATAAATATATCAGTGGAGATAGGACTATGCATCATTCCCCTTCCCTCTCCCAAAACCAAACAGTCGAATCTGATTTCTTACTTCAGCAGGCATGAGAGGCTGTGATCTAGCATTCCTTAAAGTCCCTAATAGTATGGACTATCTCTGAAAGTTTAGAGAGGAGACCCCTGACATGTCAACTACTGATGGCAGCCAAAGCAACTGGAAGATGGTCAACAGGGAACAGCTGGAAACACTATAAAAATGAAAGCTAATAGATGACTAAATGAGGTCAAGTAATGCCTGAAAAAAATAAGAAAAGTGCTATTTTGAAAGAAAATTTACCAGCAGTTGGAGGGACTAAAGTTTAGAGGATGGTAAGGTAATTATATATTTTATGAGGGAAAAGGTGAACATAAATCTCCTTGGAGATTACAAGGAGATCAGATACCAGTCTAAAGACATTTTTAGGCATTTTCTCAGAGTTCCATTAAGTAATGGACACACAGAGAGTGAGACTTCCCTCATTACTATTAAAAGCATAAGGGAATAGAACTAGTCCAAAAAAGGTCTTCACAATGAAACTAAAGCTATATATATGCTGCCTGTTCTCTCATCCAGCCTTTCATGAGGTGTGGCCATCTACAACTATTCAAATAAGGGTGTAAACTGCTAAAGGAGTGAGTGTAGTTATTTGAAGTATTAAGAATTTTAAAAGCATTCCTATCAGTCAACCCCCTTCCCTGCTTTTTTCCCCAGGCAATTCCCTCCTGTGAAACTAAGAATTCCTTAGGCTATCCTGGCATGGTAAAAAGAAAAACATCAATTTATAGACGGAATATAATTCCAAAAGCTGAAAGGGATATTAATGAATTTCTAATCCAACTGTCTCAGAGAAAATACTAGCTCAGAAAAACTGTTTTTATATATTGTTACAGTTAAGGTGAGAGTCAAGATAAAAATTCTGGTTTCTTAGTCCAATTACAGGATAATGTCCTCTATCCCTTGTCTGAGAAGTTATGAAGTTATGAAGTTAAGAAGTGGGGTGAAAAAATTCTGAACAAAATGTTTTGGATCCCTTATGTTATTTAAATTATTTCTGTTTGTTTAAATCTCCACGAGGTATATTTTTTCTAACTTTAGCATTAAATCCACACTGAATATTGGGAAACCTTTTCCCATGCAAGAAAAAAAAAAAAAAAAGAGACTATAATAGAAGTCTATTGATATTCTAATTAATTGACCAGAGACTTCATAGGCTCATATATCAGAGTGTTCAGTTGTGAAAAATGTTTTCCATGTCTAAATATTTTATAGATGCTTTTACCTAATATTATTCCCAGAGTTTTAGACTGTAGATATGTAGGCAGTTTGCTAAAAAGTTACTACTTGGAAAATTGGAAGTCCGGGTGGTCTCCTGACCACTTATATGAACTGATGTGTGTGACTGTATGATCCTAAAAGATACAGGGTACTATATAATTCTATATTACTACATATGCTATTTTTATACCTATTGCACTGAGGTTCTCTCTAGTAATGACAAATCTATGATTCATCAAGATATCATAAAAAAAGGGAACGATTTTAGAAAGCAAAAAGTATGTGGTGAACATGGAAAGAATTTGTATAAATAGAATAAGGAGGCCACCTCAGGATTTTGTGATTAAATTCATCTGAAAACATTTAGAATTTTAACCTTTTATTTAACTTTTTATTTCATAAATAGCCAGCTTTAAGTGGCTTATCATTATGTGCCTGTGTATTTAAGTTATATATAAATTCAAGGCTGACAGATGTTGAATTTTATTCACTGTACCAGTCAGAATTCCATTCAGATGGTTCAACTGAAAACTTTCATGGAAGGATTGCTTACAGAAGTGTGGGCAGGGACTAGGGAGCCAAGCAACAAAATGAAAACAATAGGAGATAATCAACAGTGGCTTGAAGGAACCAGGGGAAGGAGTAATGTACCAAAGCCTGGTAAGGGAAACCACAGATAAAGAGCCACCTCTTAGGGGCCATAATCATAAACTAAAGCAGGCAATGACAGAAAACTTGAACTTGGTCTCTATGTGTGCGTGTGTGTGTGGGTGTGTGTGAGTGTATGCGTGTGCGTGCGTGTATTGGTGGTGGT
>NW_006440638.1:4793658-4821515 GCF_000325575.1 Pteropus alecto | reverse complement strand
GCAAAAAGATATGTTGAAGTCCTAACTCCCTGTACCTGTCACTGTGACCTAATTTGGAAATAGAGTCTTGGCAGATATAATCAAATTAAGATGAGGTCATACTGCATTAGAGTTGCATTCAGTAGAATAACTGGCCTCCTTATAAGAAGGCCACATGAAGACATAGGGACTCAGAAACTCAGTGGAGAAGACCATGTGACTTGTAGGCCAAAGTTGAAGTATAGTTGTATACTAAAGAAGGCCACACGTTGCCAACAGCTATCAGAAGCTGGAAGAGGCAAGGAAGAATCCTTCCCTAGAACCTCAGAGAGAGCATGGCCCTGCTTACACCTTGGTTTCAAACTTATAGCTTCCAAAACTGTAAGAGAATAAATTTCTGTTGTTTTAAGGCACCAAGCTTGTGATACTGTTATAGCAGCCCTAGTGCTAAGTAATTAGACAGACATGAGCAAAGGCCCAGACCAGAGACCTCTCAAAGAACACTCATTTTGTAGTTATAAATTAATACTGCATCCTGAGACAAAGGAATGGAGAACCATAAACATATAGCTGGTCTAATCCAGCTACAGATGCTTGAGAAGTAAGGACTACTCTGACCCTCTCTTCTTCTCAGCCTCGTTATACCATCATTATAATATCATGCCTATGCCTAGAAATTCATGGATATAATTTTAACAGACTAAATACTGGGTAACCACGTGCACAGTAGGCAGGGAGTAATCTAACAACTGAATATCAATCAAAATGACCTCACGTGCTGATCACCAAGAACGCCTTTGTAATGCCCCTTCAGTGCCCTAATATAGACCTCCCTACCTCCATAAGGATATAACCTTCTTCTCAGTAACCCACCCCTCACTTGGAATGTACTTTAATTATACATTTTGTTTCCTCACAGTTATAGCCTATTTAGTTGTGATCGTTTCTACCTCAAAATGTGCATTTAATAAATCTTACCTTTCCTAAATCTTGTTGAGCTGTAATTCTTTCTATGTTGGAGAAAAGACCGAGGACCCCCAGTGTTATCAGGGCAACACCGGAGTTCAGATCACCTCTAATGGTAACACTATGAAACTAATACATGAGAAAAGTAGTAAAGTATTAAAAATTGATTCAAAGGAGAATGCAAAGAGCAGATACATCTATTTAGGCAATCAGGAATGCTAAAATTAATTTTTTTAGTAGATATAAAGTGACTTCTTGTAAGAGGTTTCAATTCATCTCTTCTAGACAAAATTGATTTGTATTTCTATGAATAAGAAATCTGCACATTATCAGTTCTTGAAAATTTACAGTTGTAAAAATAACTTAAAGATGAAAAAATACAGATCACTACAGATTGGGTTAACTCCAAAGGTGTGGTAGATAGTATAAGATGCCCAGTAATATCCCCCAACATTCTTTTGTCATTTAATGTCTTCCACAATTTAATCGAGATCAGAGAATTGACCAATGATAAATTACTCATGTTACTCATCTGAAAAATTTGTTTTGAAATATTTGTCTCTTTTTTTTGTTTTTCAGTCCTTAGTAGTTCTTGATTGGCTATATTTTATTGTAAAAATTTTCTTACTAAAAGGTTTCACTAAGGAAAGTACATTTGCATATCTCTTTTCCCAGATGGAGTGGCACCCTATACACACACTAGCACATACTATTCACATTCCCGTTCAATCTTCTTTACATTTGTGTTCTACCTTCCATCTTTATCACTTAATTATCCTCAACAATCTTTCAGACATGTAGGGAATAATGGCCCTCATACTCTGTGCATGAATTCTCAGAAGTTGCTCTAATTCACCCATGTGGATGTTATTCAACCTTTAGGGTAACTGGCTAGTCTCCCCTTTTCCATCTGACGTCTGAATGCTTACTAACAGGTCTCCCTCCCATAAACTTCCATTGAATTTTAGTTAGCTACTGGATTGAGCCGTTTATTGTTTTCTGATCATTCCATATGTTTTAAGTGTAGGTCTTTAAATTATGGGGACCACTCTGACAGAGCCAGAGCTGTGCACTTGTCAACACATAATTTAAAAATTAAATTTGAATGTCTTTAAGAGGAGCGCAACTTTACTTTGCTTTCCCACAACTCTGACTGCACCCTATTATTCTGTGTCTCTGTATTTATACCTTTGTGCTCCCTTCTTGGAACCAAACGCATTTGACTTTGCTATCTTGTTACAGAGATGAAAGAATATAATCTATTTGTTTATCAGAAGCCTTGTTTTATACTACATGTATATCCTTTTTGCAGCCCTTGGCTCAGCTGTGCGTGTAATTATGTTTACTTAGAGATTTATTCTCTTTACAAGTCAATCGGGCGAGGGCGGGGCGGGAGAGGAGGGCGGGTTGGAAAAACTTTTGGCTCTGTGAAAAGCCAAGGATAATAATGTGAATTCACATTTGTATATTTTAGAGATTACAAGTATTTGTGTGTACATTTTCTCATTAAATTCTTATAATTATCTGTCTCTATTTTATAGATGTGGAAACTGAGTCCCAGATCAATTAAATGCTTTGCTAAAACTTACACAGATAATAAGCAGCAGGTCTACTTGTTCTTTTTATATCACGTGAAGAAATTCAAGTAAATGAAAACTCATGCAAGAGCTTTTGTTTCTAATGGAAAGGAAAATTACATTTTAAAAATACTGCAGGTATTTTAATAAGGCATTTTACTACAGAGTACTGAGGAAATGAAAGTAGAAAACTAGTTAGCTTTGCAAATCACCTTGGAAACATTTTATCTGTAAACACCCTATTTGGTTTGTGAAATTAGCATCACCTCTACCAATATTTATCAATTCTATCCTATTTTCTGAGTGCTTTTACCCGTCTTCTATTGTTCTTTTCTCACATGGTTAAAAAGAACACATGCTGCTGTCCACACAGAACAGCCTCATGCAAAACACATAAATTTCATTTTAAAAAGGCCAATGAATGATAACTAAGAAGACCAGCTAAATATATTACATTTCCATTACTTCCACTACCAGAATTCATTAGATCCACTGCAAGATTAGTTTTAAGACTGTCCTTATTTTTGTAAGATTTTCAATTTGACATAAAATATTTGTTTTTCATAACTGATTTAATGTACATTTGAAGTAATTTAAGATATTAAAATAGATTACATTAAATTTTTTCATACTCTTTCAAAAGATTAGAAACAAATAAACAAGTTTATTGCTGAATTTATTACAAATGTAAATGAATTAAGGAAATGTAGATTGAAAAATAAAAATATAAACAAAGCTTTCTATGTGTATGTTTTGATTAATGTCCAAAAGGCTTCTCATTTAGAAATAAACTTTGTCTAGTCACCATTATAGAGAAGAAACTTTCACTAAAATTGAATTTTCTTAATTACTGAAACTTTCTATTTAGGGACCAACACTAATTTTTATTGTGGATGACAGTATTTCCCAAACATATCATACTCTTTTATGACTTCTTAAATAGAGAGCAGATTACACATCATTATGAAATGGCTCACAATTATGAAATTGATGAGTATACTCTGTTATAAACACAGCTTCAGTAACTATTAAAATATGAAGTTATTTACTCCTAAACTAAATCTCCCCAAACTGTGCTAACATGTTTGAGTGCCTCCATTTGCTTTTCAAAAATTTTTCCTAAATTTTTAATAAAAATTTCAAACATACAGCGAAGTAGAAAGAGTAAATCCAACCAAATCCTAGATTCTCCTGTTTACATTGTTCTAGACATTTTACTTGCTTTATCACCTATCTGTGCATCCACACATCCCCCTATCCATCCATCAATCGCTTTATTTTTATTTATTTTAAGCAATTGCAGACATTAGTATGCTTCTCTCTAAAAATTATTCCGCATACATATCATTAATTAGATTTCGGTATTTAATATAGTTTCTTCTTTTGAGGTAAAATTTATATAACAATGACACACAAATCTTAGGTATATAATTACTGAGTTTTGTCAATTACATACACTAGTATAATCCAACCCTTATCAAAATTTCATTTTGTATTTTTCCTTTTCCTTAAATTAAAAAATATATATATAGTAAAAAACATAACATAAAATTTGCCATCTTAACTATTTTTAAGTGGTATTAAATACATTCATAATGTTGTACAACTATAACTGCCATTTATCTCCAGAACTTTTACATTTTAAAAAACTGAAACTCTGTACTCTTTAAACCATAACCCACAGGTTACACTTCCCCTCAGTCTCTGGCAACCACCATTCTACTCTACGTATCTAGGATTTTGACTACTTTAATTACCTCATAAGTGAAATGATACAGTATTTGTCTTTTATTACCAATTTATTTCGCTTAGCGTAATGTCATAAATGTTCATCCATATCTGTAGCATGTCAGAATTTACTTTTTTTGGTCTGAATAATATTTTATTGCATATATATACCACATTTTGCTTATCTATTCATCTGTTGATGAAAATTTGGGTTGCTCTCACATTTTTCTTATTATGAATAATGCTTCTATGGGCATGAATGTACAAATATCTCTTCAAGACACTGCTTTTTCTTTTGAAAAATTAATTAAAGTATGTCTTGATTTGGGTCTCTTCAAGTACCTCTTACTTGGAATTCTTCCATCTTCTTAAATGTTTATATTTATGTCTTTCAACAAATTTGGAGAATTTTAGCCACTATTTTAAAAATATTCTCTCAGCCCTAGCCCCTCTTCTCTTTCAAAAATTCCCACAAAGCATACGTTGGTCTGCACAGTGGTATGTCATAAGGCTCTGTTCTCTTTAAAAAAAATTTTTTTTCTGTTCTTCAGACTTGATAATTTCCAAGAAAGGATGTTAGATAATAAGTCTGTGGATTCTGTTTTATTTTTTCATTATTTCCTACTAAGAGATACTTTGGGTAATTTGTTACTATGTTATTAAAATATTATTAAAATTACACAATTTTGTTAATATTTTAAAATTAAATTTTAGTAAGCTGTGATGATACTTTTTATTTTATATTTGGTAAATGTGAATGCAAGACTTTAGATTGAAAAAAGAAATGAAGCTATGTAAATAATCAGGATGAAAACAGAAGCAAATATAAAATGTTTGTATAATAGAAAGACTTCAAGAATCTAATTAAAAATAAAAATTTCACAAGTATTTAGTCAGAAATTCAGTTTCACAAGAAAGTATAAAATGATAAATAAACAAAACCACAATCCTTCCTTTTCTTATTTCTATCTCTCTCAAGTTTCTTTTTCCCTAGGTAATTACTGCTATTATTCTTTTTCTGAAGTTCTACATACGAATACAACAGCTTATGTATAAAATGTAATTATATATTACATAAAGCATAGTTACATATATCGTGTAATCTTTACATACTGTAGGTCATAGTATATATTCATCTCATACTTCTAATATTATAGTGATATTTCCAAAACAGCAAATAATGATACATATTTTGTCAGTTGCATAGTTGCTTTTTGTCACAAACAACCTAATTTATTTAAATACTGACTTAAAAATAGACATTTAGGCTATTTCCAGCCAGTGCATAAAATAAACAAATCAGTAACATTAGTATTATTGAGCCAAAGTGATCTTAAAAATTAGGAATTTACTCTTTTATGAAGAGCAAATAAGACTGTCTATTAATAGATAGATTTCTAAGCTAAAACATTTGGAAAAGAAAATACTCAAAGGAGAATGATTAAACTATGATTTTTTTTCTTGACAATGTAAGTGTAAAGCAAATTAAAATATGATTAAAAACGAATGAGGAAAATATTGCCAAAGATAAAAATCAATACCTTCGTGTATAAAGAGTCTCTGACCCCAATGTCTGGCAGGGAATGAGACTTCACAGGGTGGGTGGGAACCCTGAAAGGTAACTTTGCCAAATGGACTTTGTAGAGCCAAGAAAGTAGGCAGGAAATGTGTTCTTCATTGGAAGGGGTAGGATTTTTATCAGAGATAAAACTGATAGAAGAAGATCAAACTTGGGGGAAAAGGAAGATCAATAAGCTATTAAAAGTCACCACAAAAGGTCACAGACATGGGAAAAAAGCCAGAGGAAGATAGCTTTAGATTGTGGAGTCAAGGTAGTAGCTATATATAAGTACTCTGTCTGCTTTAGCAAGATTCTCAAGAGGACAACTTAGGTTTAAAAAAATGGGGAGGGACAAATACATATAAACAAGTAAGCAAATAAAAACAAAATGAAAAGACACAAAGAAACACATCTCCAAAGAGGCAACATAATTGAAATTACCATTTAAAAGAAGATTCAGACTCTACAGATAGTTAATAAAACACATTGAGATAATGAGATCCTTTTATTAGTGCAATCATCTCTCTTGCTTCTGAGCCTTTACCCGTGCCTATATTATTTTATATCATTATTTTAAAACACTTAAAAATTAAAAAAATTTTTAAAAATTAGGAATTAATATTTTTAAGAAGAACAAATAATAATTTATTAACAGAAGGCATTCAAGCTTAAAAACTTGGGAAAGAAACCATTCCCATATCAAAGCTATTTAACCTTCAGACCTCAGCTTCAATGTCATTTTTTAGCAGAGTCTTCCCTGGCCCCACCTAGACTGGTTAAGTGCCACTATCTTGTGCTGTTATAGAATGCTTCATATCCCTTGCCATATCACTTACTGAATTGGATATTCTGTGAGGATGAGGCCTATAGCTTGCTTTTAGAATTGCCAAAGTAATTTTACATGCATTCTTAGGAAGCCTTCAGCTTAGAAAAATTACTACAATATTTCCTAAATCTATCTAAATTACATTTTAATTTAATAAATTAAATATTAAAATAACTTTAAATGTTCCCTTTATTTAAAATGCATATAAAAATTAAAACTCTTGAAATGTAAAAGTGAAACATCAAATATCAAATAGGTGGTCAAAACACATCTTATAGATCAAATTATGATTTTACTAGGACAGAGAAATATGTCATGACCTATGTGATAATTTTTTCTTTCTCGTCACCTTTCACTTGAATTGTGTTATAGCTTTATTAGACAAGTACAGACATAAGTGATGAATTCTATAGATGTGACTCTGATGTATTCAGGTATTAAGGTTAGAGAAGAGCACATGCCACCTGTCATAGTTTCCAGGTATAATGGCATACACTGGCCCTGCTGGCCTTGATGTCATTAATGTGATGGCTTCTCAGATAATTTGTTTGAAAGGGTAGCTGAATTGTTTTAACAGCATCTAGAAGCTCAGTCTCCCTAAAAGACGAACTTCAAACTAGTTCTTCAGGAGAACAAAAGTGAGAGGAAAGAACTGGCTTCTCTTTTTTTCCTTTCCATCAGAGAACTCATAGTGAAAACTTTCTCCTTCTGGCCTTGAAGGAAACAATAAAATCGATCACATAGATCTTAAGTAGAAGACTGAGGGATTTAAGTTAACTATAAAAACACACTGAAAGGAATTTGTGTAATTTCTTTTCTAGAGGTCCTAAGAAAGTGGACAGATTTATATTTTTAAAATGTGCTTGTTAGTGTTTTAATAATATGCCAGGAAAATATATGTTAGACCACTATCTAACATTTTTGAGTACTTTTATTTTACTATTTTTTCATTCCAAATCTTTAAGATTAAAAAGTATTGTAAAATACTTCTTAAGTACCTGGAATTTGTTTCAATCAGGTATGGTATAACACTAGACACGAAAAGAATTGTCATGAAGGAAGAGGTTTATGATTACAGATCCCTTGAAACAGGAAGAATGCCATCCCATACAGGTTCACATGGGGAAGGACCAGGAATGCTCAGGAGGTGGAAGACGGAAAGAGAAATCATGGCCTAGAAAATTTTATGGAGTTTTGCAGGAAGGAATGGGTGAAGCGGGGTAAGTATGTGTGCAGAGAAAGAAAGATAACTGTAATCAGGATCTCTCTCACACCCGAGCTAACTTCCAAGCGGAAGAAAACTCAGCACTTCTCCCCTTATGTAAACATGTGCCGGGGCTGGGTTCGCGTGCAGGGCTCCCTCATCTGGCAGTGTGCCACTATTGTTTTACCAGTGTATAAAAAGTTGCTTTTGCCATGTGGTGTGGTACCGTGCCCTTGCTGGAGAACTGCCACCCTGTGAAGTGGGCTGTGCCCTGGCTGGAGAACTGCTGCCCTGTGAGGCTGGCATGAAGTGCCCTTGCTGGAATAAAGAGCTATGTCGCAGTTGCCTAAGGCTCCCTGCATTTTCTTCCAACTGCCGAGTCTTGTACCGCTTATCCCAGAACCGTGAATTTGCAGCAACACGGTATGCTGAGCAAGTTTAGAATTGGATAATTTGAATAATTGTAGTGGATACTGTAGGAGTAGTCCCTAGTTGTCTGGTACCTGCCCCAGGGTGATTTACAGCAGGGGGGATATTGGCTTGTTAGGGGAGATTTTGATACAGGAGATAGTTGAGGGTGTAGGCTCTGCATTGGTTGGTTTGTATATCAAGGGCATACTTTCAGGGAAGTAGTTTGCTATCTCTAAGAATTAACTAGTTCTGAAAGAGCAGACCCTCCAGGATCAAGGCCTCAAAGACCAGAGCATCAAGAAAATAAGAAAATATAGACAATGTGAGAAGAAATTAAAAATCAAATTCAAAAGTGGCATAGAAAATAACTAGTTAAAATCATTTTAACCTTCTATCTTTTGAAAATTATTGAAGATTTCCACTTGGGCAATTTATTTAGGATATCTATAGCAAAGAAGAGTCAATTACCTAATTCAGAATATTAACATAATTTAGAATTTGTTTTATGTTTATATTAAGCAAGTTTTCATGTACCTGATATTCTGTATGCAATGGGAGTCCTAGCAGTAATATCTCACTGTGAAATAATTTTTATATGAAGGTTTCAACTATTTTCTTTGGCTCTCCCTTACATCATTAGGCTGAATGGTAATTTTTTTCTTACATTTTGGTGGGAGAGGCATTTTGTTAGACAAATCTCTCCATGAAAACTCTCCAGTGGGGTAAAGTGAGATTCGGAGGAGATGTGTTACCATCATTACTTAACCATGAAACTAACTACATGACTTGACATTTGCTTACTTTATATTTCAGTTTTCTAATCTGTAAAATGAAATACAATAATTTCATCTCTGACAACATGTTATGCTATTGAGAAATTGCCTAGCTCAGTCTTGAAGTTTTATATTTTTGCTATGAATTCCACATTTCAAGCTATCTGCCCAATTTGTTGTGTTTCTCTTATCTTTACCCCAGTTCATAGGTTGAGCCTCTAGCAGTCATTTTGAATAACGCTACCCTATGTCTTAAAACCAGAGTACATTGGGCAGACAAGAGGTTGCTCCTCATATACAAACTGGTGCATGTCATTATCTTTTTCATGAAAGGACTACATGAAAAATTCCTTTGGAGCTGGAACTATAATATTTAAACTTAGATCTGTAAGAATCTCTAATCCAATGTTAAAGTTAAGCAGCAGAATAAATTAGTAAGGAAAGAGAAAAAAGGAGGAGAATGAGAATGAGGAAGGCATAGTTGATGAAAGAGAGGAATGGAGGTATGAGAGATGGAGAGCCTTGGCTCATGATGGCTTTCTGGTACCTCCATCTAGTCTTCTGAGGATAACATGAATTTTCCACCTTGGTGTCAAAAAGATTCTTTTGCATTCTTCTAATTATGCACCCTCCCCCCACCCCATACTTTGTGGTTATAAAACAAAGGTTTGTTTCTGTTGATCATAGCAGAGGAAGTCCTAACTAACATGGTTAGATACAGAAAGACTAAAACACTAGGAGAGGAGAGTGACTAGGATGGAAAAGGGATTTAAATCAAGATTACATAAGGAAAGTTATAGGGCAAATAAATATGTGTCCTAGAGATTAGAAGACTCCAGGGATGGGAAAGTGTTTGAGCATTTGAAAACTTTATTTTCTACAATTTTTGTTGGAAATTGTTCTATATCTCAGTATCATGTTATTTATTACAGCTGCATTGTACTTCAACATGTGGCTATATCATAGATTATTTAGCCATCTCTATTAATAGAAATTTTAATTGCTTTGTTTTTTATTCCACTACACATGTTCCCATTTACACATATGTATATAATCATTTAGGACAGGTAACTGCCAGATTACTAGGTCCACAATTTTTAGATAATAGAGATGGCCAATGTGGCGATATTAATTAAACTCTCATCATCAGAATATTAGAGTGCACTTTTCCTGCATCTTCAGAAATATTTGATGAGGTCTTTCTCATTTTTGTTAATCAAATGGACAAAAATAATTCATTAAGATTTAATCCATATTATCTTTTTTTTTGTGAATTGACTGACAGTAAAGTTTGTCTACCTACTCCATTTTTATTGAATGTGCACTCTGGAAAAATATTTTCTTTATCTATTTAACATATTTTATGCTTATTTTAAAAATTAACTTTAAGATGTAATTGGTCATGCAGAAGTTCTAAATTTAGATGTAGTTAATTGCAAACATTTTTCTCCATAACTTTGCATTAAATGTTTTGTTTTTGAAGGATTTCCTGATATCAAGGACATACACAAATAAACATTTTTAGTTTAATATTTCTACATTCTTTTCAAAATTTTATATTTAGAAATTTAATTCATAGAAAGTTATTTTTTCTGAGTAATATGATGATCTAATTTACTTTCCACAAATGAATAATAGCCAGGTTATCAAACATATTAGAATAGTTTATCTTTCTTACTGATATGCAATGTTGTTTTTATTATTTATTTAATTTAAACACACAGCTATATTTTTCAACCTTTTGTTTTGTTCAACTGATATATTTGTCTGATATTCACCGAACAAAAATATTTTTAAAATTTTATTATTTTATAGCTTTTTAAAATTTTAATAGAGCAAATCCTTTCTCATTTTCTCTTCAAAACTTTTTTGATTCAGCTTCAGCATTTTTGTTTCTTACATTAAAGTTGGTAATGTTGACCTTATAAAAAATAGAGAGCCAGATATATCTCCAGCAAAATAAGTTTACTTAGGAACAACAAAGAATTACAATTTAGGTCTTGCAATCTGATGGCAAATCATGAGAAAGTCCAGAGAAACAAAAGAGAGAAACATTCTCTTATGGACTTAAAAAGGGCTATTATAAACAGAGTCCAATGGAGGAAACTACAATTTCTCATTGGCTGAGTTACAGCAGTCTCTCATTGACTAAGCTATTACTGGGCAAGGAAGAATGTTTTGTTCCTCCTGCTGAGGTAGTAAGGTAGTGTCAGTACCTGTTGCAGATTCAAGGTAACTTTTTTTTTTCTGTTGAGGTCAGTAGTGAGCATTGAGTGACATGTGTGTAAGAGTTTTCTCATCTAGCCTCCTGATTCCATTTTACATAAGGTTTATGTTTATTAATTTTCACAGTTTTGTTTCAAAAAAACATTCAAATTCATTGAATTTGCATGGAGAATTTATGTCTTTAAATATTAAATATAGCAGAGTAGATAAATGTTGTGCTTGCCTCCTCTCATAACCACATAAAAATTACAACTAAACTACAAAACAACCATCATTGAGAATAGCTGGAAGTCTAGCTGAACCGAAGTCCTATAACTAAGGACATACAGAAGAAGCCACCTCAAGACTGGTAGGAAGGGCAAAGATGTGGAACAACTGGTCCCAATCCCACGTGTGGCAGTTAAATATCAGGAGGGCTATCTTGGCTGTGATGATCCCCCCAGAGAAGTGAGGGGTCCCAGCCCCACACCAAGCACCTCAGCCCAGGATTCCAGTGCCGGGAAGAGAAGTCCTCATAATTTATGGCTGTAAAAACCAGAGAAGATTGTGGTTGAGTGAGATAAAAGACTGCTGGAGTCCAGGCAGATCCTCTTAAGGGCCCATGCAGAAACTTACTGATGGACTCACTTGCTCTGAGCTCCAGCTCTGGGGCAGCAGCTTGAAAGGCATCAGGGACATATGGGGAGGAACCGAATTGTCTAGCATCAGGGTGAGAGCTGAAGGGGTAGTTTTCTCTCAGACAGAAATGCTGGCAGAAACCACTGTTTCTTTGTTGAGACCTAACTCCTCCTGGTGTGCAGATATAGACAACCTCCATATTTGTGTCTCTATCAAACTGGCTAACACTTATCACCCTGCCCTGGTGATTGCCTGAGACCCTGCCTCTCCTAACTTGCAGGCTTACCCAAGCCACTTCCAGTGGCTTTTCTATAAAGCCTAAACAGCTTGCCTTGTTTTATGCTGTAAACTTTCCTAAAATCTCTCAAAGGTCCACAAACTCCAAACAAGCAGCATCTTGTCTCAGTGTTCCTTGTACAAGGAGCAACTCCAAGCCTGACCCTAGTGACAGCTGGCCTCAGTTTGAGGCTTGACCTCTCAGAGCACCTCCAAGACCAGCATGAGTGGTGGCTATCTGTGCATTGCTTATTGTCTCATGCTGGTGGCCCTGGGCAGGGCACAAACTGTGGCTGAACTTGGCCTGCAGCTGGTCACCTCCCAGGCCCCAAGGGCAGCACATCCAGTGGCTGACTTGGACCAAGCCAGTGCACAAATGAGGGCCACATCCAAGAATGACCCAAAGGGAAGATTGGGCAGGCACCAGAGTCCTGTTAAAGCGAATCCTGCTCTGTAGGGTCAGCTCCTGCACAATAGCTCCTCCACTGGTCATGGCCAGTCATCACAACTAATCAGCCTGAGGATTGATTTCTCTCATTGATGAGCAAATAGCAATCAAGGCTCAACTATAACAGGAGGTACCATGTAACTCATATAAGGGATGTACCTGGAGCCCAGGTGACCAGGCAAAATAGTACCACTGGGACCCACAGCACTCCTAATATATAAGGCCACTCTACGAAGACCTGGAGGCATAGCAGCCCTATCTAATACACGGAAACAAACACAAGCAGGCAGCCAAATATGAAGACAAAGAAACATGTCCCAAATGCAAAAAACAGAACAAAGTTCCAGAAAAAGAACTAAACAAAATGGAGATAAGAAATTTACCAGATGTAAAATTTAAAACACTGTTAAGAATCAGTCAGAAATGAAGAACACAATAATTGAAACAAAGAATACATTAGAGGGAAACAACAGTAGATTAGATAAAGTAGAGGATCGAATCAGTGATTTAGAAGATAGCAGGTAGCAGAAAACAATCAGATAGAAGGTAGCAGAAAACACTTAATCAGAACAGCAACGAAAAAAAAAAATCCAAAAAAGTGAGGATAGCTTAAGGAGCCCCTAGAACATCTAGTATACCAACATTTGCATCATAGAAGTACCAGAAGGAGAAGAGAGAGCAAGGAATTAAAAACCTATTTGAATAAAAAATAATGGAAAACTTCCTTAATCTTGTGAAGGAAATAGACATACAAGCCCAGGGAGTACAGACAGTCTCAAATAAGATGAACCCATAAAAGCCCACATCAAGACATATCATAATTAAAATGCCAAGGTTAAAGTAAAGAGAGAATCTCAAAAGTAGCAAGAGAAAGTGGTTAGTTACATAAAAGGAAGGCCCATAAGACTTTAGTTGATTTCTCAACAGAAACTTTGTAGTCCAGAGAGGATTGGCACAAAATATTCAAAGTGATGAAAAGCAAGGACCTACAACCAAGATTACTCTACCTAGCAAAGCTATCATTCAAAATAGAAGGACAGATAAAGAGCTTCCCAGACAAAAAAAAAGCTACTGTTTTGGAGCTTCTCAACACCAATCCAGAATTACAGGGCATGTTAAAGAGACTTCTTTCAGAAGGAATAGGGGAAAAAAATATCATAAATATGGACAATAAAATGGCAATAACTATATATCTATCAGCAATTACTTTAAATGCAAATCAATTAAATGCTTCAATCCAAAGTTACAGGGTGGCTGAATGGATAAAAATACAAGCCCTTACATATACTGCCTACAAGATACTTGCTTCAGATCAAAAGACACACAGAGACTGAAGGTAAAGGAATGGAAAAAGATATTTCGTGGAAAAAAAAAGCTGAGGTAGCAATATTTGTACCAGACAAAATAGACCTTAAAACAAAGGCTATTACTATGGAAAGCAGTATGGAGGTTCCTCAAAAAACTAAGAATTGATCTACCATATGATCCAGCAACCCCTCTACTGTGTATTTACTCTAAAGACTTGAAAATCCATATCCAAAAAGATATTTGCACACCAATTTTCTTAGCAGCATTATTCACAGTGGCCAGGACATGGAAGCAACCAAAGTGTCCTTCTATAGATGATTGGCTAATAAGTTGTGGTACATATGTACAGTGGAATATTACTCAGCCATTAGAAGAGATGAAATACTGCCATTTACGACAACATGATGGACCTCAAGATAATCATGCTAAGCGAAATAAGCCAGATTGAAAAAGCTGAAAATCACATTGTATTACTTATATGTGGGATATAAACCTAAAAGCAACAAATGAACTGGACAAACAGAGACTCAGGGACATGGACAATGAAGTAGTGGTTACCAAAGGGTAGGGCATAGCGGAGAGGGGAGAGGTAGACGGGGAGAGGTAGACAGGGTAAAAGGGGTCAAGTATAGGGAGATAGCAGGAGGGTGAAGTGGGTAAAGGGAATCAAACATGTGGTAGCTGAAGAAAACTGGACTTTGGGTGATAATCACACAATAGAATATATAGATGTCAAATTATAATGTATACCTGAAAATTATATGATTCTATTAACCAGTGTTACCCCAATAAACTTAATAAAAAAATAAATGTCAAAAAAAAAGGCTATAATAAGAGACAAAGAAGGACCCAGTAATCCCACTTCTGTGTATTTATTTGAAGAAACCCAAAACACTACTTCAAAGGGACATGTGAATTTCTATGTTTGTTGAAGCATTATTAACAATAGTCAGGATATGGAGGCAACCTAAGTGCCCATCAATAGATAAATGGATAAAGAAGAGGTAGTACATATATACAAAAGAATATTACTCAGCTATAAAAAAGAACAAAATTTTGCCATCTGAAACAACATGGATGAAACAACATGGATGAGTGGAGTAAGTCAGACAGAGAAGGACTAATACCATACGATTTTACTTACATGTGGAATCTATAACAACAAAATAAACAAATCAAACAGAAACAAATTCATAGATACAGAGAAAATTTTGATGGTTACCAGATGAGAGGAGGGTTGAGGAGATGAGTAAAAAAGGAGAAGCAAATAAGAAGTATAAATTAGTAATTATAAAATAGTCATGGGGATGTAAATTATAGCATAAGGAATATAATCAATAGTATTGTAATAACTATGTATGGTATCAGATGTATACTAGATTTATCAGAGTGATTACTTCATAAATTATATATATGCCTAATACCTATGTTGTACACCTGAAGCTAATATAATAGTGTATGCCAACTGTAATTAAAATATTTAAAAAATTAAAGAAAAACTAACTAAATACAAAAATAAAATATTGAATATTTCAATGTTCTGTATCTCCATTTATTTTATACTTTTCAAATACCCTTCGATTGAGTTTTATATTCTTACCAAATCTTTCTGTTTAGATGTTTTACTTGAGCTTTTCTAAAAAAATATATTTTTGTTGCTATTTTTAATAGATTTCTTTTAAATAATATATTTACTCATTTTTTTTATTACTACTGATATATTGAAAACAATCATTTTTTTCCACTATTTATGCCTGTGTAGATTTTGCTTTTATTTTTGTTATCATTTAATTGCATTGGCATGTGTCATAGTGGTATATGCCATCTCCTTGAAGATTACTAAATTTAGAATAGAATCTTTAGTACCTCTTTTACTTAGCTTTTAGTCTTAACAGCATTTCTGAAACTCAACATAGGGCACATATACTCTGGAACAGTTTACATAATACAGGATATATCTGTTTCTGGAAGTTTGGTAGAACTTGCCAGTAATAATTTGCATTTTCATGCATGGTTTTGAGAGAGTTTATCTGTGTGCTTTAGTTTCCACAGTGCATACATTGCTTATTTTTCATAAGAAAAAATTTGTACTTTTCTAAAAAAAATAAGTTTTTGATAGGATTTCAAATTTACCATTATAATATTGTATATGGTACTTAACTTTAAAAAAAGATCTTTGATATAGTTAGATCTCCCTTATAATTCTCGAATTATTGTTAGAAGAGGTCATCAGTTGACCCATGAGCTAGACCTAGGCAACTGAAGACTTCTTACCCCTTTCCCTCCTCTTAGAATTTATGTTCTCCCCACATTTCTACATTGGGAGCCATTTTCAAAGACTCAGTCCCTGAGTGAGAAATGTGTTCTTGAGACCAAATGGATGGTATGTATGACTGAATTCAGTTAAAGCATCTATATAAATTTTAAGAGTCCAGCAGGCAGATGTGGACATCCACTCATCTTGTAGTCATCCAGTACAAATCTTGTATAAAGGTAAGTTCCCTTGCTTATTAAAAGTGCCACTTACTAATCTGGAGTAGTCTGCTTCTTTCTTTGGTCTCTCCTTGTCCTTCATGTATGGGGGCTAATTTGCAAACCAACAATGATTTATCTGTTTCATCTTTTTTTTCGTAATCAAATTTACTGAAAGTTTATCTATATTCTCTAGTGGTATACTAGAGCCAGCTTGTATTCTAGGAGGCTAAGACCATGTTTCCCTGTTTCTCTCTCTTCCATTTTCTCTCCTTACCCCATTCACTTTTTACCTCTCTCACCTTCGTTTTATCCTTTTTCTTATTTTTTCCTCCTTTCTGTGTAAGAGTATGGGACTTAATGGGCTCAATAACTCCCAAAATGTTCCCCTAGTCTCATTTTGAAATATTTCTAGCAGTATTAGGGTTAAATATATAGTAGATTAAAAGTAATAAGTGTAAAATTTCCTTTGTGGTTTACAGAACTTTTTTTTCTTCAAAAAGTTGTGTTGCAAGTTTTTTGAATTGTTTCAAGTGATCACAATAGGAATTTTTAGTTTAATTATCCTACATCTTCCATTATTTTCTTTCTTATCTCTTCTTACTGATTATTTTCATTTATTTCAAAGAAATGGCTTTTTGTATTTCAGGGACTCTAGTCAATATTGTTCTATTTTTACTGTTGAAATTTAAGCCACAAAGTAGTTTAGTTAGGACTTAGGACTGTCTTTGCTAGCACTAAAACATTATTTTTTTGTTATTAATTCCAGAAGTCTTTTTTCTATTCTAAATATTAAAGTAATAATTTATTTAGAAGAAATAATAAATATCAGAGAAAATGCATTGATAAAAGTCCACCTCTAAAACATATGTTAACATGTTAAAACACATCTGAAACACTCAAATCAACAAACACATGGATAAATCATTTTTCTTCTTCCTTTACTATACATGTTAAGTGAAAAGTCTTGAAAATATGCTGAACATTTTTCAGTTTCTACTTTTTAAATTTGTGTGATAAAGAAAAGATGTGATTTATTGTTTATAAATTATTATAGTGTTGTAGTATTTGAGACTCAACATTTATAGGCTTTCAATGCTTTCATAATGAAAATATTCATCTCCTAAAATTGTTAGCATTATACACATTTAGTAAGGGGTAATTGAGTTTTTTTTTTAACTGGAGATTATTTAATATGATAATGAAATTTTCAAAATAGATTTCAAACAGTTAAGTATGTGTATAGGTTGAGATAACATTCCAGTTTCATTTCAAGTTTTAAGTATCTTAAAAAAGAACTATTAACTTCATGCAATCTCATAAAATTCCACTTCTTGTGAAAAGATCTTTTTCTTTTTTGGTTAAATAATTTTTAAAAAATGTTTTAAAACATTTAACCCTCAGTTTGCTTCATATGTATCAGCACATTGATTCCTAACACTTTAAAATTTCTTCTTATTACATTTTCATAATACAATTCTAACATGTCTTTTACTGAATACTAAAGTAACTGGAAGGACTTTAAGAAATAAGGCTAAATGTGTTAGTCAAAAGCATTCTTTCTGGAATCACAATGAATTTAACTACTTTTCTCTTCATTGATATCGCCCAAATCTGTAACTGCTTTTCATGTCAAAGGAGATGGTTCTCATAAACTCTGTGCAGGTTGTGGTAATATTTTCAGTTGGAGATTTTAGAGTCACACACTGATTGTCAGAACCTTTCAACTTTGGACTCTCTGAGGAGGTTCAATGTTTCTTGTTATCCCACATGACCCAAACACCAAAAAATGAAAATAACAACTAAATGATAATTTCCATGTTATTGTAAAAAGTTCTGGTAAGATATTCCCCTTGTTTGGACCAAGAAAAGGTAATAAAGAAGATAGAGACCAAATGAACTTGTATAAATGGGAGAAAAGTAAATATATAATAACAAGGTTGGATAATAATCAGAAATGGCTAGAAGAGATGTTTTTCCTGAATAAGTTAAAGAATGAGAAAATAGGCATCTTGTTACTAATCTAGTTATTCTTGATATTTGGAAGTCTACTCCACAATTCTTAGAATTTTCTGTTGGTCACCATCAGAATTATATCTTCAACTTGAGAAATGCTGAGGCCTGTGTCATATCTCCTTTGGGGAGGTAAGCAATAAAACAGTGTATTAGAGGTGGAAATATATGGAAAGCTGTTCAAAATTTTGCTGGCAGGAGGAGAACTTGTTATATTGAAAAAATAATAAAACATAAAATATAACACAGATAATATAATACTAGAATATTTCAGAACCACATTGGCTACATTATAATGGCAAATATGAAGGGTATCTTATATTGAATCAAGTACCCAAAGGAATTATTTCTTCGTCTTGTTTCTGTATCATTTCACTCTTTTAGACTGAACAATGTTGCCTTAGCAACTGAGGAAAAATATATGTTGAATACATGTGTTGTTTATCCTGCATCATTTCAAAATACAATTTGGTTGTGCTGGCATGCAAAGTGATCCTTAATTTAATGAATACACACAGTTTTCACAGACTTACTATAAAAAGATCTATTTAAATTAGCTTTCAAGATTCTAGACTGTTAGGTGTGGAAAATAAATATCTACTGTTAACAGAATATATTAACATAATAACTGTCTGATTAAAATTTAGATGTTTATATAATGAAATCTGACCCACAAAGATAGCAAAACAACACTTACTTCATGCATTCAGCCAACAGTATCAATAAAACATTTAGAGAGATATATTAGGATATATTTGGTTACTTTAATTATGTATCAAGCTTCTCGTTATGTACTTCAGTGACCCAATTAATATAATAGCTCTGTTCTTCTTTAGAGCTAAGTAGACCTAATCATGTAAAGTCAATTTAAAATTAAAGGTGCACTTCACTCTAAGTGAATCTGATTATAAGAAAACTTGATCTAATCTAATATGTTTATCTTACAGGGGAAAGAGGGAGAAGCAGAACAGTGTGCCAGGAACTACATCGAGAGCTTTACCTAAATGAATTCATTGCCTAACTACCCCTAGAGATGTGGATTATACATATGTTACCTGCCACTTTAAAGAAAGGAAAGAGAGACTCAAAGAGATGACATAATTTTCTCAAGATTATGACTCTATATATGGAATTGCTTGTTATTTAACCCTGAGGCCTCTGCCTCACCTTCATTGTTTCCAGCATATTGTGCTCTCTTCTTGTATCCATTTTGACAAGCTTTGTCTTTTAGATGAATTATCTAGTTCATTTACATCAATTGTAATTTCAGATATATTTTATTTTAAATGTATTACACTACTGTTTGTTTTCTATTTGTTTCACTTGTTTGATGTTTTCCTCTCTTTTCTTCATTTCTTTGGTCTTTTTATTATTCTAATCTTTTGCCTTTATTAACCTTAGAAGTTCTATATACTTTTTACTATTTCCTTAGTTATTACTTTAGAAATTGCAACATTCATTCTTCACTTATCAAAGTTTAATATATTTGTTATTTTGTTCCACTTCCAGAAAATATATCTGTTTGTATTGTTTGTTACTTCTGAAGTTTCTCAGTCAAGGTGTCTTGTTTACTCATAGGTCTGACTATTTTTTATGGCATGCCAGACGTGGTATTTGAAAAATTATTTATTAAAAACCTTGAGGCCTAGGGTGGTGCTATCTTTCTCCAAAGGAGGCTCTTGTTGCTTTTGCCTGCTATCCATAGTTACTAGGCTGCCTGGAAGTTTCTTGAATTCCATTTTAATGAGTGAGTAATTTAAAGTAAGGATGCAAAGTTAGGCCTGGTAGAGACCTATTTTGTAACCTTTCAGCCTCTTACCATGCATGAGAGTTTAGAAACAAACTTCTCCTCTATTTTGGACTCACATTTGTCTCCCTTGCCCCAAGAACCTGCTCCTTAATACCCTACTGTCACTAGAATAATTAAAATCCAAAAGAAAGTGGTCTCAGATGCTTGATTCACATCTCTGGATTTCTATAATCCCCCAAATCTTGGCCTAATAATTCTGCATGACTTTGTGAGCTCTCCATTTCCTACAAGCGTATGTACATACATTAAAATTTTTTTCTTTTTTTTCTTTTTTCTGTTTCTTTTAGTTATCCTCACTGGAAAAGTTCATGAGTACAGGAGGCCTCTTTTACAATTCAAATATAATTACAAGTTTAAAGAAATATTTTGTTGCTTTTCAGTTGCTTGGAAGCACAACTAGTAAACAAATATAGTTATAATTTAGATACGTTTTCTCTGAAATTGTATATTTTTAATAGGGTAAAAAAGAAGTACCAAATAACTGGCCAACTTCATAAAATACTACTTAAAACAGATTCTGGTCCTGAAATGTATGTGAACATTTAAAAATATGGTTTTATAAGCAAGCTAGTTAGAAGAAAGAGTTTAAAGGTGATTAATACATACACTAATTGGCTGTGAGGATTTTGGATTTTATTCTCAAAAATGGAAAACTTTGACAAATTTTAAGCAGCAGTGATAAGAACTAATATGCATTTAAAAATGAAAAATTACTGTCTTCTTTGGGAAAGATTCATGGCAGGGGGAAGTGAAGGAGGCAAGATTGAATGATGGAGATGAGTTAGATTTACAGAAGTCCCAATGAGAGAGGATAGTGGTCTAGACTAGGCTGTGGCAGTGGCTGTGGATAGGAGTGGACATATTTGAGATGCCCTTTTTTTTTCTTTATGAGGAAATACATTAGGGCATTTTATTTTTTTCATGCTTCTCCTTGAAATACTTTTCTCCATTCTTGGATGGTAATATTTTTCCTACTCTTCAACACCTTTTAAATTCATTTCCAAATCTGAAAAGCTGAGGTAGTTAATTACTTCTCATTCTGAATACACATAGCTTTTTTTCAATACTGCATTATAGCACTTTCTGAGCAGTTTTCTCTTATTATATTTTTGTTCTTCACTATGAAGAAGCTGCTTGAGGACATTGTTCATAGCTTCATAGTTTCAATCAGTGCTGTTTGGCAAAAGGGCTAGCACAAAATTAGGTGCTCAGTAAATGTCCTTTAAATTAGAACTTGTTTGTGTTTTTGTAACTATTTTACTATTTTGACTGCTGTCTCTTTTAATAGTCTATTCATGGGGCTTATCTATTCTTGGAAGAATGGAATATTTTATATAAGCAGTGCATTGCAAATTTATATTTAGAAACATGCTTGTCTTATGTTACATTTTTATTAAAAAGTGAATAATGAAATAGATATATTGAAATAGATAAATCGAAAGTGAGGATTAAAGAAGGGGAGAAAATGACATAGATGATAGTAGCTTTGTTCATTTGCTTTTCTGACCGCATCTGCTTTTTCGTCAAAGTCGTGATGGAAACATGGAGCAAACAGCAAGCCGAGTTGCCTGGGGTCTAGATGAGCAGAAGCCTTATAACTAGGAAGAGAAATAAGAAATCAGGAGGTAGAAGGGAGCAAAGACTCAAGGCTGCCTGGTCTGGGAGGCCGAGTGGGACAGAGGTTATGGCAGCTGCAGACGCCTCTTAAAGGAGCCATGTACGTGACCAGAATGGACTCGCTTGTTCTGAGCACCAGCGCCCAGTTGGCTGCTTGTAGGGGATGGGTTTTGGGGGGCATCAGGGACTTATAGGACATTGAATTGTGCCAGGGTTGGAGGTGAGGCTTTCTCCCCAGCAAAAGTGCTGATGGTATCCATTGTTTCTCTGTTGAGACCTCTCCCCTCCCAGGTGTGGATATAACATGCCACTGTAGCTGAGACTGTTATCCAGTCATCAAATTGGATAACAGAGGTTGCTCTGCCCAGAGGAGCTCCTGAAACTCTGCCTCTACCAATTTGCAGCCCCACCCAAGCCACATCCAGCTGTGTCCCTGATGAGTCCGGTGCAACTTGTTGAGCAAGCTCCAAGACCCTCACTGATGGCAGCTGACCTCAGTTTCAGGTGTGGCTTCTTGAGGCAACTATAAGCACAGCTTCTGTGGATCGCTTGTTAAATCTTATCAGGTGGCCCCAGAAGGGCACAGGCTTGGGCTAAACTTGGCCTGCTGATGAATCTCTTTCAGGACTGTGCCACTGGATACCTACTACATGAAGCTATGCTAATAAGACTGAAAGACTTAGGAGGTTTGTTTAGTATGTAGAAACTGACAAAGAAGTAGATACCAAATGAGAGAACAGAACAGAGATCCAGAAATAATGGAGTTGAGCAATCTAACAGATGCAGGGTTCAAAACACTGGTTATAAAGATGCTCAATGAATTTAGGAGAAGTGTAGATGAACTCAGTGAGAACTTTAATAAAGAGATAAAAAACATAAAAATGGAAATGAAAATTATAAAAGGGAACCAGTAAGAAATAAAGAATACATTATCTGAGATGAAGAGTATATTAGAAGGAATTAACAGAGTGGATGGAGAAGAGGATCAAACCACCAATATAGAGGACGGGAAAGCCAAAGACATCCAATCAGAAAGAAGCCAAGAAGATAATAATAATTTAAGGTGTCTTTGGGACAAAATTAAGTGTAAAAACTTCTGTGTAATAGGAGCACCTGAAGGAAGA
This sequence comes from Pteropus alecto, assembly GCF_000325575.1. Taxonomy (NCBI): domain Eukaryota; kingdom Metazoa; phylum Chordata; class Mammalia; order Chiroptera; family Pteropodidae; genus Pteropus; species Pteropus alecto. Next base: position 4,798,578 of record NW_006440638.1, on the reverse strand, counting down.
GAAGGAGAACGAAAAATTGAAAAGCTATTTGAAGAAATGATGGAAATTTTCCCTAACCTGGTGAAGGAAATAAACATACAACCCCAAGACGCTCAGAGAGTCCCAAGAAAGAGGAACCCAAAGAGGCCCACAGCAAGACACATCATAATTAAAATACCAAAAGTTAAAGGCAAAGAGAGAATCTTAAAAGCAGCAAAAGAAAAGCAGTTAGTTACCTACAAGAGGGCATACATAAGACTGGCAGCTGATTTCTCAAAAGACTTTGCAGGACTGAGGGTTTTGGCACAAAATATTCAAAGTGGTGAAAACTCATGATCTACAGCCAAAAATACTTTATCTGGCAAAGCTATCATTTAGAGTCAAAGAACAGATAAAGAGCTTCCCAGAACAACAACAACAAAAAACAACAAAAAAAAGACCCCCCCCGCCCCGCCAAAAAACCCAAAAGGAATTCATCACTTTCAAGCCACTATACAGGAAATGTCAGAGGAACTTATTTAAGAAGAAAAAACATGTATCAAAATCATGAATAAAAAATGGTAATAATTACATATCTATCAACAAGTATCTCAAGTGGAAAAGAATTAAGTGCTCCAACCAAAGGATAGGGTAGCCGAATGGATAAGAAAACAAGACCCCTACATAGCCTGCTTACTAGAGACTCTCTTTAGATTAAAAGACACACACAGACTAAAAGGAAGGGGATGGAAAAATATATTGCCTTGATGGTCCTAGAGGGTATTGCACTGAATGAATTAAGTCAGATAGAGAAACACAAATACCACATAATTTTGCATACCTGTGTAATCTAAAGAACAAAATAAAGTTTTTAGGAACTATGTGAATATGGTCCACCAGTGGATATTTGGATCTGTTCTTCCGTATAGATTTATTGTATGTTTTTAGGGCTGAGGAAATTCCCAGTGACTGGCACCCACTACTTTGTAATTGGATCAAAGGAATGATTTTAGTTTGTTTTCAATTGTGTTTGAAAGCATTTACATTTCAGGGCTTATTAACATTTTATGCCTTTATTCTGACTTTGCTATGCTTATGAAACATTTTAAAGTCAAAATCAGAATTTATCTTCTGAAAGAGCTCACCTTCCTTGTAATTAGTGTGATGTTTTGCTATTTTCATTTCAAAACATTGTTACTGGTTAAAATTGTTAAGACTATAATTATTTTGTCTTTAGGTAGTGATATAATGATCAATCTCCTCTGATAACTCTTACCGATATTGTCTTCCTCACATTCAGAGTACAAGTTTTTAGGTATCAGAATGGTATAAACCCATTCTTGTCAGACTCTATCTGGGGGTTGGGTTAGGATATCCAGGAGACCTTTAGTGTAGAAACAGATGACTCTGTGAAAGCAGATTGCTAAACCAAATCCTGGCTATGAAGAATTAATTATGTAAGATTGACTATATAAGTTATATATGGAAAATTTAATTATAGTTAATGTTATATTTTATGATGGGCATATTATGAAATGATTTTCTTTCTCCTTGGCTTATTTCTAAGCCTCAGTTTAACAGGCCACACCTGCATAAACTGAAACGAAAGTCTCTTTGAATGGTATCTTGTCTCAACCAGCTATAAATACAGCCTTTTATGTATTATTCAATGATTGAAAATATAGGATCTCTTGCATACTGCTTTTTTATTTCAAATAAGACAAAATAAGACAAATAAATTATATCTTATAATGAACAAATGTTTACTTTTTTTTTCTTTTTTTTCACTCTAGGACAGAAAATGCTTTGAATTTGTAGAAATCTGATTTATTTCATACCTGTGAAAGTAACTTTTGGTGATGCATACTTTATAAAGCATTCAATTCACCCTCTTTGGGTTTCCATAAAATCTGCAAAAATGTAACTTTGTTCCAGATAGTTTTTGTAGCTGGCATCATATCTTAGTGTCCTATTTTTTCTTTTCTTTCTTTCTTTCTTTCTTTCTTTCTTTTTTTTTTTTAGAATTAGACTAACTCAGGTGGCAAGTTTTATATGAGGTGACAGTTTGGCTTCAGTCTTATTCATGACTTTGATCTTGCATTTTTCCTTTTAAAATAGTATAGTTCATTTGGAATCTGACTCAAGTATTCTACAAACCATTTTTCTTTGATTTCAATTTCAGATTTCATTTTTTGGGGGAGGATATAAGGTAGTTTTAAACCTAATTCAGTTTTTATTTATTTCATCCATCAAAGAAGCAAGTCAGTTTTTGTTGTTTTGTTTTGTTTTGTTTTGTTTCTGGTGGAAATGAGTCAGCATTTCCTCTTAAGAACAAGTCAGCATTATTGATCAATTTACTTTTACACACATATAATTTAAAGCTGGAAGAATAATACTGCAAATAGGAAAAATTTGAATTGTCACAATTTTTATAAGAACAATTATCTACCTTATATTGAATAATGTTGGATTTGATTTTTAAAGTTGAAATGCTAAATATAAAATGATTCAGACAGTAAAAAACTAAGCAGATTAAAAATGCCTGGAATTGAAAATATGCAAAATAATAAGAATTAGTTATTATTTGTTTCAATTCTCTTCTGCTCTAAAGTATTCTTTTCATAATCTCCTAATCACAATATCATTCCACCATAATCTCATTTTTATTGAATGCCATTTTTGACCTTTTCACCGTTTACTATGAGAACGTTTGTGGCTACAGTGTTTATACTGAGATAACTCTCGATATCTAAACTTAACCCCAAAGTTTGCCATAGAATATTTCGCTTTTATTATTATTTTTGCATCTCTCTAGTACATTGATAGTCTTTGAAAACAAATGACATCATTTTATTTATAGCATTCTGTTTTTAGTAGTTTGATTCCAAAAATGTCAAATCCTAGAAAATATAGCATTCCTACACGTGATGTTAAATGAATGCTGGCAGCAAGCTGTGCTTTTTTTTTTTTCCTAAATGGGAAAAGGGTTAAAGATGTCTTGGGAATGGTTTACATTTGAAAATTTTTACCAATATGACTTAAGCCCATGGTCGACTTTCACACTGGAAGAGGTAATTTGGTGGTAAATGTCTTTACTGTGACCTTGGTCTACTTTAGACTAGGATAGGGGCTTAACTCCACCCACTAAACCTTACTTTCTGGGTCTGCCTTCAAGGATGGAGGTCAAACTGACATATTTCTGGTTTCCCTAGTTTACTTCTGAATCTTAGATGTGTACCTTGTTGTTTTGACTCTTAGAAGTTTTGTTAAACAAAAAGCTTTGAGACCAAAAATTGTCCTGAAAGAAATAATTTATTGAGCCATAGAGTAAGAATCAGGTTCTGGGGCATGTAGTCTAAAACCACTAGCTACAGGGCTAGATGGAGAAGAGAAACATGTCTAGTGTCCTGGGATTGGCAGGGCTCTTGTAAACAGTGAGTTTGGTGAATAAAGATGTAAGTTGCTTTGAAAGAATTTATATCAGGTCATTGGGAGAAGGTGACATAGGAAAAGGTTCGAGATAGGCAAATAGTCTGTATGGCAGAAGTATTTGATTCTTCTGGATTGGTTGTGGGCAACAGTTCTGAATGTTCATGCATAGGCAGGAAGAAGTGGTGTCTGGTGGTTGGCTGTTCTTTCAAAATAATTGCTGAAATAGCTACCTGGAGTTGATTCAAAGTTTTAGCATTCATTCAGGAATGTGAGCAGTCTTTTTATAAAATTCAGTGTATTGGGGGTAACACTGGTTAATATCATAATATAACTGCAATCTTAAATTCTCTGTCATTTAAATTGCAATCTTCCAAGACATTGAGTTTGATTTCTGGAGGCCTTTCATTTTCTTTCTGTGCTCCCATCTTAGCTTGGTTGTTCATAGTATTTAATGGATTGTTTCTATGTCTGAACATTTGAGGTAGTGAACTCTTCTTGTTCAGATTTTTTTTTGCTATCAACTATTCAGCAGATTGATAGGTAGGGTATTTTCTTATACAGATGGTGTTATAGCACAAGTTTCTGTTTTCTCTTTTCTGCAGTATTTGCCCCTCTGGGATCTCTGAGAAGAGGCATTGTTTCAATTAAAGAAAATGCCATTTACCTACTGGGACTGTGGGACTCTGTGACTAGCTCACCTTGAGTATAAGGTATCGCCACTATGGTAGGGGAACATGGTAGGTGGTGGAGAGTCAGTTTGTGAGCTTTCAATGCTACCTCATTTTTACTAATGGCCACTGGCCAACTGTTTTTTTTGTTTGTTTTTTTTAACTTTTTAAAAATTAAGTTTATTGAGGTAACATTAGTTAATACAATTATATAATTTTCAGATGTACATTATAATTTGACATCTGTATATTCTATTGTATGTTTACCACGCAAAGTCCAGTTTCCTTAAGCTACCATACATTTGATCCACTTTACCCACCCTATATTCGGCCGCATTTACCCTGTCTATCTGCCCCCTCCCCCACCACCCCCTACCCTCTGGTAACAACAAGTCTATAGTCCATGTCCATGAGTCTCTGTTTGTTTGTCCTGTTCCTTTGTTACCTTTAGGTTTATATCCCACACATAAGTGATGTTATGTGATTTTCAACTTTTTCAGTCTAGCTTATTTCGCTTAGCATGATTATCTTGAGGTCTATCCATATTGTCACAAATGGCAGTATTTCATCTCTTCTTATAGTTGAGTAATATTCCATTGTATATATGTACCTCAGCTTCTTTATCTAATCATTTATCATAGCACTCTTCGGTTGCTTCCATGCCCTGGTCACAATAATGCTACTATGAAAATCAATGTGCAAATATCTTTTTGGATATGGGTTTTCAAGTCTTTGGGGTAAATACCTAGTAGTGGGATTGCTGGATCATATGGTAGATCAATTCTTAGTTTTTTGAGGAACCTCCATATTGTTTTCCATAGTGGCTGTACCAATTTGTAGTCCCACCAAAAGTGTATGAAGG
>NW_006440638.1:4780685-4793488 GCF_000325575.1 Pteropus alecto | reverse complement strand
TATCTGTTCAGGTCCTCTGCCCATTTTTTGATTGGATTGTTTGTTTTTTGTTGTTATTGAGTCATATGAATTCTTTGTATATTTTGGATATTAGGCCCTTATCAGAGGCATTGCTTGCAACTATATTTTCCCATTCGGATGGCTGTCTTTTTACCTTGTCGATGGTTTCTTTTGCTGAGCAGAAGCTTTTTAGTTTGATGTAGTCCCATTCATTTATTTTAGCTTTTACTTCCCTTGCCATTGAGGTCAAATTCATAAAATCCTCTTTAAGTCCAAGGTCCTTGAGTTTAGTTCCTATGTTTTTTTCTATGCATTTTATTGTTTCAGATCTTATATTTAGGTCCTTAATTCATTTTGAGTTAATTCTGGTCTATGGTTATAGATAATAGTCTAGTTTCATTCTTTTGCAAGTGGCTTTCCAGTTTTCCCAGCTCCATTTATTAAAGAGGCTTTTATTTCTCCATTGTATGTTTTTGGCTTTTTTGTCAAAAATTATTTGCTCATATAAATATGGGTTTACTTCTGGATTCTCGATCCTGTTCTACTGGTCAGTGTGTCTGTTTTTCTGCCATACCATGCTGTACTGATTACTGATGCTTTGTAGTATAATTTGAAATAAGTCAGAGTGATGACTCTAGGCTCATTCTTTTTTCTGAGGATGGCTTTGGCAATTCGAGTTCTTTTATGCTTCCATACAAATCTGATTTTTTTTGTTCTATTTCTTTAAAAAATGCCAATGGGGTTTTGATGGGGATTGCATTAAATCTGTATAATGCTTTAGGTAATTAAGTCATTTTAATTATGTTGATTTTTCCAATCCAAGAACACAAAATATCTTTCTATTAATTATATCTTCTTTGATTTCTTTTAATAGGGTCTTATAGTTTTCATTATACAGGTCCTTCACATGTTTTCTTAGATTTATTCCTAGGCATTTTATTCTTTTTGTTGCAATTGTAAAAGGAACTATTTTTTCCAATTCTTTTTCTAAGAATTCATTATTAGAGTATTAGAATGCTATGGATTTTTAAACATTGATTTTGTAACCAGAGATTTCACTGTATTTGCTTATTGTCTCTACTAGTGTTATTGTGGAGGTTTAGGGTTTTTCTATAGAGAGAATCACGTCATCTGCAAATAGTGACAATTTGACTTCTTCATATCTTATTTGGATGCCTTTTATATCTTTCTCTTGTCCGATTGTACTTGCTAGGACCTCCAATGTTACACTGAATAACAGTGGCGATAGTGGACAGCTTTGCCTTGTTCCTGATCTTAGAGGGAAGGTTTTTAGTTTTTCACCGTTAAGTATGATGTTAGCTGAGGGTTTGTCATATATAGCCTTTATTATATTAAGGTACTTTCCTTCTAAACCAATTTTGTTAAGCGTTTTCATTATAAATGGATGCTGTATCCTGTTGAAGGCTTTTTCTGCATCTGTTAATATGATCATATGATTCTTATTTTTTAATTTGTTTATGTGGTGCATCACATTAATCGATTTGCAAATGTTGAACCATCTCTGTTTCTCTGGGATGAAGCCCACTTATTCGTGGTATATAATCTTTTTAATATGTTGCTGTATTCGGTTCGCTAGTATCTCATTTAGGATTTTTGCGTCTGTGTTCATGAGAGATATCGGTCTGTAGTTTTCTTTTTTTTGTGTTATCTTTACTAGATTTTGGTATCAGAGAAATATTGGCCTCATAACGTGAGTTGGGAAGTATTGCCTCCCCTTCTATTTTTTGGAAGAGTTTAAAAAGAATAGGTATTAAATCTTTGAATATTTGGTAGAATTTACTGGTGAAGCCATCTAGTCCTGGACTTTTACTTTTTTGGTAGGTTTTTGATGATTGTTTCAATTTCAATACTGCTGATCGATTTATTAAGATTTTCCAGATCTTCTTGATTCAGTCTAGGAAGATTGTATTTTTCTAAGTACTGGTCCATTTCTTCTAGGTTATTAAATTTGGTTTTATATACTTTTTGATAGTATTCTTGCATGATTCTTTGTATTTCTGCGATGTCAGTTATAATTTCCCCTCTTTCATCCCTGATTTTGTTTACTTGTGTACTTTCTCTTTTTTCTTTAGTGAGTCTAGCCAAGGGCTTTTCAATTTTGTTAATATTCTCAAAGAACCAGCTCATCGTTGCATTTATTTTTTTATTGGTTTTTTTTTTTTCAATTTCATTCATTTCTGCTCTAATTTTGATTATTTCTTCTGCTGATGTTAGGCTTCATTAGTGCTTCCTTTTCTAGTTTTTTAGATGAAATATTAGGTTGTTTATTTAGGCTTGTTCTAAGATAGGCCTGTAATGATATGAACTTTCCTCTTATTACCGCTTTTGTCGTGTCTCAAAAGTTTTGATATGTTGTACTATCATTACCATTTGTTTCTATGTATTTCTTGATCTCTCTTTTTATTTCTACTCCAAACCAGTTATTCTTCAGTAGCATGTCATTTAATCTCCACATATTTGTGGTTCTTCCTGCTTTCTTTTTACAGTTGATCTTTAATTTCAAAGCATTATGATTAGAGAATGTGGTTGGTATGACTTCAACCCTCTTATATTTGTTGAGGCTATCTCTCTGTCCCAGTATGTGTTCGATTCTTGGGAATGTTCCATGTGCACTAGAGAAGAATATAAGCAGCTGTTTTGGGATAGTAGGCTCTGTAAATGTCAATTATGTCCAATTAGTCTAATGTGTCATTTAAGGATGTTATTTACTTATCGATTTTCTGTTTGGATGATCTGTCCATATCTGACAGTGGAGTATTTAGGTTTTCTACTACAATAGTGTTTTGGTCTGTTTCTCCCTTTAGTCCTGTTAGTAATTGCTTTATATATTTTGGTGCTCCCTGATTGGGAGCATAGATATTAATAAGTGTTACGTCTTCTTGGTGCGTGATTCTCTTTATCGTTATGAAGTGTCCTCCAGTCTTGTTTTACTTTTTTTATTTTGAAGTCTACTTTGTCCAATATTAGTACTGCTACTTCCGCTTTTCTCTGAATGCCATTTGTGTAAAACATCATTTTCCATCCTTTCACTTTGAGTCTATATTTGTCTTTGGAACTGAGATATGTCTCCTGAAGGCAGCATATGGTTGGGTTTTGATTTTTGATCCATTCTGAAACTTTGTGACATTTCATTGGTGAGTTCAGAACATTTACATTTAGGGTGATTATTGAAATATCTGGTCTTTTTATAGCCATTTTATCTTTTGCTTTCTGGTAGCTTGGTATTTCCATTGCTTCTTTGTGTTTCTGTTTTCTTCATTTTGGTTTTCCCTCTGGTTTTTCTTGTTTTATGTTATATACTTCAGTTCTGAATCTTCTGTGTGTCATTACCATTAGTAATATGTAAAGGATAGTTCTATATTTATACACTTGTCCATTTTCTTCTGCGTGTGCCTTATCTCCTTTCTCCTTTGCAAATTTGGATCTTTGAATCCTTTCCTTTTTTGTCATTGTTATCTCAATTTGTCCCTATGTTTGCTGAATGCTCATTACTATCTTGCTATAGCAATTCTCTCTTATTATTTATGCTTGTAATGCCCTGTTCTTAATAAGGGTTGTACTCCTTTGCTTCTATTTGCCTGATAGTCACTTTACTCCTAATTATGTTTCTTTCTTTCTTTCTTTCTTTCTTTTTTTTGTCATTTTGTTTTAGGTGAGCTGACCCCTTTCAGTATTTCCTATAGTGCAGACCTCGTAGTGGAGAATTCTTTCAATTTCTTTATGTCTGGAAAGATCTTTATTTCTCCTTCACATCTAAAGGAGAGCTTAGCTGGATACATTATTCTGGGCTGGTAGTTCCTTTCACTTAATAGTTTAAATATTTGATTCCATTCCTTTCTGGCTTGTTTGCACTGAGAATTTGGACGATAATATAATGGGTTTTCCTTTATAAGTTATCGTTTTCTTCTCCCTGGCTGGCCTGAGATTTCTGTCTTTGTCATTGGTTTTTGATAATTTGAATACAATGTGTCTTTGTGAAGGCCTTTTTTGGGTTGAGATAACGAGTGTTTTGTTGACTTCTTCAATTTCAAGCTCCAGTTCATTCCTCAAATTTAGGAAATTCTCATCCACTATTTATCCTAAAATGCTTTCTAGTCCCTGCTCCTTTTCTTCACCTTCGAGAATGCCCATTATTTTTATATTTCCTCTCCTGATGGTATCAGTTCTTGAATTTCTCTTTCATTATTTTCCTTTCTTCGGGTTATGTCTCTTCCATCTGATTTATTTTGAAATTTCTATCTTCGAAATCATTGATCCTTTCCTCCATTTGGTCGACTCTATTTCCCAAGCTTGCTATTTCATTTTCCATGTCTTGCAGTGTGTTCTTTATCTTCAGACATTCTACTTGTTTTTTCATTTTTTTTTTTTTGTTTCTTTAGGGTTTCAATCTTCTTCCTAAATAACTCATTCTGCTCATCTAGTTGTTTTTCAGTTCCTGAAATTGTTTATATGATTTGTTTTAGAACTCACTTAGTGTTTTCAGAAGTACTATCCTAAATTCTCTGTCATTTAAGTCATATATTTTTATGTCTGTAAGCTTATTTTCTGGAGATTTTTCTCTTTCTTTCTGAGAGGACTTGCCACCTTGTTTGTTCATGGTTTTTAATAGACTATTTCTCTGCCTGGGCATTAATGGAAATATATTCTGCTTTTTTTTTTCCAGAAAGAAGATTTATTATATAAAGTTCTCTCTTTAGCCTGCTACAAAGAGGGTGCTTTTCTTTTGGTTTTCAGTAGGTGACATCTAAGCCTCTTGGATCCTTGCTGTATATAAAGCCTTAATAATGCCTTTTTTTTTTATAGATATTTAATCACAATCGCTACCCTCAGTTTCAGTCCCTTTCAGTTGCATTTGCTCAGATTCCCCTGGGTTCTGTGGTGTTTAGTCTCAGAGGGTATGGGGGAAGGGGCCCTCTGCATTGGGATTTGAGGGCTGCAGCTGAGCCTCAGTTTTGCAACCATGGCTGGTAAAAATCAACTGTTGTTTTCTGCTGTCCTGCTTCTCTGCTTTCTGCCCTGATGACTGAGCCCTGCCGCCAGCTGTGGGGAGTTCACAGCTTTCCCAGTCAGGGCTGTTCAGAGAACTCGCCGTTCCTTCTCCCCTCCCCCTCCTCTTACAGGTAGCTTCGGTGGCTGCGAGAGGCAGCTTCTTTATTTTTTCCAGTCCACCGCCTGGCACCCGGAGTTTTGACCTGTGGTAGGTCTTATGTACAGATCCCATGCTCAGATATGCTGGCGTGCATTTTGGATGTTTTTGTTGATTTTTAGATGTTCAGCTTATTGTTGTTTCAAGGGGAGAGATCTGGGTACGTCTTTCACTCTGCTATGTTTCTGAGACTTTCTGGCCAACTGTGTTTTGAGATATTTCCACTGCTTTTATGGGCTTTACCAGTATGAGTGGGGTAAAAGAGGCAAGTTAATGATTTGGGGGTCAACTCTCCTTTCAGCAATGGCTATCAGCCCTGTTTAAGGTGTCTCTGATTTCTCTACTAGGCTCTGCCATGATGGGGTGGTAGGAAGGGAGATACCTTTTCCCAGAAGGACACTACTTCTGCTGCTCTTATGTTCCAGGTTATAGTGTGAGGACTGTAGTCTGACTTTTCCATTGTTACTGAATTTGCTGGAGCCACAGTGGGCGACAAGCTGCATCTATGGCCACTCTCCTTGTTCTTCACCCTGTTCTACTTTCCCTGCTTATTTCGATATGCCCACCTTTATATGTACCAATGCTAGATTTTTCAGGTGTGTTTGTATTGAGCCAGGGATCCTTTGCTGAGTTGTGGTTGTCCAACTTGTAGATTTAAGGGGAGAAACAAAGAAGTTTTATCATTCTGCCATGATGCTGACATTCTTGTGAGGTCTTTTGTTAGGTTTAGTCTAAAGCTGCTAACTGATTAATTCCCCTTGTCTCTCTCTCACCCTCTAGCCTTACGTAATTTAATTTAGGACAGAATTTTTTCTTTTCTCAGCTTACAGAGCATGTCAGCCTGATTACTTTCCTCTGAAGAATATAATTCAGGTGAATTCAACAATAGTGATTAACTTCTGACCCTTTTCTTCTCCAAACCCCACCAGAAATTCTTACCATGGAGGAGTGGACCTAAATCTTCATAACAGAATTTACTTTTATTTACTACATTTTTACTGGTCAGTAAAAGTTAGTTATTAGTTATTAGTTTCTCCAATATCCTTCTCTCCTTTATCTTTAGCTAAAGATGGTACTTACGCTAAATTCTAAGTCACCTCTGAGAGTTACCTACTTTTTTTCCATATATGCATGAAGTAGATGTTTTAATAAATTTCTATTTGTTTTTCTTTCGTTAACCTGTCTTTTGTTACAGAGTTCCCACATAAGAATTTAGAAGAGTAGAGGAAAAATAATTTTTCACCTAAAACTGGATACTATAGCCCAGTCAAGTAAAGACATAAAACTGATCATCACAACAATCTTCTTGCCATATTTTGTATCACACTACACCAGCAGTACAAGTTCAATGATGGGCCTAGACCCTGTGGGTTATGGTTTCGACTAGTGGAACAAATCTGGAACAAAAACTTGACCCTTTTTCAAGGTTTATTTATTTAACAAAAACTTATTTGGTACTTATCATGTACTAGGTGTAGGAAAGAAAAAATAATTTTCCCTCACTCTTCTAAGCTCTTGGCTGAAACACCTCTGTAATAAAAGACAGATTAACAAGAGAAAAACAAGCAGAAGTGTAATAACACGTATATCTCATTTATACATGGAAGATACCAAAGAAAACTGAATAAAACACACTGAAATAGCTCAAGTCACCACCTTAAATACCATCTCAGGCTAAAGACAAAAGAAAGATATTGGGGGTGGAGGAAGGGGTCAGTTAAGGGAAGATATCCAGAAAAACACAATAAGTAAGTATAAGTTGTCATTCTGATTTAAGTCTGTAACTTCTCTATTGATGAGTGTCTTGTGATTTAGAGTATCCTTCTCTTTCTGGTATGGAAAAGGAGACACTTACAAATGGAGATTTCCCTTACAAATGGGAATTTTCCTTACAAAAGGGTAACTTCTACTCTGTGTTCAGAGGTTCTCCTGTGTCTGTAGTTTCTTAAAAATAAGCAGCTTAAAAGCAATCTTTATGCCAAAGAGACACATTTCAGCGTAGCATAGCTATCTTTCATAGGCATTTTTAAAAGCATATTACAACTAGTTAATTATTTCAGTAACACTATGATGCCTTTACATAAATTTCTTTAGTTATCTCATTTCACATACTGAAGTACAGAGAGGTTAATCAATTTGCCCAAAAAGCAGAGCCAAGATTGAATCCAGAATCTGGCTGAAGAGCGAATGTACTTACCACTATGCCACGCTGTTCTTTGTGGGTCCAGATGAATTTCACTTTCTTTAGAAATCGAGTTTCTCTTGAGGTTGAAGAAATATTAATTTCCTATTGTTACTGTTGGAGCAATCTGAAATCCATTATTATCCTAGTAGCACTGACAGAGTCCTCGGTTCTTTTCACTGACGCAGTAAAGAATTAAAGATCAATGAGATTGAGAAAAAGTGAAATTTATTAAAGCATATTTCAATAGAGAAATGTGTTTGATTAAAGTACGCTCCAAGGGAGGGGTGGGTTACGGCAAAGAGGGCTGTAACAGTGTAGAATTGAGGAAATAAACTTTATACTGTGACTGTGATGGGTGGTTACAAGGGTAGTGCTAAATAATTGGCACATGAGGTCATTTTTTTGACATTTGGCTGTTATATAACTTTCTACTTACTACGCATGTGGTTACCCAGAATTCAGTCCATTATAATTAGATTCATAAACTTCTGGGCAAAGGCATGATATTGTACTGATGGTATAATGAGACTATGTCATGAGAAGGTTAGTGTAGGACTGACTACACAAGTGTTTGCGGCCGGATTAAGCCGACTGGTATTTTACGACTTTCTACTTTTTTGTTCCTCGGGCTGGAAGAGTAATCTATAACCAAAGAATGGTTGTTTCAGGGAGGTCTTTGGGCAGGGCCTTTATTCCTCAGTCACTCATGTCTATTTAACTAGTTAACAATCATCCATCTTATGATGAAATTTAAAAATATTTTCTTAATTATTAAACTCACATAGTACAGCATAGTGTTGGTTCAGTGTGGTACAACAGGGGTCACAGCACCCAGGCCATGGACAGGGCCTGTGAGGAACCCGGCCGCACAGCAGGAGGTGAGTGGGGGTTGGGCGAGCAAAGCTTCATCTGTATTTGCAGCCGCTCCCCAGTGCTAGCTAGCGTCATCACCTCAGCTCTACCTCAAATCATTAGTCATTAGATTCTCATAAGAGCATGAACACTATTGTGAACTTCACATGTGAGAGATCTAGGTTGCGTGCTCCTTATGAGAATTGAATGCCTAATGATCTGAGGTGGAATTGAGGCAGTGATGTTAGTGCTGGGGAGTGGCTACAAATATAGATTAACATTAACAGAGAGGTTTGACTGCACAGAGACCATAATAAATCAATTGCTTTCAGACTTATCTCAAAACCCTATCAATGAGTGGCAAGTGACAATTAAGTTGCATCTGGTAGCAGGGTTTATAGTGGCAAGTGAGTTGATTTACTTCAATTGTACAGCTGTAGCTGGTGGCAGGCTTTAAGTCAGAATCTGACACTTATTTTAGTCTGTGTGTTGCCTGCCCATTATTTCATTTACCACTTCCATCTGCTCCTCTTTCTTGCACTCTGTACTTGTCTCAGTTGAAGTTTTGGTAAGATCACAAGCTAACCCTAGACAAAAAGAGTAAAAACAAACATCACTGAAGAGCATCTTTGAAAAGGGAGAAAGGCCCAATGACGAGACAGTCAAAGACTTTAAGATTGCCAAAAGCTGTATTTAAAAGAAAATACCAAGAGTTCTACATAAATTACAGGTTCATTGCTACAGGTGATTCACATTCTCTAATGTATGACATGTGATGACTGGCTATCTGATGAAGCCACGAAAACTTGAAGACTGCTTTACCACATGGAGACCAAGCACCCTGCAATAAAAGACAAGCCTTTGGAAGTTTTCAAAAGGAAAAAATGTGAACATGAACAGAAGGAATTATTGAAGGCCACCACTTCATCAAATGCGTCTGTACTGAGAGCATCATTCTTAGTGGCTAACTGCATTGCTAAATCTAAGAAGCCCTTTATTATAGATGAAGATCCTGCCTGCTGCTCAGGACATTCGTCATGAACTTTTAGGAGAGGCTGCAGTTCAAAAGGTGGCACGTGTTCCTCTCTTGGCTGACACTGTAACTAGACAAACTGAGAAAATAGCAGAGGATATTGAGGCACAATCGTTAGAGAGGATTAATGGGTCACTGTGGTTCACAATCTAGGTTGACAAGTCTACCAATGTTGATGACAAGGCAGCAATGTTTGTTTTTGTGCCATATATTTTCAGGAGAATGTGCATGAAGATATGTTCTATGCACTTTTGTTGCCAACCAACACCACAGCTGCAGAACTATTTGAGTCTTTGAATAATTACATATAAGGAAAACTGAATCGGTCATTTTATGACAGTAAATGCATGAACAGAGTGGCTGCCATGACTGAACGGCTTTCTGGTTTCACTACTCAGGTCAAAAAGTTGCTTCTAAATGTGAGTCTATGCACTGTGTCATCCATAGAGAAATGCTGGCTAGCCGAAAAATGTCACCTGAACTTGACAACATTTTGCAGGATATGATTAAAATTATCAACCACATTAAAGTATATGCCCTTTACTCACGTTTGCTCACACAGCTCTGTGAGGAGATGGACGCAGAGCACACACATTTTCTCTTGTATACAGAGATGAGATGACTTTCTACAGGTAGATCACTGGCCAGAGTTTTTGAGTTACAAGAGCTGCTCCAGAGATTTCTTTTAGAAAAGAAGCACATTTCAGAAACTCAGAATGGGTCACAAAACTTGCTTACTTGTGTGACATATTCAACCTGCTTAACCAACTCAATCTGTCAATTTAGGGTAGAATGACAACTGTGTTCAAGTCAGTAGATAAAAAGCAGCTGCATTCAAAGCCAAACTGGAATTATGGGGGCAGCAAGTGAACATTGGGATTTTTGACGTGTTTCAAACATTAGCATAGATTTTGAAAGAGACTGAGCCAGAGCCTTCTTTCTCCTAGCTGGTGCATGATCACCTATCTCAGCTTTTAAAAGAGTCTGAGCATTACTTCCCAACCACAAAAGACCCCCGAACTGGGAAGGAATGGATTTGGGACCCATTTGTGAATAAGCCAGGTGAATTGGCTTTGTCCATATTAGAAGATCAACTGCTTGAGATTGCAAATGATGGTGGCCTTAAAAGCATGTTTAAGACAACTTCAAATCTCCATATGTTCTGGATTAAAGTCCTGAGATTGCCACAAAAGCACTGAAAAGCCTGCTTCTATTTCCAACTTTTTATCTTTGTGAAGCAGGGTTTTCTGCAGTGACAGCAACCAAAATGAGATTACAGAGTAGACTGGACATGAGCAACACACTTCAGGTGTTACTGTCTCCCATCGCCCCCAGATGGGACCATTTGTTACAGGAAAACAAACTCAGGGCTCCGAGTAATTCTGCATTATGGTGAATTGTATAATTATTTCATATATATTACAATATAATAATGATAGAAATAGAGTGCACAATAAATGTAATGAGCATGAGTCATCCCCAAACCACATTCCTCCCACTCCCCTGTGGTCCATGGAAAAATTGTCTTCCACGAAACCAGTCCCTGGTGACAAAAAGTTTGGGGACCGCTACTATACAGAGCATCTTACCCATTTTACCACTTTAACTCTCAAATCCTATTCAGTACAGCTTTTTGGAGTTTGGTGATATTTTATGAACCTTCATTACTGGGTCAAGATCAGGACTTGTCACTTGTTACCATTGGTCCAGCAGTCTTATAGTCATTAGATACTATTCTCTAGCCTCAGTTCTAACAAAGCTAATTTAACTTAATTAAATTAGAAGCTGGCGTAATTAACTACATTTTAGGTCTCCATCCTAGATAACAACTCTCGTCTGCCCCTCACATAAAAGATGTTATCGCTCTAGAGACCTAGTAGACCAAATCAGAGAATGGCTTCCATGAGTTGGTTAGAAGGGGCACCTCTAACAAAGGTTTAATAAATTAATGAAGTTTCAAGAAGCAAATAACAAAACAAAACAAATGGATACAAACAAACAAAACAAAAAACAAGATGAGAATCTAAATTGAAAAAAAGAGAAAGGAAAATGTGGGAAATAAGAATTAACAAAAGGAAATAAAATATTATTCATCTAAAATGTTGTTTGCAAAATAGCTACATTAGTGAAGCATGTAAAAATGAAGGTCGATGGTATGAAAAGATATTTGGTTTTTGTGAGAGAGGGACAATGTGGAGACTTCTCTAGGAGAGTTCATGTTGTTATTGGTTTGGGGAGAAATATAGAAAACTCAAAGAAAAAAATTATTCACGATTCTCTACTCCAAGTAACTTTCAATATTTTTTAACTTTTGTTTCTGAGTTCTTTCATGCATTTTACAAAATATTTTTCTTTGAGTGTAGCATACCATTTATTATAAGACAAACAGTAATTTAATAATACGTTTTCATGAAA
The DNA here is from genome assembly GCF_000325575.1 of Pteropus alecto. NCBI lineage: Eukaryota > Metazoa > Chordata > Mammalia > Chiroptera > Pteropodidae > Pteropus > Pteropus alecto. Next base: position 4,781,836 of record NW_006440638.1, on the reverse strand, counting down.
CAAAAAAAAAATGACCACTTTATTTTATTTATTTATTTATTTATTTATTTATTTATTTATTTATTTAGTTTTGTCCTTAAAATATCACGTTTATTAAGCCTGCCATTGGATACAGCTTTATTTTCTTTTATTGTGGGTTTTTCCATCCAAATTCATGTAAACTTTGCAAGAAAATTCTTGAGAGGCACAATTTTATTACTGTTTAGTTATCAACATCTGCTCCATTCTTTTATCTTGTAACTTGTCATTTTAAAATTTAAAAGAAATTGTTAATTGTATAGCATAATCTGCGGTTTTTAAAAAAATCACTAAAATAGTTGATATATATTAGTTCTGTATCTCCATGAACGGATTTCCCTCATTTTGCATTTTTATGCATAATTTATTTATTTAAATGATTGAATTAACATTCTTAATTAATTTTGACCCACCTTTTTTTCCTCACAACATTTAAAGTGTTCATTTTCCAAAATTATTTGAAGTAATTTTGAATCCTCCAGCCTTTTTTAAAGACTGTGCTAAGGGCTTCACGGAATATAAAACTTTATAAAATATTAGTTTTCCCCTCAAAATTAACCTGTAATTCACTGGTAGTTATAATTTTCATTTAAATTATTATTTGAGAGTATGAACCATCAAATTTCTTATATATTGAATATGGATTATGAAGTACTCAGGTCACTAATCTGAGAATTTAATTTTTCTGTAACAACTTAATTTGTATCTCAAGAATCCCTTCGCAGTTTACTCAATTCTGGGTAAACTCAATCAAGTTAGGGTCTTTCTCCTTTCCCTTTTCTCTCATGTGAAATTTAATATCCAGTGGTTTATGATATTGTGGCTTCATATGAGATGGTTGAATGGTATCTGGCCTGTGACTGCCAACTTTCCTTATTGGCTCCCATGGAGATGTACTAGCCCACTGAGATGTGCACATATCTGGCATGCGCAGATGTGTCCCTGTTTCCACCTGCACTGCAGTTGTGTGGTCCCAGAATCTTCCTCTCTTTATGGAGTTCTCTCCTATGACCATGAGCTCCTTGTCAATTTCTCTCTTTTTTTAAAAAAAATTATTATGGTGATCTTGGTTAATGAAATTCAGTAAGTTTCAAGTGTATAATTCAACAGTAAGGTATATATACATACAATGC
>NW_006440638.1:4631201-4780675 GCF_000325575.1 Pteropus alecto | reverse complement strand
ATATATATATATATATATTTGAAAGTTTTTGGAAAATGCAAAGTAATGTGCTTCTTAATTCAAATAGAGTAAAACCAAAGGGCTTTATAATAGTACAATATAGACAGTAATCCAAACCCTGGGAATTGGGGAGTTTGATGTTAAATTTAGATCATCAGAGATATTTGACTTATTTTGGATTGTGTTAGGAGAAAGTATATCTATGTTACATGAGAACTTTGGGCTGATTTTGTTTTCTTGCATAATGCAGAATTATTTTAATTTTATTTCTAATTTTGCATTATTTTAGCAATTCCAGTATATAGCAAATCAGCTTAGATTTATTCTGGGGAATCCATCTGTGTAATAGCTATGGAAAAGAGATGATGAGATTTTCTAACTGCCACAAACTTTTAAACTTTTTTTGAAAAAGAAAAGAATTTTAGCCAGTGCATATGAAAGCCAACAATGAGAATGAAAAGATGGGGAGGAAGGGTCGAGTGGTGGTGAGATTGAGAATAGTGAGAATGAAAACAAAGTACTGAGGTGACACAGAAGGGCAGCCAGAATACAGCAGGGAGAAGATAGTTCTTGCTGAAGGAGACAGAATGGTAAGTTATGGAGAAGTGATATTGTCTGAAGTCCACAGAGGAAGAAAGGAAATGTGGTAGAGAGCATCTGGACATTTTAATAGAAGATCCAGCACAATGGAAATAATAGGAGTCATGTAGGTGGAACTTATGCAGAGAAGTTACAAACATCAGAATGAACACAGAAGCTGAATTTAAAAAAAAATAAAAGTATATGATTTGGGGGAGGAGAACATATCATAAAAAATCAAAAGACTGGATATTTAGTCAAAGTTTGAAAGAAAGGAGATGGCTTTAATATCAGAAAACTATGGCAAATAATAGTTGAATATAAAGACAGAAATTTATTTTTTTTGTGAAGAGACAGGATCAAGGGATTTTTAATTTATTACTAGGGGAAGAAGCTAGCCAGTTTTCATTAGCACATTCTGTGCATATTCAAAAGATGTAAACCATTAAGGTTGCAAAATATATGTTATGGAGGTAGAATCAGGAGGAGATAAACAGATTTATAAGTACATAGGTCATCCTGTGGAAATTTACGGTGACATATTTCAGAAAGAACAAAAAACAATGAAGGAAAGTATCTGTCTGTGTTTAATTATGATCTACCAGGAAAACTTGGTAAAAGGAGAAAAAAGAGCATGAGGAGAGAGTGACCATGTAACCTTAGATATCATGATCTTGATTGGGGATAGCTAAATGTATCCTGGGCATTAGTGAAAGCAGTTAAAAATTTCATTATGACTGATGGGACATGTACAAAGAAGAAAAAGTGAAGGATCTAATCAAAGACAAACAAAAATTCCTGGCATGAGCATTTAAGAGAGTTTGAGTTATGAAGCTATTGTTTTTCAGTTTCAAACCCATTCTCTATAGTCCTTGTTTAGTGCTGGGGCTGAAACTCTGCAGACCACATTTCTGCTTTGCCAGCTGCTGCTACCTGTTGGGCTCTGGCAATGAGGTCTCAGGAAGGACACACAAAGCTAGCGGAAGGAGAAGGAATGTTCTTTTTTTGTGGGCTTGTATCTATTTCCTGTTCCTTGAGCATCATGCCAAGAATGCTTTTCAGCAGAGCAGAGGCAGCTCCTTCCAGGAGCAGAATCTGAATCCAGTTTGCAGTTTTTCCTTCCCTTGCAGAACTCACCTCAATGTAATCTTTCAGAGACACCAGCACTGGTCTGCCAGCACTCTCTCTGCAGAAGTCTGAGTCTCAATTTCACTGATCCCTCCCCCAAGCCTCTAGGCTGTAATAATGCCAACATTTTACCTTTGTTTCCTCACCTCTAAGGATGGTCATTGTTATCCAGAGTTGCTACTTCCGTTGTACCTGTGTATACCCTTTGACCTTTTCTTAGTTAGCTTTAGACCTAGTTAATTCTTAAGCATCTAATGAGTTAATTTTGGCAAAAGAAAGATTACTAAGGTTAATTATTAAGAGTTCTTTGTAAAAATCAGATTATGAAATATATTAGGAATTTTTAGCTCCACTAATTATAATAAATGCTGCAGACTTAACATGACAAAAAGAGACCTTTTCAACAAGTAATTTCGCTTAAAAAATAACTTTCAATTGAAAAAACAGCATGAATATATCATTAAGGGAATTAAAATCTAAATGGATGAGGAAATTAGAAACTCAAAATACTTTAAGTAAAAATAAACTAGGCAAACAAGAAACAGACATCATATTAAACTGTAATCTAAGGTTACATGGTCACTCTCTCCTCATGCTCTTTTTTCTCCTTTTACCATCATATGAATAATAAACATGTCAGAAAGAAGTAAGTATTGACATGAGTTTAATAAAAACCGCTAAGCCAAACACCTTGATCACCTTTCCCCCCATTTACAAAGTATATACAATTTGTAAACACACAGATCAAATACTTTAAAAGTGAAAAAAATATATCAGGGCAAAGCCATAGATATTATATAAATGATCTAAGAGTTAATTTAAGAAAGTCTCTGCTGATATCTTTGAGAAGAAAATAGAAGTGAAATGAATAATCGTATCGTCAGATGGATATGTACTAGGTTAAATTACCATGGCCAAAGTTATGATTTAAGGCTCAATGACAGTAACAGTGAAGCCTCCATTGTTGTTTCACAGGCTCAGCCCTTGGTTTTGTCCTATTGTACATTTTATTTTAAATCAATGTCAATTTCTTTCTGGCAAAGACCACCGACAATGTACCTATAACTGAAAAGCTGGGTTTATTATTTGTTGCAGTTTCAAGAGAATGCTCATAATGGGGAATTCTATCATAGTGATGCAGGACAAGATGATTCCCCTGCTGAGTAGAGTCTCAATTCCTACAAGAGGGAGAGGTCTTGATTGGACGTAGGATAGAATTCAAATGCACATTAGAGTTAGAGACAAAAGGAAAGTTTTTTAGAGAAGGAACAATGCTTCATAGACAGAGTATGGTTTCTCGGAGACAGAGAAATGAGAAAGACAGATCTTGAGTGTTCAGGAATTCAGTTTCTATGTGTTTCCCAGTTTCCGTGAATTACAGTTTAAAGACTTTGTTTCTCTATTTTTCTTTGATGGTATGGGTATACGGAGTGAAAGCTATAGATATGCAGAGTGAGGGCATACTAGCAATCTCAGCCTTTGTTCTATAGGTTCTCCATGGTCTGGCTTTAGGGAATGAATGGTTGGGTTTATTTTGTGTAGGGTGCAACTTAAAGACTCTGTTTTTCTGTTTTTGTTTTTTTGTTTTTGTTTTTGTCTTGTTTTGTTTTATTTTGTTTATGGTATAAGAAAATCGTTGTCAGTAATCCAAGCAGAAATCTTCCATTTTTCTGTAGGCTTCCCATGGTCTAGCAATAGCACATTGCAAGCTCTGAATAAAACTTGTCAGTTGTGCAGTTCTCATGCCTCTTCCCTATATCAATTGGTTTGGGGTTTGGGCTGAGTAATTGGGTATGTGTGGCGGGGTTCCTGAGGAAGTAGGGCTTTCCTCTGGATTGGATGCTATCAGGAGGAAGAGTACTTAAATCAGTTTTATCTATAAAGAACAGACTAGTGCTGGAACAAAGCCATAATTGATTAAACAACAAAAACAACAACAAATTACTCATATTAGCCAGAAGAAGAGAAAGTTTAGTATTTTGTGGATTGTACAGTGAATTTGCTTTGTTTCAATTTATCATATTCTCAGAGTGACTTTGTCTGGTGTTGCTGTTCTATGAGATGGTTTATGTTCAATAAGAGAACATGGCTTAGCTCTAAGCATCAGATAAGAATATCAGGGAAGGTTTTCCTCTTTTCTCAATAGGTTTTTTTTTTTATAAGTACATAGAAGCCTACTTAATCAAATATGTAGATGGCAACAAGTTGAAAAAAAAATTTAAAATGAAAAGAAAGAAAGCAGTGTGAATTCTAGAGATAAGTTGTATGTTAGAGATCATAAAATACAAACTTGTCTTTTATAAATGAGGAGACAAAGGCCTAAAGCAATTAATGACATATCCAAGTGTAAGGGCAAACCCAAATTAAAAGTAAGAGAATAATTCTTCCTGTTGAAAATAGTTAAGAGACTTACCCTTTCCTTTATTTTAGAGTTTACTTTAGAAACTTGTAACTTCTTTCTCTGTCTTTTTGAAATATATGTGAATATTTTTAAAAGCTAAATAAGATGCTTGTCAGCCATATGACCCAATATTCTTCCTCAGTACATGAAAGTCATCTCTTTGAAATATAATGAAGAAAAATGTGACCCAATTTTCCAGTTTTTGTGGGTTTGTAGGAGCCTAATTTGGCAGTACACGCCTCACACCAAGTTACAAAACTACTTACTATCATACCTATATGAGAAGTTTGTTATTTCTCTCTATAAAATCAATTAGCTAACACAGGTCAAACCAATTACCATGTGAATTTAACAAAAACAAATGGTGCTGTCAGGTCCACTTTCTTGAGGACTAGTTGAGGTTTACTTTTTTAAATATATTTTTAAAATTTTCATGTATATTTAACAAATAATATTATATTAGTTTCAGGTGTATAACATAGTGATCAGACATTTACATAGCTTATAAAGTGATCACCTCAATAAGTTTAGTATCCATCTGACACCATACATAGTTATTATAATATTATTGATTATATTCCCTATGCTATACTTTACATCCTCATGACTATTTTGTAGCTACCAATTTGTACTTTTTAATCCTTTCCCCTCCATCACCTATCCCACCCATCTGGCAACAATCAAAATGTTCTCTGTATCTATGAGTTTGATTCTATTTTGTTTGTTCTTTTATTATGTTTTTTAGATTCCACATATAAGTGAAATCATATGGCATTTGTCTTTCTCTATTTCACTTATTTCTAAATGATGGCTTGATGGGTAGAATAATCTTGGTTGGAGGTCTTTGTTTTTCAACACTTTAAAGATTCTGGAGCAATTGCTTCTAGCTTATAAAGTTTCTGTTGAGAAATCAGCTCAGAGCTCCCTCATAGGTAAATAACTGCTTTTCTCTTGCTACTTTATTCTCTTTTTGTATTTAATCTTTGACATGATGTGTCTTGTCAATTATGATGTGTCTCAGGGTGTGTTTCTTTGAGTTCATCTTGTTTGGGACTCTCTGTGCTTCCTGGGCCTGTATGTCTATTTCCTTTGCCAGGTTACAAAAGTTTTCTGTCATTTTTTCAAATAGATTATCAGTTCCTTGCTCTCTCTCTTCTTCTTCTGGTACCTTTATAATACAAATGTTGATGCACTTGATGTTGTTCCAGAGGTCTCTTAAACTATCTTCATTTGCGGGGGCGGGCGGGGGGAGGGTTCTTTTTTCTTACTGCTGTTCTGATTTGATGTTTTCCACTACCTTAACTTCCAAATTGCTGATTTGCTCCTCTGCTTCATCCCATATACTGTTGATCCTCTCTAATGTATTTCTTTTTCAGTTATTGTAGTCTTCATCTCTGACTGGTTCTTTGTTATGTTTTCTATCTCCATTTTTGTTTCCTATCTTTTTGTTGAAGTTCTTACTGAGATCACTGAGCATCCTTATAACCAATGTTTGGTAGAATGAATGTATCCATATTTAGTTCTATTTCTGGAATAATGGATTCTAACAGCACTTTTAGTAGGGAATAGCTGCCCTTCCATCCCTTACCCTGAAGCCAGACAATTCAGTTCCTCTTCATATGTTCCTGGTACCTTTCAAGCTGCTTCCCCAGCACTGGAGCTCAGAGCTAGTGCGTTTGTTAGAGCACAGGCCTTTTAATAGGAATTCCTGGGACTTTAGCAGCCCTTAATCTCACTCAGCCACAATCTTTGCTGGTTTTTACAGTCAGAAGTTGTGGGGACTTCCCTTCCTGGTACTGGAACTCTAGGCTAGGGACCTGGTGTGGGGCTAGGACCACTTGCTCCTCCAGGGGGACCTCTGCAGTTGAGATAATCCTCCTGATTTTTAACTGCCACACATAGGTGTGGAACCAGCCAGTTTGGTATCTTTGCCCCTTTTACCAGTCTGTACATGAATTCTTTATGTCCAATCTAGGGCTTTGGTTCAGCTAGACTTCAGGTGATTCTCAGTGATGGTTGTTCTGTAGTTTAATTGTAATTTTGATGTGGTCATGGGAAGAGGCAAGCACAGTGTTTACTTACTCCACCATCTTGACCAGAAGTTAGTTTTATCTTGAGAACATGTGTATAATGGGTCATATCTGCTTGGCCACAGAAAGGGGTAACAGGTTTTTGTGTCTTGGCATTGTCTTTAGAGGATTTCCTATGACACATATTACATTCTAGTTTAACATTTATTCAGTAATAAAATTTGTTTCTTTCTCTTCTGCCTTTGTGGAGAAATTTCCTGGATTAGGAGGAGATTTTGGTTTTAATTATATTTCCCCAACAAAGATCACAGAGCAGTGGCAAAGATGGAGCAGTTATGCAGTCACCACATTCCCAGTTCAGAGTTTTTTCCAGTAAATCACCCTGCTACTAACTAGAGGATACCCATTTAGATGTGTGTGGTCACCATTTTGAAGTATGTGGAAGATGGGCTGAAACTAGTAATATTAGTAAGAATAAGTTAAAACATTGTTTTTGCTTCAAAAGAGAGAATGACTTACTAAATTTGCAAATGCATTTAAACATGTCAAATAGTAAGGGGAAAATGGATTCAAAGTTTTGAGATATACTCCTAGATCTTATTTCTCATATAACTGGAATTTTGTACTTTTAATTTCCCCTTCTCCGACCTCTGCCTCTGGTAACCACATGTCTGATTTTTTGTTCACTGTTTGTTTTTTGTTTTGTTTTGTTTTAGATTCAACATGTAAGTGAGATCATACAGTATTTGTCTTTCTCTGAATGACTTATTTTATTTAGAATTATACCTTTAAGTTCCACCTATGTTGCCATAAATGATAAGATTTCCTATTTTTTATGACTAAATAATATTCCATTGTATACATATACCACAACTTCTTTATTCATTCATCCATCAATGACGCTTATGTCTTAGCTATTGTACATGATGCTGCTATGAACATGGGGATACTGATATTATCTCAAATTAGTGTTTTTGTTTCTTTTGGGTATATTTCCGGAAGTGGAATCGCTGGATCATATGGTAGTTGTACTATTATTATTTTGTTGATCCTCTGTACTGTTTTCCATATTGGCTGCACTGATTTACAATCTTGCCAAAAGAGCACAACAGTAATGTGTAATGTGCAGGGTGATGACTATGTTAACACTATTGTTCAATACATAGAAAGTTGTTGATAGTAAATCCTAAAAGTTCTTACTATAAGGAGATAATTTTTTTTCCTTTTTGTAAATTGTATTTATATGAGATGATACATATTAGCTGATCCAGTTGTGATGATCATTTTACAATATAAGTAAGTCAAACCATCACATCGTATGTCTTAAATTTATAGTTATGTATGTTAATTATTTCTCAATAAGCTATAAAAAAAAAGTTCTGAAATAAAAGATAAGACCAGTGCCTTATTCACATTTGAGTTGTTGTGAGAAAAAAAGATTCCAGAAGGAGAGCAAAGTTTGGAGTATTTCATCTCAATTTATAATCTCATCACCATGTTTACTCCTGAGGTGGCTTCTAAATTCCATGATGTTCATGTAATTCTATAACATTGGTCACATGGTGTGATGAATGAGAAGTGATATAGGGGAAAATTCTGGGTTTTGGCACCACTATCAATGCCACACTGTCATTCGCTCAGCTATAAACCATTCATTCGGGATCTTGGGAACAGTGAATCATTGTTACTGATATCTCCAGGGATGTTCAAATTCCTAGCTGCTCTCTGCTCAATGCTAGCTGATACCTTCACTGAGAATCCCACCTTTCTTATCATGAGACAAATCCTTATGGTAACTGGCTTTCTCTTTCCACTAATTCTTGGTAACTTCTAGGGAATACAGAAATAGTTATATCTTGCAGCTCAATTGGAGAAGATTACAGGGTATAAGTAAAAATTGGGAAGCACAATGGGTAATTATTATTCATAATATCATTTCATCACAACTTTTCTCATTTGCCTTGGACAATTCATAAAGTTATGCTGAGGAAAAATATAAAGAGAAGAAGGTGATACAGATAGCAAAGTGTTGCCTGATTAAGTGTCATGAAAAAATTATCATAAAAGACTGATAATTCAGAGGGTCTGGTAGAGGGACACTGAAATAGACAATATGAGGATGAATAAAGTATAAATTCTTATATCTAACCATTTAATTTTATTTTTAAAATTATTTTGAAGTCTTTACAATAATTTCAGTCATGTTTTTGGTTTTATTTAAAAAAAGGAAAGCCGGTAACCTACTTAATGCAAATGGTCTTTACACAGCGTCAAAATGTGTCCTACAAAAACGTTCTCTGAATTCTGCAACATGTTTGAATCCTCAGTTTAAGCATTGTTTTCATTATATTCTGTTTGTTTCTTCAACTAGAAGTAATGAAGAAAATTTTCCAAATTAAGGCTATACATTTAATTATTAACAGAAACATTCTATGTGTTTGGAAAATTTGGAGACAAAATTTCTCTTTACTCTGCTAAATATTATAAAATATTAAAGAAATTCATATGCCTTTTTAGAGAATTTATATGACGTTGGCCTACAAAGCTTAAAATAGCCTAATTTAGTAGAGTGTAAATGGAATCTTGAAAATATATAGCAGTTACATGTGAAAGAATGAAGGTAGTCTCCAAGAGAGAAGATTATATTTTTCTTATGGTATAAATAACCATGCATTCAGGAAAAAGGGGGCAAAAATGAAAAAGGAAAATACAAATTACCATGGTTTAAAATGGTAAAGGAGAACTAGAAATGTTGAACTTGTAGATTGTGTGGAGAGAAACAAATGAGAATGGGAAAGAAATGAGATTTTCCAGTCTCTAAAAGTACACATGGGGGTGTGGGTGGTTGGAAAAGATGATAATGAATTCCCTTTAGAACATGTTGAGTTTGCAATGCCTGGAGATAGCTAATGAATTCCCTTTAGAGCATGTTGAGTTTGCAATGCCTGGAGATAGCTAATGTCTACTCACCTGAAGTTCATGAGAGAAGGTTTACCTAGAGAATATGATTCAGGGTTTATTGTTTTAGAGGTGATGGAAAAGTTACTGAATATTATTTAAGATGTAAATTATAAGAATATAAAAAAACATAAATATTTAGAAACTTCTACATCAAAATGAGACATGAGATAAAAAAGCTAACTCCAAAATATACACTGGCTTTCCAAATGAAGTAAGAGAAAAAAAAAAAAAGAATAAAAACTTAAAATATGTGAATGGTTTGAAACCAGCCAAACACAATAGGTTATTACCACCAACAGCGTTACTCTGAGGACTGCGGTAGGCAAAGTTGTGACTCAGATCACTCTCTTGACATTTCATCTCCAACTTTATGGCCAAAACCTCCTCAAATGCCTTGTGTCTTCAAATCACACACAGCCTTTCTTACTTCAAATAATCCCCAAGATTTCAGAGCTTTCCTTGTTAGCGCCTCAACTCTTGTTTTTCTCCATGAAAACTTGTTATCTTGTCTTCTAGTTCTCTTCTTACTTCTTCCCTAAACATCAGCTAAATGATCTGATCCATGGTGTGCTCAATATTAATGAGCACTACTGTGATTATATCGATATCTTCTCTTTGTCTCAGGTAACATATATATACATTTATTCTAAAGGAATTGCAATTTTAGTCACTATGGAAGATGAAGAAATTGGTTTGGGTAAAAGATAACTTTTGTTCTCAAACTATACAGAAAATGTACTGTGGTTATTTATTGTAGAGGCAACTAAAATATTGGGTTTGATTGATTATAAAAGTTATAGTATTTTAGAAAATGTCACAAATAACAGAAGTATAAGAAAGAAAACCAAGTTGCCTGGGAATAACAACTAATAGTATTTCTTTGCTACTTTTTTACATATATTTATTTTCAGTATCACCACCATTAACCTTATTTTCTAACCGTTTTTCTCTCAATTTTTTTACTCAAAATTGATTGAGTACTCACTATGTCACAGCATATGGGTTAAATGCCTTACATGTAGTAACTCAATTCTCAATACAACAAATGCTATAGATATTATTTTCTCCATTTTGCAGAGGAGGAATTGAGACTTATAGAAATTAAGGAACTTACCCCAAGGCAAACAACTAGCAACGGAAGAAGCAGAATATAAGTCTGTGCAACCTGAATCTTGAGCTGTACTCTTGAGATTATACTATATTAAATTGTGTATTGTTTTAAAGTCTTGAAAGGGCTATATAATAAAGAGATTTATCTCTTAGTAAATTTTGTGTTATTTTTCTTCCAGTGAGATTTTAACTTGTATTTTTTGAATGCTAGTTGTTGTGAGGTTGGTTTACTAAGATACTTTAGACCATAATCACTTCATAATTAGAGTAACCCTTCTAGCTATTCTTTAAAAGGTTTATTTTTGTTACTCATGCTTTTGTTCTTTGCCTGGCACTAGGCAACAGTATAATTAGAAAACACAACAAATTACACACTACTTTTAGAATGACTATGTGCTCTGAATTGAGTTATAATGTCCTGGATTGAATAGCAAAGTTTACAATATTTTCTAGGCACAAAGTACACCAAAGAGGAAATTTGAAACTTTTAGACAGTGCTATAGAAATCATGCTGTGGTAACTGCACTGATGTTCTTTTATAATTAAATTAAATCAATATAATAATAGTGCTTCTCTTAAATTTATTGAATCCAGATAGCCTCTTTCATGTTCTCTGGGGTTAAAATCACCAGATTTAGCACATAAAAAAACAAGATAGAAAGTTAAATTTGAATTTGAGGTAAGCAAAAAATTTTTAAAAATGTATGTCTCAGTGCATGGAATATAGTGATTTTTTTAAAAAAATCATTGTTTATCCAAATTCAAATTTAATTGGCATCTGGTATTTTACATGACAGACCTATCTGGTAAATCTCCTTTAGCCTCAGACAAAAGCTTGTTCAATCATTTGAGTGATTTCAGAGCTTTCCTTTTGAGAAAAATAATGTTCTTCACGCAGTATATATTCTGTAATTTCTCACAGGGTAGTACTGGGCAGATCTCCATCTTGCCTCAAAACATGAGGTGGTTTCCTAATGATTCACATTGAATGACCATCTGGTATGCGACATATGTGATTCTCTTTTCTAACAACACAGATGTACTTATGTGACTATGACAATATTTAAAAAGACACTTTAAGGGTCATGTTTCATTCTTCTTGGAGATTCTGATGTGTCCTCCTCTAGCAGGCCATGGAAGCTGTGAAAAGTGGGATTGAATACTATTTAAATGCATATTTTTATGCACTGTATTTTAATAATATTTTATGCACCTGCCTTCATTTACCTTTAATATTTTATTCATTATCTTACTTTATACAATGTTGGTTTTCATATAAATTTATGGTACCTGAAATTATGCTTAGCACTATATGCCTTTTACTATGGCATAATATGAAGTATAGAGTACCACTAGGACATATTATTGGCTAAAGAAGTTGAAAGCAATTAAGCCTTTAGAGTTAACTTTCATTTACAGGATATATTCCTACTAATAGAACAAATTAAAAATCACAATGTAATAGTTAAACCTAAAGATTGCTGTTTAATACATATATCTTGTATTTACTCTCTTGCATAGTCCTCTCCCCTTGAATCTAGGCTGGGCTTGAGACTTGTTTTTTTGACCAATAGAATGCTGTGGCAGTGATGCAGTGTGATACTCAAGGTTAAATGATAAGTCTTGAAACTTCTGCTTTTGGAATATTTGTTTTGGTATGTTCCTTTGTGGAATCCAGCCCCATGCTATAAGAAGCTCAAGCCATGTTGAGGTGCCACAGATGAACATTTCTGTTGAGACACCCACTGAACTCTAAACTGAGAGCCAGCAATGACTTCTAAACATATAGGTGAGCCAAACTGGACATCTACTAGAGTCAAGACTCCTAATTCTTTGAAGTCTGGCCATCATCTAACTGATACTACATAAGAGACTCCAAATAAGAACCTTAGAATTGAGTAGGATCTATTTATAGCACTGAGATAATAGAAAATATGTTATTTTAAATTTTGAGATTGTTAGTTACTCAACAATAGGTAAGTGGAACATACCACAAGGAAGCACATAGACAAACCCAAAATGTGGGACATTCTGCAAGATAACTGACCCAGTTTCTTTAACACATCAAGAGTGGAAAAGAAAGAAAAAAGAAAAAAAGAAAAATGTGCCCTATTTTAATAAAAGAGACTTCAGAGACATAGATCCGAATATTATATGCGGATCTTATTTAGATCCCAATTTAAATGAAAGAAACTAAAAAAAACACACACATTTTTTTAAGGAAATTTGGGAAATTTGAATATATTTTTGGTAATTCTATTAGATTAAGGTGACAGAAGATAAAGGCCCATTTTTTATAATTGTATATGAAACTATGTGAAAACAAAATATGATATCTACTGTTTACCTTAAAATAATTCAGCAATGAGGAAGATAAAAGAAAAAGTTACATGAAGCAAGAAGCAGAATCTTGGGAATAGTACACACTGTTGAAGTATATATGAAAATAAATTATAGTAGCTTTTCTACTTTAATATATATTTGAAATTTGTCATGATTATAAATAAGTAGAAGAGTGATGTCAGAAGTATGGCAAAGTGGGAGCTGTCTGCAGATCTCTCTCTTTGAAACAACAATAAGCTGAAAATCTAAAACTCAACACAAAACACCAAACCTGCACACAAGCACATCTGAGCGAGGGATCTGTGAATAAGATATTCCACAGGTCAGGACCATGGGAGTTATGCAGTAGACTGGGAGAAACAAAGAAGCTGCCTCTCACAGCTAGAACTCCCTGAAGGAGGAGGAGGGAAGAAAGTGCTACAGGTTCCCTGAATAGCCCTTTCTGAGAGAGCGCTGAGCTCTACACAGCGGCAGTGCCCGGGGATCAGGACAGAAAGCCAAGAAGTAGGGATGGCAGAGAAGCAATAGTTGGTTATTACAAGCCATGGATGCAAAAATCTAGGCTGAGCTGCAGCCCCCATCTTCCAAACCTGATGGTCCCTCCCCCATATCTTCCAACACCCAACACCATGGAGACCCATGAGAATGTGAGCAAACGCTACTGAAACTGTTGCTAACACTGAGGATGAGCGTAGAGAGCGATTGAATATTTATAAGAGAAAAAAGGCATTATTAAGGCTTTATATGAAGCAGGGATCCAAGAGGTCTAGGCACCACCTACTTGAAACAAACAAAAAAGCCTATTAGCAACAGGCTAAAAAAAACTTTTATATAATAAATCTTCTTTTGAAAAAAGAAAAGCAGAATATACTTTCACTAATGCCTAGGCAGAGATATACTCTATTAAACACCATGAACAATTAAACTGACAAGACAGCTCAGAAAAAAAAAAAAAGAGAGAGGGGGAATCTCCAGAAAATAAGCTTAAAGACATAGAAATATGAGACTTAAACAACAAAAAGTTTTTCTGAAAAAACTCAGTGAGATCCAAAATAATTCATATAAACAATTCCAGGAATTGAAAAAAAAACAACTAGATCAGCAAAATGAGTTTGTTAGTAAGGAAATTGAAACCTTTAAAAAGAACTAAATAGAACATCTGGTGATGAAAAACACACAAAAAGAAATGAAAATAAAATAACAAACTTGAGAAACAGAGTGGGCCAAATGGAAAAAAGGATCAGTGATATTGAAGACTGAAAGAGAAATGCAAGAATTAGCTGATATCATCAGGAGAAAAATGTAAGAATAATGGTCATTCAAGAAGGAGAAGATAAGGAGCTGGAATTAGAAAGTGCTTTTAGACAATAGCTGAAGAAAATTTCCCAAATCTAAGGAATGAACTTGACCTTGGAATTCAAGAAGTGAACACAACACCCAATTGCCTCAATCCAAAGAGGACTTCTCCAAGACATATTGTATTAAAATTATTTAACCAATGACAAAGAAAGAATTCTCAGGGCTGCCAGGGAAAAGAATATGGTAATTTATAAAGGAAAATCCATTAGATTACCATCGGATTACTCACCACAAACCTTACAAGCCAAAGAAGAGTGGAATCAAATATTCAAACTATTAAATGAAAGAAACTACCAGCCAAAACTAATGTATTCAGCAAAGCTCTGCTTTAGATATGAAGGAGAAATAAAGACATTTCCAGACATACAACAATTGAGGGAATTATCAACTACATGCCTACATTACAGGAATTACTGAAAAGGGTCAGTTCATTTAAAACAAAATGACACACAAAAAAATACATAACTAAGAGAAGGGCAACTAGCAGGCAGATAGAAGTAGAGTAGTGCAACCCTTACTAAGAACAGGGCATTAAAAGCTTAAACAATAAGAAGAGATTTGCTATAGCAAGATAGTAATAAATGTTCAGCACATATAGGGTGAAAATGACACAATAATAAATGAAAGGGGAAGACTCAAAGATCCAAATTCAAAAGTGGAATGGAAATAAAAATTGAAGTAACTTAGGTTCCTGTTTAACTACTTTGAGTAGGACTTTTTAGTTGAGCCTCCACACTCACATGGGATTGCGTTAGACAAAATCCCATTAATTTGAGCCCCTGAGATTTTGGGGATGTTTGTTATGGAAACTAATATAATATAGTGCTGCCTTTTTTATTTATTTAAAAAATATACATATTTGTGCCAAGAAATTCTCCTAAGCACTTTATGAATGTTAAATCATTTAATTACTATAACGACTCCATGAAGTAATATTATTCATGCTATACAAAGGAGGACATAAAAATGCAAGTTCACACAGCTAGTAAATAGCACAACCAACATTTATCTGCTTCCACTCTGCTGGTACATTCTGGCTATACTAACTAAATTCAATTGAAAATCCTTTTTAAAAATGTCCATTTGTGGGAACAACACTTTATATTTTTCCATACTCCCAAATATTTTAGAAATTTTCTGTCAAATCTAATTTAAGGGAGAGACCAGAAAGGTCATTTCTCCTAAGTTTCACCTTCAAGAAGAACCTCAATTGTAATGTGGTTATGTTTAAGTCATTGTATTTTGTGTGTTTTATAGCAGAACTAGTTAAGTGTAAAATATTAAAAGTTTTGTAACTTCATTTTCACACTTTTTTATTTCCTTTTTAATTACCAGAAAGCATCAATAATTAGAAGTGTCCCATGCGGGCTCTTAATTTCTGACAGCCCTGTTTCACACACTCACTGGTGAGAGTATCTGGAAAAAAAAAAAAAGATGTTGTATATTTTCTGTAGCTCTAAATGAACTAAACAGGACATCCCATTGAGTACCTAAAAGTTTGTGGAAGCTGAACAGTTATATAGAAATGTTCCCTAGCACCTCCAGGTAAGTCTCCAATGAAGTTGCAGTAGGAAAGATAAGTGACATAGAGAGACTGAATACTAATCACCTGTCTTGAAATGAACTTCAAAAACCTTTTATGTGCATCTAATTCTAGGGGGGATAATATATAGTTCAACCTTTTCTATATTCTATAAGAATTGTTAGGCCACATCTAATTAGAAGTTGTGTTATTGACACAGGAGATATTTGACTAGGGCATTTGGGCCACCTCTGACTTATTTTGAAGAAAGTCCTGGGGTCTCAACGTTTACTTAGCTCTACTAAAGAGAAAGGCACAATTAAATGAAATTGAAAACAAACAAACAAACGAAAACAATAGAAAAAATAAATGCAACAAAGAGCGGGTTCTTTGAAAAGATTAATAAAATTGACAAATCCCTGGCTAGACTTACTAAAGACAAAAGAGAAAGGGCTGAAATAAACAAAATCAGGGAAATTATGACAGACACTGCAGAAATACAAAAGATCACACAAGAATACTATGAAAGAGTATATAATACCAAATTTAATAACCTAGAAGAAATGGACCAGTACTTACAAAAATACAACCTTCCTAGACTGAATCAAGAAGAACTGGAAAATCTAAATAGACCGATCGGCAATATAGAAATTGAAACAACCATCAAAAACCTACCAAAAAGTAAAAGTCCATGGCCACATGGCTTCACCAGTGAATTCTACCAAAGAAGATCTAATACTTATTCTCCTCAAACTCTTCCAAAAAATCAAAGAGGAGGAAATACTTTCCAACACATTTTCGAGGCCAATATTACCCTGACACCAAAAGCTGGTAAAGATAACACAGAAAAAAAGAAAACTACAGACCAATGTCTCTGAGGAACACAGATGCAGAAATCCTAAATAAGATATTAGCGAACCAAACACAGAAACATATTAAAAGATTATACACCACATCAAGTGGGCTTCATCCCAGGGGCACAAGGATGGTTCAACACATAAACAAAGTAAAAAATAAGAATCATAGGATTATATCAATAGATGCAGAAAAAGCCTTTGACATGATACAGCATTCATTTATGATCAAAACACTTAACAAAATTGGTATAGAAGAAAAGTACCTTAACTTAACAAAGGCCACATATGGACCCTCAGCCAACATTATACTTAATTGTGAAAATTTAAAAGCATTCCCTCTATGATGAGGAACAAGGCAAGGCTGTCCACTATCACCTCTGTTATTCAATATAACATTGGAGGTCCTAGAGAATGTCATCAGGCAAGAGAAAGATATAATAAGCATCCAAATAGGAAACGAAGAAGTCAAACTGTCACTATTTGTGGATGACATGATTCTTTATATAGAACACTCTAAAAACTCCACAAGAACACTACTAGAAACAATAAGCAAATACAGTAAAGTTTCTGGATACAAAACCAACATTCAAAAATCCATAGCATTACTATACTCTAATAATGAAGTGTCAGAAAAGGATGTAGAAAAATAATTCCTTTTGCAATTGCAACAAAAAGAATATACCTAGGAATAAATCTAACGAAACATGTGAAAGACCTATGTAATAAAAACTATAGGACCCTATTAAAAGAAATCAAAGAAGATGCAAAGAAATGGAAAGATATTCCAAGTTCTTGGATTGGAAGAATCAACATAGTTAAAATGACCTTATTACCTAAAGCATTATACAGATTTAATACAATTCCCATCAAAATCCCATGGGCATTTTTTAAAGAAATAGAACAAAAAAACATCATATTTGTATAGAAGCACAAAAGACCCCGAATTGCCAAAGCCATCCTGAGAAAAAAGAACGAGGCTGGAGGCATCACTCTGCACAACTTCAAATATTATTATTATTATACTACAAAGTGACAATAATGAAAACGGCATGGCATTGGCAGAAAAACAGACACACAGACCAGTGGAATAGAATCAAGAGCTCTAGTTAATTCCTTAGATTTGGGATATTCTTGTCAATATTTGTCTGAAAATGCTTTTCCTCCCCTTCCAGAATTCCCATTATTCTTATGTTTCCTCTCCTGATGGTATCAGCTACTTCTTGTATTTCTTTTTCATTATTTTTCATTCTTCGGCTTCTCTCTTCTTCCTTCTGATTTATTTCTAGATTTCTGTTTTCGATATCACCGATCCTTTCCTTCAACTCTATTTCCCAAGCTTTGAATTTTATTTTTCATCTCTTGCAGTGTGTTCTTTATCTCCAGAAGATCTCTTTGGTTCTTTTTGAGGGTCTCCTTGGTAAGAACTCATTCTGCTTGCCTATTTTTATTTTTAATTCCTGAAATTGTTGATATGACTTGTTTTGGATATCACTGAGTGTTTTTAGAAGTACCATCTAGAATTCTCTGTCATTTAAGCTGTATATTTCTATGTGTGTAAGCTTATTTTCTGGTGATTTTTCTCTTTCTTTCTGTGATGTCTTGTCATCTTGTTTGTTCATGGTGTTTAATGGACTATTTCGCTGCCTGGGCATTAATGGAAATGTATTCTATCTTTTTTCCAGAAAGAAAATTTATTATATAAAAGTCTCTCTTTGACCTGTTGCAAAGAAAGCATTTTTCTTTTGATTTTCAGTAGGTGACGTCTAAGCCTCTTGGATTCCTGCTTTATATAAAGCCTTAATGATGTCTTTTTTTTTTTAATAGATATTCAACCAACCTTGCCATCTTCAGTTTCAGACCCTGTCAGTGTTAGCGACAGTTTCAGTAGTATTTGTTCCAATTTCCTTGGGGCTCTGTGATGTTCGGTCTTGGAAGATATGGGAGGAGGGGATCTCTAGGTTAGCGGATGGGCTTTGTGACTCAGCTTCGATTTTGCAACTGCAGCTGGTAGAAATCAACTGTTGCTTCTCTGCTGTTCCTACTTCTCTGCTTTCCGCCCTGATGCCTGGGCACTGCCGCCGATCGTGTGGAGTTCACAGCTCTCCAAGGCAGGGCTTTTCAGGGAATCAGCCTCATTTTCTCCCCTCCCTGCTCCTCCTACAGGGAGCTCTGATTGGGAGAGGCAGCTTCTTTGTTTCTCCCCATCCACCATCCGGCACCAGAGGTTTTGACCTGTGGTAGTTCTTATGCACAGATCCCATGCTCAGATGTGCTGGTGTGCAGTTTGAGTGTTTTTTGTTGAGTTTTAGATGTTCAGTTTATTGTTTTTTCAAGGGGATAAATCTGGGGACATCTCTCACTCCACTATGTTTCTGATGTCAGTCTTTCTTCAGTTTTTCTTGATGTTATTCTCTACCTCTCCAACCTTCTATCTCTACTTATATTGTTATGTATGTGAGTATATTTTACTGAATGGAAAGCTTTTTGAAAGTTTCTTGGGATTAGAGGACATACAGAAAGAACCACATATTTTATATTAGATTCCAAATTTAACCTGTCTTTGATCACAGTTTTGCAAAGCAGGGAGATTGCTGGTTTTGTCTATGTATAAAAGTTCTAAATAGTTAAGTTACTAGTTACGAAAGAGTAACTAAGTTTTTGTGGCTCTGGTTCTTGAATAAATTTAGATAAATACTTTAAATATATAAATCTGGTTAGTATTTCTTCTTTCAAAGAGTCATTAAAAATAAGAGATTACTGTATTAAAGTTTCAAAAGTGGTCCCAAAGTACAAATTTTAAGGTGACTTTTAAACTATTTTGGAGCTTTCCATTCCAAGTTAATGTTATAGAAAATTGATAAATAATAGCATATATTTTTCTCACGAAATAATCTTTTATAAACCTGAAATGAACATAAGAACCCCAAATTAAATTTGTTAATTCATAAAAATTAAGAGATAAAGTTAGACTTAAAATAGTCAATAATAAATGGACTTGGTTTGATGTAGATAGCTTCGTAAGAATCTTTAAAATTCTTATGGTGTTCCTGCTGTGAACTAAAAGTAGTGCTAAAAACTCATTCTTTTCATTTGACTCTAGAAGAAATGACTTTTCTGAATATGCGAAATATTAAATTAATCATTAAGTATTTTTAAAGCTTTCACAGATCTTAATGGTATCTTAGATTCTTTGATGAAGGCCTTGATTCCTGAATCTTTTTCAATAGGATGGTAAAACAAATTGTGAGGGCAAGAAAATAAAAGTAACTCATTTACTTATGGCACATTATTTATTCAATGCCATATTAACATTTGATGTTGACAGTGACAGTATGATGTGCTGTGTTCTTTATTCTTGCCATTCTCTGGAAAAAGTATAAATTCCAAACATAAAAAATGTTATTTATTTCCCCACACCTCCATTGACAAGTTGATTGAAAAAATTGCAACAGAAAGTTGAAAAGGAACATGTATCAATTTGTAAAATGAATTAATTTTAAAACACTATGTGAATTAAGAGTTTTCCAGTATACGTTAATAGAACAAAACTTTATATTTTGCGGGTTCATTCTGATTTGTTAAAGGAGATGATTACAGAAGCTTCCATGGATACTTAGAGTAGATCATACATGTACTTTGCAAAGATATAAAAATAACTAATAGAAAATTAATGAATTTTCTGCCAAGTACAGTGTGTTTTAATGTAAAGTAATTGCTCAGAAAAAAGTAATCAATTAAAAAATAAAACTGAACTTTGTTTTTTTTTCACATCTAAACATTCACAATCAGGATATTTTATATCTCAGTATTCTACTTGTTCCATGCTTTTATCTTTGCTAAAAGCTAGACTGGCAACAGAGCAGTGCAAGACCAGGTTTCTGGATGTGGGGCTGCCCTTATGTGGTCCTGGCTCCTATTTGGCAAGCCTGGGGGAAACTTCCCAAGTGGGTGACGTTGTCTTTTATAACTTTCTCAGTGTTTCCTATGCAAAAGGAGTGGTTGCCTTCTTTTTATGTAAGAAGTTCATACATTGTAGATCAAAACTCAATCTGATAATTGATCCTGAGGATAGAATGATAGCTAATAGTAAGAACAGTCATTGCTCCAGGGATGCTTCCATTTTAGTAACATCTGAAGTTTAAAATAGGGTTCTTATGTTTCTGGGCAAATAAGAAATACTTGGTGAAACTGTGAAAAACATTGCAGACATTTGGACAGCCTTCCAAGAAATTCTGTTTCAGCTGTATGGAGTTGGGGTCAAATTTGAAATCTACATTTTAAACAAGTTCCAATATTTATCTTTTCTTTGTTTCCCTCTCCTGTTATGACATTTAAAAAATAACTTTATTGAAATATAACTCATGTCATACAATTAACCCATTTAAACTGTACAATTCAATTGCATTTAGTATTTATAGAATTGTACAACCATCACCACAATTAATTTTAGAACATTTTTATCACTCTAGAAAGAAATACTCTTTAGCAATGACTCTCCATTCTTCTGTACCTCTAGAGTTTGACAACCACAAAAATTTCTTTCTCCATAGATTTGCCTATTCCAGACATTTCACATAAATGAAACTATACAATATATAGCCTTTTATGATTGGATTCTTAAATTTAGCATGATGTTTTTAAGATTCATCTGTGGTGTAGCATGTATCAGTATTTCTCTTTTTTATTTTTTTTTGCCAAAAATATTCTAATATATAGGTATAACTCATTTAATTTATCCATTCATTAGGTGATGGACATTGAATTGTTTCCACTTTTTTATTATTATAAATAACGCTGCTATGAACACTTATGTACCTTTTTGTTTTGATGTATGTTTTTATTTTTCTGGAATATAAATCTAAAAGTGGTATCATTGGGTCATATGGTAACTTCATGTTTAACTTACTGAAGAACTGCTGACTGTTTTTCCAAAGTAGCTGTACCATTTACATTCTCAGTAGCATGTGTGAGGGTTCACATATTAACGAGTGCTTGTAATTATTCTTTTTCTTTCTTTGTTTTTGCATTTTAATCATTCTAGTATAAAAATGGTATCACATTGTGGTTTTAATTTGAATCTCCCTGATGACTAGAAATGTTGAGAATCTCCTCATGTGCTTTGGCCATTTGTATATTTTTTTTGAAAAAAAAAATGTCTTTTCAAATCCTTTGCCCAGAATTTAATTTAAGTTACTTGTTCTATTTATCATTGACTTGTAAGACTTTTTTACACATGAGGAATGCAAGTCCCTCATCAGATACATGATTCGCAAATATTTTTTCCCACTTTTTATGGGTTGTCTTTTCACTTTCCTAATGTTGGCTGTTGAAGCATATTTCTAATTTCGATGTAGTCCGATTTATCTTTTTTTTCTTCTAAGAAACCATTGCTTAATCCAAGATCATGAAAATTTATTTTTTATAATTTTAGCTTTAATTTTTTATAAATTTAGATTTATTTCTTAAAAATTTATTTCTTATAATTTTAGCTTTACCTGTATTTCTTATAATTTTAGATTTTACATTTACTTTTATGATCCATTTTGAGTTACTTTTAGTATGTAATGCATTCTATGGGTTGAATTTTATCCCCTTGTATGTGGATATCTAGTTGTCTCAGTACTATTTGTTGAAAAGATTATTCTTTTCCCACTAAAATGTCTTGATACTTTTGTTGAAAGTTAATTGACAATAAACATAAAACTCTTTTGTGGCACTCATTCTATTCCATTAATCTTTATTCTTGTTTAAGCACCACTCTTGATTACTGCAGATCAGCGTTAAGTTTTAAATTTGGAAATGTATGTCCACTAACTGCATTTTTTTCAAGATTGTTTGGGTTATTCCTCGCGATTCCATATAAATTTTAGGATCATCTTGTTAATTTCTGCAAAGAAGCTAGCTGAGATTTGGATAGGAATTTGTTTAAATTTATAAGTCAATATGGGGAATATTACCATCTTAATATAAGGTCTTGTGATTGGTACACATACAATGTTTTTCCATTTATTTAGATATTCTTTAATTTCTATCAATAATGTTTTATAGTTTTCAGTGTCCAACTCCTATACTACTATTGTTAAATTTATCATATATATATTTCTTTTTGATGCTTTTTAAAGAGAATTTTTTTCTTAGTATCACTTCTGGAATGTTCAGTGTTGGTGTATGGACAAAATTGATTTTTGTGTATTAATCTGGTATTCTGCAACCTTGCTGAGTTCATTTATTAGTTCTAATTGATTTTTCAGTAGATTACTTAGGATTTTCTATTACAAGATCACTTTATCTGCAAGTATAAATAATTTTATCTCTTTCTTTGCAATCTACATGCCTTTTTTTTTTCTCACTTAATTGCCCAGGTCCCTGAGTAATTCTGATGCATGTAGTTAAAGAATTAGACTTGAAGAAAGTGAATTGAAAACAAAATTTTAGGCAACATTTCAAGTATTGACAAATGAAGACAGGATTGAGGCCTCAGAAATGCTTGAATATAGTCCCTGAGAGAGGAGATTGAGGACTTTGTAAATATTATAGCCAAGTCTGATCCTCTTTGGAGAATTTTTTTTAAAAGTATGATTTTAATGACATTTCCTAAGAGGAACAACTTATATTTATATAATTAATATATACAATTAAAAAACATACAATTTTTATGTTTACCTAACAATCAATATATTGGAAAAAAGAAAATATTTTATTTTTCGAGTTCCAAGTCCATTACTTAGTAGTTCTATGAACTGAAGAGAATCACTTAATGTTACTGATTTTCATTTTGCTGATTGTAAAAAAACAAAAACAAAAACAAAAACAAAAAAACAAAAAAAAACTAATGGTAGCATAATCACTCTGAAGAGATTATATATATTCCTCAGCAATGTCTAGCACATTGTAGATATTAATGTTAGGTAGTTAGGCAGACATGAGTGACAAGAGCAAAAGCTTAGCTCAGTAACCATAGAAACCTCTTTTGAAGATCTTCCTTAAGGACCTCCTAGAAACACCTCCCCTTTTAGGATTATAAATTAATCCAAATCTTAGGGCACAAGGGCCATAAAAGCTGCTGGCTTAACCAGCCACCCGACGCTTGCGTAAGAAAGTACTGCCCTAAACTGCCCATAATCTCAGCCTCATTATATCATCATTATAATATCATGCCTATGCCCAGAAATTCATAAATCTAATTATAACAAACTGAATTCTGCATAAGCATATTCACAGTAGGCAAAGTGTTATAGGGCAGCCAACTGTCAGTCAAGGTAACCTTATATATGGATCATCTAGGATCTCCCATCATGGCCTTATTATAAACAGACTTCTCCACTTCTGCATTGTTACAGCTCTCTTCACTAAAAACCTGTCCTTCCCTTGGAGCGTACTCTGTCTTTTATCTTTTCACTTCTCAAATTCCACAAGGGTGCAGCCTTCCTTTATGTGGCCCGTCTCCTTCTAAAATGTACTTTCAATAAATCTTATCTTTTTTAAACCTCACTGACCTTTCTGTGTCTGTGAGGAAGAACCGATGACCCTGGCCTCCATGCTGCTAGGGCTTTGTGGGATTTTACATCACCCCAGAGGTAATATTAACATATGTGTTTCTAAATACATAATGAATGAATCATTTATGTATAATAGTGTTGTTGTTCACATTTGGAATCCCACATATAGATTAAAACATTATACAAAATATTGATATTTTTTGTTCTTTGTAACCAACATTTAAAACCCTTTGAATGGAGGACGTTTAAAAATAGGAATATAGTCATCATTTTAAATGCAATTCACAGGAAACGAGAATTTTACTCATGGTATCAATTATTTTTGTTCATGAAAGAGTACTCTGTTTTAGACGTTTCTTTCATTTCATAAAACTAATATTATTTTACAATAAACCCTTACCACTAAATTGCTCATAACCACCAGTGTTTAAAGTGGTAATTTCAACACAGACGTGTGGATTCTTTGGTAGTAAAACATCTTTGCCACTTCTTTTTCTGGCATTAGTTTAAATATATAAATTGAAAGTGAACTAGATCATAAATTCCATAACCGTCTCTAAATACAACTGGAAGTGATAAAATTAAACAGCCTTTTCTGTTTACTTTTATTTTTATTAAGTTTATTGAGGTAGCATTGATTAATACAAGTATAAAATTTTCAGGTGTACATTATAATATTCTATATATTCTACTGTGTGATTACCACCTAAAGTCCAGTTTCCTCCAGCTACCATATATTTGATCCACTTGACCCACTTTACCATCCCACTACTACCCTATATTTGACACCATTTACCCCATCTACCTCTCCCGTCCTCCCCCCACCCCCTACTCTCTGGTAACGACTATTCCATTGTTCATGTGCACGAGTCTCTGTTTGTCCTGTTCATTTATTGCTTTTAGATTGTCTTGTTCATTTATTGCTTTTATCACATAAGTGATATCATGTGATTTTCAATTTTTTCAATCTGGCTTATTTTTCTTAGCATGATTATCTCGAGGTCTATCCATGTTATCGCAAATGGCAGTATTTCATTTCTTCTTATGACTAATATTCCATTGTATATGTGTGCCGCAGCTTCTTTATCCAATCATCTATCGTAGTACACTCCAGTTGATTCCATGTCCTGGCCACTGTGAATAATGCCGCTATGAAAATCAGTGTCCAAATATCTTTTTAGATATAGGTTTTCAAATCTTTGGAGTAAATACCCAGTAGAGGGATTGCTGGATCATATGGTAGATCAATTCTTGGTTTTTTGATGAACCTCCATACAGTTTTCCATAGTGGCTGTACCAATTTGCAGTCCTACCAGCAGTGTGTGAGGGTTCCTTTTTCTCTGCATCCTCTCAAATATTTGTTATTACTTGTCTTGTTGATTATAGCTATTTTAGCTATTCTAGACTCCTTGTGGCTTTGATTTGCATTTCCCTAATAGCTAGTGATGTTGAGCATCTTTTCATATGTTTGTAGGCCATTTGTATGTCTGTTCAGGTCCTCTTCCCTGGCTGTCTCTTTACCTTGTGGATGATTTCTTTTGCTGAGCAAGAAGCTTTTTAGTTTGATGGAGTCCCATTCATTTATTTTAGCTTTAACTTGTATTGCCTTTGAGGTCAAATTCATAAAATCCTCTTTAAGTCCGAGGTCCTTGAGTTTCATTCCTATGTTTTCTTCTATGCATTTTATTGTTTCAGGTTTTATATTCAAGTCCTTAATCTATTTTGAGTTAATTTTGGTATGTGATAAGAGACAACAGTCTAGTTTCATTCTTTTGCGGGTGGCCTTCTGATTTTCCCAGCACCATTTATTGGAGAGACTTTCCTTTCTCCATTGTATGTTTTTGGCTTTTTTGTGGAAAATTATTTGCCAATACAAATATAGATTTACTTCTGGACTCTCGATTCTGTTCCACTGGTCTGTGTGTCTGTTTTTCTGCCAATACTATGCCGTTTTGATTACTGTCGCTTTGTAGTATAATTTGATGTCAGGCAGAGTAATGCCTCCAGCCTCATCCTTTTTTCTCAGGATGGCTTTGGCAATTAGGGATCTTTTGTGCTTCCATACAAATCTAATGATTTTTTTGTTCTATTTCTTTAAAAAATGCTGATGGGATTTTGATGGAGATTGCATTAAATCTGTATAATGCTTTAGGTAATAAAGTCATTTTAACTATATTGATTTTCCCAATCCAAGAACATGGAATATCTTTACATTTCTTTGTATCCTCTTCGATTTCTTTGAATAAAGTCTTGTAGATTTCATTATATAAGTCCTTCACATGTTTCGTTAAATTTATTCCTAGGTATTTTATTTTTTCGTTGCAATTGCAAAAGAAATTATTTTTTCCACCTCTTTTTCTGATGCTTCATTATTAGAATATAAAAATGCTATGGATTTTTGAACATTGATTATGTATCCAGAGACTTTACTGTATTTACTTATTGTTTTTGGTAGTGTTCTTGTGGAGTTTTTAGGGTTTTCTATATAAAGAATCGTGTCATCTGCAATTAGTGACAGTTTGACTTTGTTTCCTATTTGGATGCCTTTTATAGTTTTCTCTTGCTTGAATGCACTCTCGAGGACCACCGATATTGTATTGAATAGCAGTGGTTATAGTGGACAGCTTTGCCTTGTTCTTGATCTTAGAGGGAAGGTTTTTAGTTTATCACCATTAAGTATAATGTTAGCTGAGGGTTTGTTGTAGATGGCCTTTATTATTTGAGGTATTTGCCTTCTATACCAATTTTGTTAAGTGTTTTGATCATAAATGAATGCTATATCCTGTTGAAGGCTTTTTCTGCATCTATTGATATGATCATATGATTCTTATTTTTTAATTTGTTTATGTGGTCTGTCACAATAATTGATTTGCATATGTTGAACCATCCCTGTGCCCCTGAGATGAAGGCCACTTAATCATGGTGTGTAATCTGTTAATATGTTGCTGTATTTGATTTGCTAGTATCTTATTTAGGATTTTTGCATCTGTATTCATGAGAGATATCAGTCTGTAGTTTTCTTTTTTTTTGTGCTATCCTTATCAGGTTTTGGTATCAGAGTAATATTGGCCTCATAAAATGAGCTGGGAAGTATTGCCTCCACTTTGATTTTTTGGAAGAGTTTGAGGAGAATAGGTATTAAATCTTCTTTGAATATTTGGTAGAATTCACTGGTGATTGCATTGGTCCTGAATTTTTTCTTTTTGGTAGGTTTTTGATGTTTGTTTCAATTTCCATACTGCTGATCAGTCTATTTAGATTTTCCAGATCTTCTTGATTCAGTCTATGAAGATTGCATTCTTATAAGTACTGGTTCATTTCTTCCAGGTTATTATATTTGGTATTATATGCTTTTTCATAGTATTCTTGTGTGATCCTTTGTATTTCTGTGATGTCAGTTGTAATTTCCCCTCTTTCATCCCTGATTCTGTTTATTTGTGTCATTTCTCTTTTTTCTTTAGTGAGTCTAGCCAGAGATTTGTCAATTTTATTAACTTTCTCAAAGAACCCACTCTTTGTTGTATTTATATTTTCTATTGTTTTTATTTTCAATTTCATTTATTTCTGCTCTAATTTTGATTATTTCTTTCTTTATGCTGACTGTAGGCCTCATTTGTTCTTCCTTTTCTAGTTTTTTTAAGATGAAGTGTTAGGTTGTTTATTCATGCTCATTCTTGTTTTTGAAGATAGGTCTGTAATGATACGAACTTTCCTCTTATTACCGCTTTTGTCATGTCCCCAAAGTTTTGATATGTTGTACTATCATTACCATTCTTTTCTATGTATTTGTTGATCTCTCTTTTTATTTCTACTCTGACTCAGTTATTCTTCAGTAGCATGTTGTTTAATCTCCATGTACTTGTGGTTCTCCTGACTTCTTTTTGCAGTTCATCTCTAGTTTCAAAGCATTATGATCAGAGAATATGGTTGGTATGATTTTAACCCTCTTATATTTGCTGAGGCTATTTCTGTGTACTAGTATGTGGTTGATTCTAGAGAATGTCCCATGTGCACTAGAGAAGAATGTATAAGCAGTTGTTTTGAAATGGAAGGCTCTGTATATGTCGATTATATCCAATTGGTCTAATGTATCATCTAAAGATGTTATTTCCTTATTAATTTTCTGTTTGGATGATCTATCCATATCCAACAGTGGGGTATTTAGGTCCCCTACTATGATATGGTTTTGGTCTGTTTCTCCCTTCCATTCTATTAGTAATTGCTTTACATATTTCGGGGCTCCCTGATTGAGAGCAGAGATATTAAGTGTTATGTCTTCTTGGTGCGTGATTCCCTTTATCATTAAGAAGTGCCCCTCAGTATCTTTCTTTACCTTTTTGATTTTGAAGTCTATTTCATCCAATATTAGTACCACTACTCCCACTTTTCTCTGAATGCCATTTGCTTGAAATATCATTTTCTACCCTTTCTCTTTGAGTGTATATTTGTCTTTGGAGCTGAGATGTATCTCCTGGAGGCAGCATATGGTTAGGTTTTATTCTTTGATCCATTCTGCAACTATTTGCCTTTTCATTGGTGAGCTCAGGCCATTTGCATTTAGGGTGATTATTGAAATATGATGTCTTCTTATAGCCATTTTATCTTTTGCTTTCTGGTAGCTCGGTGTTTCCATTGCTTTCTTCTCCTTGTGTTTCTGTTTCCTTTATTTTGGTTGGCTTTTGTGGGTTTGCCTTGGATTCTTCTTGTTTTATGTTTTATACTTCAGTTCTGACTCTGTGATGTACTGTGCGTTATATATATGAAAAAGACAGTGTGTGTGTGTGTGTGTGTGTGTGTGTGTGTGTGTGTGTGTGTGTGTGTATATATATATATATACACACACACAGTCGTCCATTTTCTTCTGTGTATGCTTTATCTCCTTTCCCCTTTGCAAATTTGGATCTTTGAATCGTCCCTTTTTAGCCATTGTTATCTCAATTTGTTTCTATGTATGCTGAACGTTCATTACTATCTTGCTATAGCAATTCTCTTCTTATATTTAAGTTTATAATGCCCTGTTCTTAGAAAGGGTTGCATTCCTCTACTTCTATTTGCCTGATAGTCAGTGTACTCCTAATTATGTATTTTTTTGTGGTTATTTTGTTTTAGGTGAGCTGACTCCTTCCAGAATTTCTTGTAGTGCATGCCTTGTAGTGTTGAATTCCCTCAATTTTTGTATGTCTGAAAAGTTTTTAATTTCTCCTTCATATGGAAAGGAGAGCTTAAGTGGATACATTATTCTAGGCTGGTAGTTCCTTTCACTTAATAGTTTAAATATTTGATTCTATTCCTTTCTGGCTTATAAGGCCTGCGCTGATGATAATGTAATGGGTTTCCCTTTATAAGTTACTGTTTTCTTCTCTCTGGCTGCCCTGAGAATTCTATCTTTGCTATTGATTTTGATAACTTTAAAAATGTGTCTTGGTGAAGGCTTTTTTGGGTGGAGATAATTGGGTGTTCTGCTTACTTCTTGAATTCAAAGTTCCTGCTCATTAAAATTCATGATTTGAGAAATTTTCATCAACTATTTGTCTGAAAATGCTTTCTAGTCCCTGCTTTATTTCCTTGCCTTTGATAATGCCCATTATTCTTATGTTTCCTCTCCTGATGGTATCAGCTAGTTCTTGTGTTTCTCTTTCATTATTTTTCATTCTTCAGTTTCTCTCTTCTGATTTATTTCTAGATTTCTCTCTTCGATATCACTGATCCTTTCCTCCATTTGTTGGACTCTATTTCCCAAGCTTGCTATTTCATTTTTCAGCTATTGCAGTGTTTTTGTTTGTTTGTTTGTTTGTTTTTGTTTTTGTTTTTTTAATCTTCAGAAGTTCTTTCGGTTCTTTTTGAGGGTTTCAATCTCCTTGCTCTGCTCATCTAGCTGTTTTTGCAATTTCTGAAATTGATATAACTCGTTTCGAAACTCACTGAGGTTTTTCAGAAGTACCATTCTGAATTCTCTGTCACTTAAGTCACGTATTGCTATATCTGTAAGCTCATTTTCCGGAGATTTTTTTCTTTCTTTCTGAGATGTCTTGTCACCTTGGTTGTTCATGGTGTGTAATGGACTATTGCTGTGCCTGGGCATTAATGGAAGAGCATTCTGTTGTTTTTCCAAAAAGAAGATTTATTATATAACGGTGTCTCTTTAGCCGGCTGCAAAGAAAGTGTTTTTCTTTTGGTTTCAGGTAGGTGACATCTAAGCCTCTTGGATCCCTGCTTTATATAGACACTAAGGTCTTTTATTTTCTTGTAGATTTTAATCACACTCGTTATTCTCAGTTTCAGTCCCTGTCAGTGTTAGCAACAGTTTTGGTAACATTTGCTCAGATTCCTCTGGGTCTCCGTGGTGAGCGGTCTTGGAGGGTATGGGAGGAGGGGCCCTCTTTATTGGGGGTTAGGGGCTGCTGCTCAGCCTCTGTTTGCAAATAGGGCTGGTAGAAATCAATTATTGTTTCTGTGCTGTCCAGTCCTGCTTCTCTGCTTTCTGCCCTGATGACTGAGCCCTGCTGCTGGCTGCATAGAAAAATCCTGGAATTTCTAGGCAGGGCTGATCAGGGAAGTTGCAGCACTTTAAGCCCTCCCCCTCCTCCTGCAGTGGCTGCGAGTGGCAGCTTCTTTATTTGTCCCAGTCTACCGCCCAACTGCCAGAGTTCTGACCTGTGGTAACTCTTAAGCACATATCTCAAGCTCAGACATGTTGGTGTGAAGTTTAGGTGGTTTTTGTTGATTTTTAAATGGTCAGCTTATTGTTGTTTCAAGGGAGAGATTTGAGGACATCTCTCACTCTGCCATGTTTTCCCAAAATCCTGTTTTCTGTTTAGTTTTGTCTTGAAGAAATTCTTTTTATTATCTAGAAGACATTATAAATATGTACAAGATAGTCTAAAGTTTTTAGACCTATTTTAAGAAACTTAGGTCTTTTTAGCTTAGCTAGTTGTGTCATTATAAATGTTATGTGTCATTATAACTCAAGAAAGTGTTGGATGCCCAGCTTTGTTTTAACAAATTAGATTTAAAATGATGCTCAAAAGGGACATTCAAAGATGAATGTGGGTCTTCATCTTGTTCTTCCTCTTCCTTTTTTAATAAACCTCATTTAAGCTCTGCTAAAAGGAATTACTGGAATGGGTCAGCTCATCTTGAACCTGACTAGAATTGAATTTGTGCATTGGTTTAGGAATTTAAGAAAGAAAGTGGGAAATTCTGATGTTCAACTCCTACATTTCTTGCCAGGAGAGACAGAGTGAAAGGCAGAAAGAGATTTTCCAAACATGGTTTGCAATGAATGACTAGTACTGACAATTGCCTTTGCTCTTGTTCCATCTACCCTCATGCCCTTCTGCAGCACTTCTTTGTATCTCAGAGGGTTCACCCAGCATCCTGCTCTCCCCAGTTTCCCTCGGCAACTAACTCACAGCTATGTTCAGTCAATGGGAACCACTGATAAGAGATAGAGGGCAAAAAGAAGACAGAAGTCAGAGATTTCTTTTATGGCAGAGATGAATAAAAGTTTTCTAGGACCTGAAGTTTACATAATTTTTTGACCCTTCTTCAAGAAAAATAAAACATAAAATTTCTTATAAAAATTATACTTAAAAGTGAATATTTACTTAGAATTGGAAAATAAATCACTATGTTAATAATTTTTAAAAGCTGGCAAATATCACAGATATTAAAAAGCCAAATTAAATATAATAAACATTTTCATTAACTTACTGATATACCTCTATAATATTTTTTCTATGACTTTTGACTGCATACTTTTTAATCACTTCTTCATATAACAATGATTTTGTTATTATCTTTCTAAACAGAGGACAATGTTATTCAGTCTTTCCTCTAGCACAGCTGATCAAAAATTGTTCTTTTACAAAATGTGATTTCATATGTACACATTTCAGCTATTTGTAGTACTACCATAGATTTATGTGTTAAAAACATAGGAATTCCAATTGTACCTACTTTATATAATTTTTATTAAAACGTATTGCACATTTGTAATTGTATACACTGTATAATGTATCCATTACTGAAAAAAAGAGAACTTCAGTTTTCTGTAGATTATAACAACCTTGCTATCTATTTAGAATTTTCTATGGTTGACAATTAGAAGAACTTACCACAAAGCAGTTTTTAATAAACCTCATTTTGTCTCTATACATTTGCAATGTATAGAGACAAAAACTAATTGTGGTAAGAGACAAAAACTATCTCCCACATAATTGGTGCTGTGCACCCTAGGACACTTTCATATTACAGTAACCTATCTTGTCATGACTTTAGATAAATCTACATCATAGGTACTAGAAGGGTTTCTAGAGGCCAATCACATACCAGGATGGCTGGCAAGAACTTAATAATACATGAAAGTGGCTTCAAGCCATATACTTTATCTCACCGAGACCACTAATGGTAACTCAAATTCTACTTTCTGTTAGTTGGATCCAAATTATGGAGCCATTCCCATGACAGGAGGGAAATGTGATGATGGGAAAATTGGAATAGAAATAGACCATAATTTTAACCATTAACTGCAGTTAATATCTCCTATAAATTTTCTTACTGTTAATAATTTCACAGCTCATGACCACGTAAACACATTGCTAAGGTCCCTTCCATGGACCCTGAAGCTTAAATTTCAATGGCTTCACAGCAAATTCATCTTGGTTCTTTGTTTATATTGGTGTCTCTGGCAGTGTCTGTGTTCCTACTTGATTCTAGCTCCATGATGGACAATACCATCTCTGTAGTTTTCAATCCCTCAGGGTTGCCTCTGTTCTACATTATTTCTCATCTCTGGGTTCCCTCACCAACTGCAAGTTGGCTTCTCAGTGATTCCAATATCTTTGTAACTGGTTATTGATATTAAATTCTCTTTATCAAGCCCAGCTGCTGTGTCCTTTGTTTTCCTGACTGCAAGGATATCTACAAGACCATTGAGCCAAGGAAGGAAGAAATAAGCAGTGGCCTACAAGCAAACTACTACTAGTCAAACTAAATGATTTGGCCTCAGTTCACACTGAGAATTTAAGACATAAAGGGCGAGGAAAGTGTCATAAATAGTTTGAGTTCATGTTTTGATGTTTGCTGACATCTTTTAAGCTATATTCCTTTTACCTCTTCTGCCCCATATCTGAATGAGCTAGTAAGTAGATGTCGATGCTCTCTCCTTTGGTACAGGTGGGAAGTCCAAATTATGCATGGGAGCCCTCAGTCCAGCCCCACCTTCAACCCCCACAACTCCCTAAGCCTTTCTCTCTTAAGTTAATTTCAGACTTACTTGAGAGCCATAACAAAGCTTTCTCTAGAAATAGTTTCTCATA
Organism: Pteropus alecto; assembly: GCF_000325575.1. NCBI lineage: Eukaryota > Metazoa > Chordata > Mammalia > Chiroptera > Pteropodidae > Pteropus > Pteropus alecto. Next base: position 4,747,566 of record NW_006440638.1, on the reverse strand, counting down.
CCCTCCTGGTGAGTGTGTGGTGTCATCAGTCTCCATATCTGAACCAAATTTTGGGTGGGGTTCATCCTGTGTCTGTGAAGTTGTCACAACAGAGAGAAAGATGTTTCAATATCTAAATCTCGAAGTTCTTTTTAAAATTTAAATATAATTGATATATACTATTATGTTAGTTTCAGATATACAACATAATCTGAAATTTGTAAATTTGAAAATTCTTCATATCTACAGGGGCATTTGTTTTTTTAGATTTTGATCCTGTGCAGAGCCAATTATATGCTCATTAAAGTTTGTTACCATCATATGATATTATCTAGTGGTGCTTTCCTACCTAGTCAACTTAAGAAACCATAAATAAATCCATTACTGAGCTGCTTCTCAGAAAGTTCAACAGAGACCTGTTTTAAGTTGCCAACTAGAGATGACTTTTACATTTAAACACTAAAATATTTTCTCAGGAATAATACGATGCCAAAAGATTCTTCTCATTCTTGTTATTTGCAGAAAATTCTTGGGAAAAGGCATAGAGTACCACAATTTTCATGGGCTGCATGGGCCCCGATGATCAAAATTCTGAGTTTCTTATCACATTTTCTATGAAACACTTTAGACATTTCAAACAGAGTACAAAGATATTTGACACTTGATTTTTGCTATCCCCTCATTGTATCATGAGCATATATATTTTTCTCCTCTTCCAGAAGATGGAACTTCACTGTTATGAATAAGGGATGGATATATATACCTCTGAAAAAAGAATTATGGTGTATTATAAAACATTTTGGTGTATTTGTATGAACAATGGTATATTTAGAGCTGTGCTTGGCTAATAGATAATAAGCTCATAAATGCTGACTGAATGCAAGAGATAATAACAGGTGTTTCTCTTTCTGAAAAATGTTCTGTCTTAAAGAGATGTTATTTCTTCTCAGATATATCACTTATTTGTTGGCATTGGCAAACCATCTGACAATCGCTTTATTTTGTAAGCTGTCTAGTAAAGTGTAGAGGAGAATTTCTTTATTATTAAAGATCTAGAAATTAACCATAGCTTTTCCTCACCCTCCCACCCCTGGTGATTAATAACGTGAGCAGTTTTTAAAAACCAAGAACCGAGAAGGATAATGTTTTAATTCTTAAGGTGATAAGTGTGATAAAAATATCAAATTATCTTTTTTTATTTACAAATGAGACGGTTAATTCAAATGACGCTAGGTTAAAGCTTGGCAAGTACAGGGATCATTATCTATTCTTAAATATCCATTGCTACAGAAGATTGTTAATCCTCTCCTCAAAAATACTGTATTTTATCAGACCTTATGCTTTTATTGCACCATTATTGTATATCCTAAGAAAGAAAAACAGTGGTGCCAACTAAACTATGGTAAAATGATTTCTTAACAGATATAATTTTTCTGCACATTTTTGTCTTCTGTGTATTCAGAAATTGTAATGCTACATTTCATGAAGTGCTCAATTTTGAGCTCTGAGATTTTCTTCTCAGATGCTGGCACTTTAAAAGTTTTGATGTTGGCACTTTCTTAATCATTACAGATGGTGTGAAAATAAAGCTTTTAGACATCAACCAAGAAGTCATTGTAAATAGCAATTAAATTCAATTCATGAAAAACTAAAATTGAAGTAAAAATATGACCAAGTTTGCACATGTGCAGTAATGACAATTATGTAATAATTTTCCAACAGCAATCATGAAAGGCCATCAAAAGACACACTAAAATCCCAGATATGTTAAAATGTTCAAAATCTGCATCTGAGGATTGCCAAAATATATAAAGTTCTTGTACACAGCTAGCAGCTTGTGTCTCAAGTACTCTGCCTGGGATGTATGATCTGCCTGTGAGAAAAGGCCTTTAAAGACTTTGTAGGAAGGCAGGACAAGCAAACTGCCTCAGTTTCTGCAATTCCTCCACATTAATTTCTTAGACATGAGATATATCTTTACTTCTTCTTCTTCTTCTTCTTCTTCTTCTTCTTCTTCTTCTTCTTCTTCTTCTTCTTCTTCTTCTTCTTCTTCTTCTTCTTCCTCTCCTTCTCCTTTTTCCTCCTCCTCCTCCTCCTCTTTCTTTGAATAACAACCATCCTAATAGATGTAAAGGGGTACCTCATTGTGGTTTTGATTTGCATTTCCCTAATTATTTGTAATGTTGAGCATCTTTTTGACTGCTTATTGGCTATCCATATAAATTCTTTGGAGAAATGTTTGCTTAAGTCCTTTGCCCATTCCTAAGTTGATTATTTATTTTCTTGTTGTTGAGTTGTAGGAGTTCTTTCTATATTTTCTTTCTTTCTTTCTTTCTTTCTTTCTTTCTTTTTTTTTTTTTTTTTTCTGGAGAATATGATTGATTTACTTCATTGTCTTGTTCAAGACCTGCATGTAGTGGTATACAAGGTGACTTTAGCAAATGGGTGCTAATATTTTATTTCTCTTTCATGGGTAATTTAACAGCAGATGTAACATGTTCAATCAACCACTATAAGTTGCCCTTTCATAACTTCAATGTTGGTGGTTGCATTAAAACACATTTTTCTCTCACAAGGGCACCATACATGCTTTTGCTAAGCACAGATTTTTTGTTGTTGTTGTTCTTTCCTAAAGCATTGCAAACCTCTTCATTTTTCCCTTTTTTCTTCTCTTCTGAAGGAAAAGAGGTTAAACAGTTACAGTATGCAGCTTTTTTCACTCCTCTTGGCAAGGAAAAAGATATAACCTTGAAGGGACAAAAAGTCTAGCAGTATAGTTTCTGTGAATGCTGCTGCACTAATGGAATAGGTATTTTCATAAGAAGGAGTTACGTTTAGAAATATTTTTCTTAATAAAAATAATGACTATCTGACCAGGGTTGTAAATTTAACTAGACTTTAATTTAATTAATAATGTGTAAAAAGATTGATTCTGTGTTAATATGACTGTTGTATTTTGTTCATTGTTTAACATGATATTTTAAATATTTTTAAAAGAGGATATTAATAGCACAAAGAATAACTTTGTAGCAGAATTAATTCTAACCAATAATATAGAATGCTCCAAAAGTAAATAGATTAGAATGCATACAATATTGTAATAAGAATTTAAACAAAGGAATTCTGACTTATGATAACTAAATGACATTTAAAGTCTAACTATAAATTGTCCAAGAAAAATTAAATGCCGATTAACCTATATTCACCATTTATTTTCCTTAAGACAGGTATAGGAGAATTCTTCTATAACATAATACATGTGAACCTGAAAACTCATGCATTTTGTAAGTCACTAAAGATAATAGAGCATCTTAGAAAAAGGGAAGGGGTACAACTTTCAAAAGCTATGCAACTCTGTGAACAGAGCACTACCAAAAATTATAAATAATTACATTTTTGGAAATAATTTGTATAATTCAGGCAGAAAGCTCAGAGTGGCTAAGGACTGCCTTTTGGAATATTTATCTACATAAAATCAATAGAGTGGAAATGTTGATGTGGGGACACTGAGCCTGTGCAGATGCAGAGAGCTGAGCCAGTGGGGCTACTGCTAAGGTGGATACAGGAGGAATTTCAGCCTTCCTTTGCCCAGAGTCACACTGGGGTGCACCTCACTGAAGAAGAAATGATGGTAGTCTTTTTAAATTTCCTTAAATACAATTGAAAGGGCTCTTTTCTTTTCTCCTCAAAATGTAATTCTACTACTTGCCATTTTGTTTTCCCTTACCTAGAAAAAATTCATATGGGTCATTATAATTTTCACATGATACTACACAATTCTCCTGTTTGCCAGTTGTTTATGGGCTAATTGATATAGAAACACACTAAGTAGCAGAGTAGATTCAGTGTGCTTGGGAGGCAAATGAGTGACCTAGTCCACTTATTCAAAAATTTTCAATATAGATGAGAAGATATAGAGCAGTTTTAATAGATGTTATATATATAAAAATATTTGATGGCTAAAGTGACACCAATTAAGAGAGAAGAGAATATTAATTGAAAATCTGTTTAAAGGATATAAATATAAAATATTAATCACCTCCATCTAAAATATATTTTTTATTAGGGTAAATTAAAATGATTTGATTTCAAACTACATGCATGTATATTGTCAGGATGCTAAATTGATAATTTGAATAATATATTACACTAAATACCATCTCAAAAGATCACTGTATGATACATTTGAATAATCTTTAAATAATTAGTAAATTCTGGCTGTTATTTTTAGTATTGTACCTCTCACAAAAGAAGCCCAAGTACCAACCTAAATGCAAATTCTCTAAGCTAAAAAGCAAATAGGAGACAAAAAGCAGAGAGAGAAATCTGATGCAATAATTCCACATTAAACACAGTACTTGATACAAAGAAGACCCTGGATGACAGAGAATGGATAAGCCATCATACTCCATGTGGGTTTCATTCCTTGAGGCTGGGTTAGCTTCCATGGAGGAAGCTTCTGATTTGCTCACTTTTGAGGATTAGTAAGCCTTTTTCTTTTAGCATTACCAAGAAAAATTATTTTTAAAGCTAAAATCTACTTTAAGTCCTAAGTCAAATGGATAAAGTTCCAACATTAAGTGGATATTCAGTAGATACTGCTTGAATCTGAGGAGAGGAGCAGAAATAGTTTTATGGCTCTCTCTATAGCGTGCTGTGCAAGCAACTATTTACTTTACTTGTTTTCCAGAGGGTAATATTGAGGGCTAGAGAAGTGAAACAATTTAAGATATTTCGTATAACATTAAAAAAAGGATATATTTTGTAAATAAAAATGAAGAAACATTAACTATTTATCTTGAGTGGATCCTCATGGTTTTTTCATAACTATGGATATGTATACTTGGCTATATTGTTGAATTGTTACTATTGCGTTTGTGTTCTGCTAAAAACTTTGTAAAATTTCTTGCTTCAAATCTTTCAGACACAATAAAAAATTTACATTTAGGAATATATGAAGATGCCAGGCTTCCAGGAGTAAGAATCAAAGAAAAAACTCAAAGTGTTAAAAAAAACCTGCAGTTGGTCATTATATTCTTTATAGAGTTTCACAAAGTACTTGGCTTTATTTACCAAAAAGAATAGACTATTTCCTCTTCTCTTTCACTGATCTCAAAAGTAGTTGTTCTCATTTGGGTTACATTAAAACTACCTGATTTAAAACATACCTATGCCAGAGGCCCACCCCAGAGACCAAGTTAATGAATCTGGAGTAGAACCAGAACACTAGTAGTCTTAGAAAGTTCTCAGGTGATGCTCGTATGCAGCCTTGTGAAGAAGCAGAGCTCTAAAGGACACTTCTCAGGCACAGTGTACACCCTAGAAAGCCCCAAGACCTTTTCAGGAAGTCCATGAGGTCTAACCTATTTTCATAATACGAAAACATGATTTGCCCTTTTTACTGTATTGGCATTTGCACTGATAGAGCAAAAGACAATGGCGTGTGACACTGCTGGTGCCTCGGCAAGAATCAAGACAGTAGCAACAAAGTGTCCTAACAGGTACTGTGTTCTTTACTGTCACGCACATTACATTGAAATAATTTTTAAAAAGCTAGTTTCACTTAGGAACATTCTTGATAAAGTAGAAGCAATTAAAAATTTTATTAAACCTCAACCTTTGAACATATATCTTTCTAATATCCTGTGTGACAAAATGGGAAGTACACATAAAGCTCTCCCTCTGCATAAGGAAGCAAGATAGCAGTTTTAAAGGAAAGCATATGTGTGATTGCTTGAATTAGGAGCTGACCTAGTTAGCAATTTAGCTGCTCTTGTTCATGTAATATCGCTTTTACTTGAAAGACTGATAACCGATACTTATTCAGATGAGTATTGACAGACTTTGTTTTTCTTTCTTTCTTTGAATAAATCAGTTGAGCCTGTCGCTTCAAGAAAAACAACTTAACTATATTTCCTGCCAGTGGGAAAGTTGAACTTTCAAGTGAAAATTAGAATTTTGGAAAATGAGTTTCTGCCACTGTGAATTTAACACCTTCCTCATACTGACATTTCTGATTATATTTGTGGTGATATTAACAGATAATTTTAAAAAATATATTACATAATGAAATTTGTAAACATTTAAAAAGTCCGCATACCACAGTGAAGCAAAATTTTCCAAGCGAACAATACATATGTTATAAAATCATGCACAGGTAGAAAATCTATTCAAATGCATGATAGATTAGTAGACTTTAATGTAAGAAAATATGAAGTTCCCTTGACAAGATTGAATATTCCACATTGTAAGCAACTTTAAAAAATTATTACTTGTCAACTGTTGATGTACTATCAAGAAATAATATCCACAAATTACCTGGAAAGGCTGTTAAAATACTTTTACCACTTTATGTCTTTAGAGACAGATTTTCTTAATATACTTCAACCAAAACTATTATAGCGAAAGTGTGAATGCAGAAGCAGATATGGTAATCATTGTGTCTCTTATTAAGTTAGAGCTTAGATATTTCCAAAGTTTTGAAACAATGCAACTCTCTTTTTCTTTAAAGCATGTATTTTAATTCACTGTAATAAAGCAACAAATACATGCCAGAGATTAGATAGTAGTTATTGTAAAATCTAATAACGTTTCAAAAACTTTCCAGAAATTAATGAACTCATCAGAGCAATTTTCACTTTTATTTTTTCAGCTTTACTGAGATATAATTTATATATAACATTATATAAGATGTACCACATAATAATTTGATACATTAACATATTGTGAAATGATAACCATAAATTTTAGTTAACACATTGATCACTTCATATAGTTAAAATTTATTTTTGTTTTGAGAACTTTTAATATCTACTCTCTTAACAACTTTCAAATACACAATACAGTATTATTAACTATAGTCACCATGCTGTACATTACCTGTCCAGAACTTATTTATCTTATAACAAGAAGGTTTTGTACCTTTGACTACCTTCACCCATTTCCCCCACTCCTGACACCCCAACTCTGGTAGCTATCAATCTGATTTCTGTTTCTCTGAGTTCAATTTTTTTTCAATTTCACAGACAAGTGAGATCATCTGTTATTTGTCTTTCTCTGTCTGACTCAAGGTCCATTCATATTGTCACTAATAGCAAGATTTTCTTATTTTTATGGCTCGGTAATATTCCATTATATATATTCTTTCATTATCCATTTATCTATAGATGGACAATTAAGTTGTTTCCATGTCTTGGCTATTGTAAATAATGCTGCAGTAAACTTGAGGGTTCAGATATCTCTTTAAGATAGTGATTTCATTTCCTTTGAATATAAACCCAGAAATAAAATTATTGGATAATATGATAGTTCCATTTTTAATTTTTTGAGAATTCTCCATGCTATTTCCCATAGTGGCTGTGCCAGTTTATATTCCCACCAGTAGTGTACAAGTGTTCCTTGTCTCCACTTGTTATCTCTTGTTTTAAATAATAACCATTCTAACATGCGTGAGGTGATATCTCATTGTGATTTTGATTTACATTTCCTTGATATTTAATGATGTTGAGCACCTTTTATATGCCTGTTGGGCATTTGAATATTTTCTTTGAAAAAAAAAATGTCTATTCAGATTCTTTGTCTATTTTTGAATTGAATTATTTTTGCTATTGTATGAGTTTCTTATATATATTTGGGTATTAACTCTTTATCAGATATGTAGTTTGCAAATATTTTCTCCCATTCCATAGATTGTCTTTTCATTTTGTTGACCATTTCTTTTTCTGTACAGAAGCTTTTTAGTTGATGTAGTCTCATTTGTTGATTTTTGCTTCTGTTCCTTATACTTTAGGTGTCATATCCAAACAAATCATTGCCATTTTCCTCTGTTTTCTTCTAGGAGTTTTATGGTTTCTGGTCTTACATTTAGATCTTTATCCATTTTAAGTTGATTTTTGTGTATGGCGTAAGATGGGGGTATAGTTATATTCTTTGTATTTGCATGTCCAGTTTCCCCAGCACTATTTATTGGAGAGATTATCTTTTCTATACTGAGTGTTTTTGCCCCCCTCGTCAAATATTAGTTGGCTCTTGATTCTGTTCCATTAGTTTATGTGTCTGTTTTTATGACAGTATCATATTGATCTGACAACTATAGCTTTAAATTAGGAGGTGTGATGCCTCTAGCTTTGTTCTTCTTTCTCAGTATTGCTTCACATTTTCCTTATTTTTCTTTTTGTTTTGGATAATATAGTTATTTTTGATAAAGCATGTTAATGTTAATTAATAATGGGCTTATTACTGTTATTTTTAAATAGATAAATTTCTTAGTTTAAAATTTAAATATGGTATAAGTATAATCCACATAAATAGAAGTTCTTGTTGGGGAGATTTGCAGAGTGTAAAAGGATCCAGAGATCACAAAAGTTTGAGAACTTTGAGAACCATTGTGCTCTGTCTCCCTCAACCCCTTGCATGCTACATGAACACACACACACACACACACACACACACACACACACTCACTCAGGCAAGCTTGAATTTCTTTCTCAGGTGAGATTTAGACAACAGGAATAAGGTGTGCTTTCTTGTTCTTTTCTTTCTAATATAAAGTCAAGAGCAATTTCTGAAGAAACACAAATGTGTTCAGTGTTGATAGTTCAGTTGCCCTCGGTGAGTGATTGGTAGTTGCCATCTGAGGCGAGCCTTTCAGTCACAAATCTATTCTTGTCTTAACTCTCATGTCCTGGAGACTTGGTATCCTTGAGATGCTATTTACAATGCAGATTTCATAGTGCAGGCATACTATATTTGAATAAATTTCTATATCTGTCTACCAGAAAAAGTTTTTAGGGCACATTTCTGATTCTGAACATATTTCCTACTGTACAAAATCAAATACTAAACATGAAGAAAATGTGTTGGTTTACAAAAACTTTTTCTTGATCTCTTGAATTTAATGTATTATTTAAAGGTATTTTCTACTCTCTAAAACCTTAGCATTTAGCAAAGCAAATTATATTAATTATAATTTTCATAATAAACTTCAAAATATCTGTTTTAAGTCTTTTTAAGGATAGAAACCACTTAATTATTCACATTAAATGATCAAACGTATTTTTAATTGAGGTATTATTGTTCAGATGTACAAGGTAATGATTTGATAGTTGTACGCACTATGAAATAATCACCATAGTAAATCTAGTTGATATCCATTACCTTACATAATTACGATTATTTTTCTTGTAATGAGAACTTTTAAGATTTACTCTCTTAGCAACTTTCAAATATGCAATACAACTTTACAAGCTGTAGTCATCGTGCTATACATTACATCTCCATGACTTATTTAATTTATAACTGGACATTTGTACTTTGTGACCATCTTCACACATTTCTCCCCACCCCACCTCTACTTTTGGAAACCACCAACAGGTCCTCTGAATCTATGAGTTGGGTTTAGTTTTGTTTTTTAAGGTTCCACATATAAGTGAGATGGTATAGTATTTGACTTTTCTTGCCTGACTTATTTCAGTTAGCATAACTAGTCCTTGAGGGTCAACCATGGTTTTCCAAATGGCAAGATTGTATTCTTTTTTTTTTTTTTTATGGCTGAATAATATTCCATTATAAATACGTATGCCACATTTTCTTTATCCATTCATCCATTGATAGATACTTAGGTTGCTTCCATGTCTTGGCTATTGTAAATTCAATAAATGTGGGAATGCATATATATTTGAATTAGTTTGTTTTTTTTGGGGGGGGTAAATTCCCAAAAGTGAAATTGGTGGATCATAAGGTAGTTCTATTTTAAAATTTTCAAGGACTCTTCATACTGTTTTTCATAGTGACAATAGCAATTTACATTCCCACCAATGACACACAAGTGTTTTCTTTTCACCACATCATCATCAATACTTATTTCTTGTCTTTTTGGTTATAGCCATTCTATCAGGTATAAGATAATACTTCATTATGATTTGATTTGCATTTTTCTAATGATTAGTGATGTTGAGAACCTTTTTATGTACCTGTTGATCATCTGTGTGTCTTCTTTGGAAAAAAAAGTCTGTTCAGATTTTCTGCCCATTTATTAATTAAATAATTGTTGCTATTGGGTGATATGAGTTCCTTATATATTTTACATATTAACCTCTTATCAGATAAATGATTTGCAAATGTATTCTCTCATTTAGCAGGTTGCCTTTTTATTTTGTTAATTGCTTCCTTTGCTGTGCAAAAGATTTTTAGTATGATGTAGTCCTATTTATTTATTTTTGCTTTTGGTGCTTTTGCTTTTTGTGTCAAATTTAAAAAAAAAATTATCATCAAGACCTAAATCAAGGAGCTGCCTATGTTTTATTGTTTTGTTTGTTTATTTCTAGGAGTTTTATGTTTCAAGTTTTATCATTAGGACTATACATTTTGACTTAATTTTTGTGTATGATGTAAGATACTGGTACAGTTTCATTCTTTTACATGTAGCTGTTCAGTTAATATGTTTTTCTTGCATGAATAAATGAATGAATAATCATTTATATAACATTTTTCTTTTATAATAGACTTAAATGGACAATTCTAATATATATTTCCCCCAAGCTACTGTTCTTAAACAATTATTAAATTTATTTTAACATGATTAAATTTATTTTTACCTCTTTATATGTATATGTTCTATGTATTTGACTGCACATTTTTCTAAGTTGTCTACCAATTAGAGAAAATTAAGAGGAATGATATTCATTTTCACATCTTTTCAATTTAGATAATGGAGATGCTCTGTTTGGATGAGGCTGATTTAAGTAGCTCCCTTGACAAATTCATATTCATACTTCAGCTATTCCAGCATTGTGGAAAGCTATTTTCATCAGGTCAAGTACTGAATTCATTAGCTATTTATCAGACGCTTGGCATTAAGTGGTATTAGCTTCCTGGCAGAGGGTTTGGGACTTGAAATTTTCCATCATAACTATATCTTGCATTTAGGTCAGTTATATGTTCTATAGAAATATGGCTTCTAAGTCTGCAGAATAATCCCACAATATTATCCATTCTGTTTTCTTCTCCTTTTGTCTTCATATTTATTATACTACAAATTGCCTGTTTTGGGACTTTTGAACAAGTTAAATTTTAAAGTTTTGCTTTTCTCTATTTCTAATCTATTTCTTCCCAAAGAGAGGAGGAATTAAAAATAATATTACTATCTGTGCTCTTTATACCAATTTCTACTTTTTAAATCAATTTAATTCTCATAAAATCTTTGTTATTTCTATTTTTCCTGAGTATTCAGAGAGATAAATTAATTTTCTAGAAAATAAATTGCTAACAAATGGTGGTGATGAAATTTGTTTTTGGATTTCTTTGATTATAATAATTATTCTCCATTATTACATTGTTTCCACTTTTTAAAAAGCATGAACCCCAGTCTATTAAGTTTTAGTAAGAATTAGAAGATTAGTAATTACCTTATGTGTCACGTTTCAATTTTTGTTTTTTTGGTCTATTCTTGGTTCATTAATAAATACACATACAAAATCATAAGTATTGATATGGGCTTTATCTTTACTTTCTCTTTATAACTCCAAGTGCTTCTGTTACAAATTCTTTTTTTCACATCTATTAGTTTTCAGTTTTCAATCTGGTTTGACTTTTTCAGTTTAAATAATGATAGCTCGATCATAACAAAAGCTAGTTGTCATTGCATTATGCAAGGCCTGTGATAAGACACTGTCTCAATTAACCATACAGCAAACTGGGGAGCAGGGATTGTTCTCATGGAGGAAGTGGGTGGTCAGATTGCAAAGATTTGTGTGAATCCAGGAGAAAAGGCATAACCACTTTTTGCTCAGGGGAATGAATTTCCTCCCAAACCTCTAGATTTTAGCTCATTATTTCCAAACTGAAAGCTATAATCCAGGTTATAAGACCACTTTTATAATCTAAATTATTAAAATCACTACTGTTTTGACATTATGCAAATATGTCAAGTATAGAAAGTCTTGGTAGATGACTTATTATCCCATTATTACATACCACATGTATAAGTTAATTATTTAATAGGACTTGTTTTAGAGGAAATATTAAATTTCTATTGCACCATTTGTTGACTATTTTTAAAGTATTTGAAACAGAACAATGACAAGAAAGAAATAAAACCAGAGCCCAGAAATAATTATTAATATTTGATATTTATCTTTATAGACATGTATTTATTTGCAAAAAATAAAACATCTTGCCTGGTAAACTGATTTTTATCTTGACACATTACCAAATAATTTGTGTGCCATTAAATATTTTTTATCATCGTCATTTGATGTATGGATAATATTCTATCTTTTGTCTTTGTCAGACTTTCTTTAACCAATATTATATTTCTCTTCATTTAGGCTAACATAAGAGAAATTCTGTTAAGAATATTGTTTTATTTATTCATTCAAATATATAATGAGTATTTACTATGTGTCAATCTTTGATCTTCATATATGGTATTAAAATGTATATGAATAAAAATATTTTCCCTTTTGTGAAAGAAAATGAGAGTGATAGACAATGAAATAGACTAGTGAAGTATTTTATCATGTTACTGTGATAGGGTGTTATAAGAAGGCATAGCATCTACTCACATCCCAATTTCAGATGTATTAGAAAAAACTTTTGGGGGAGATTTATTCAAAAACTTGTAATAAAGACAGTTGTGCACTCTAATTGTTCCATATATTCATCTCCCCTCCCTACTTCTAAGCACTTCGGTGGATACATCTTGCTAGTTTTAGCTTCTGACATTGGACCAGAGATCCAGCTCTAGCATTGCAAATCCCTCTGAGATTCAATTTCTTCATATGACTTCCAGGGTCTACTACTATTCTGATAATCTAATTTTCTCTGAAAGTAACATCAATTGAATTAAAATGATAAAGGAATTATTTTAGCTATTCGGTCAGAATTCCTTTCTGAGAGTAGCAATCATTTATCTAATAAGCTCTTGGTAAAAGAGTTTCTTTTTTTTTTCATGCTTTATTCTTAGTATTCTCACTAGTATGCAATATATTTTTTTTCAATACACTGATCCCATAGATATCAGCTGCTAAGGTATTCAATGATAAGAAGATGCTCTTCTTTTTATAAGTATTTCAATTAAAAAGCTGAAAAAAAAATCCATAAGACCTAAAGGAATGAAGCAGTATGGTTGGGAATTTAGACACCGAAGTTGGCTTCACAGTAAATGTTTTAGCTGAAAGGCCCTTTCAATTACCATCTAAATTAAAGGCATAGGCAGTTACTTATACATAGCACTAGACCAGCAAGATAGAATTAGCTTTATAAAAAGAACGTGTGCATTTTTCTGTGTATATTTCTACTTGAAATTTGCTATAATTTCTGATGTTTATTTTAAGAAATTGTCTTCAATGAATCTCAGGGAATTTTATTATTGCTTTGACTAAAGATGTGGTATAAAATTTTATTAGTTTTTATTCTATTACAACATAATATTCATGGCATCATTTTCAGCAATTAAACTCTTTATGATGGGCCAAATTCTGCCACATGCAGTGGGCTAGGTGTTGTGAGGTGGAGTTGTTTAGTGTTTTGGGGCTCTCACCAAGCTGTTTCTACAAAGGGAGAAAGTGTCTTGTCTTACCTTAACATCTAATTAAAAATAGAATGTCTTTTTATGGAAATTAAAATGTTTTCATTTTATTGTAAATGGTCTATTTAGCACTCCTAATATTTCTTTTATATAGATATGCTTTAAAGTACTTGGATGGTGAGTGGAAAATAATTAAAATATAAAAAATAACTTTCCTCAGAGATTATATTATATGAGTTCAGGTTCTAGGAAGTTGGGTATCAGTTAATTTCACAGAGAGAGCACAAGATATACGTAATGACACGTTTATCTGTATTCTGACTATGACTGCTCTCCTTCATTGCCATATATCCTAGTCACGTCTACCAAACAGTTACACTGGGGAACAGTGTCTTGTATTTTGGTGAACTTCTAAGTATTTGTAGCTTTAGATTGAAGTAAGTTTGGGATACTAATAAATCCCAAAAGAAATGTACCAAACTGTGTGGTTGGGGAGGGGAGATCTATAGTATTCATCAGTAGATAATTGAGTTTTGAGTGCTTTCAAGAGTTTTAAATTTATAAGAAAATCACTAAATAATCTTGAGCTTTCAGCTGAAGAACAAGTCAACATTATGGCCAGGCAGAAGATCAATAATGTTGTTCTTGTTGTCATGTGACAATACATTTAATATTTGCCTGGTGTAATTATAATGTTAAATATAGTTAGGTGAATAGTTGTCCATCACCAGAAGAAAGTCCCTTCTACTCTTGGTTCTGGGGAATTTTTTCAAATTTTCTATCATCAATTTCCAAATAAATGACACTGGAGAGGTTGATTTATTCTGTGACCTGGTCAGGATTTTGCAAACATCCAGCTAGATATCTAAAAATCTAGTAATAAACCAAATTATTTGATTGCATTTGAGGATCTAAATTTCTATTTTGGTAATTTTAGTGTAAGGTAATTTTAGTGGTACTTTGTGGCATGGACAGTTTGATTCATTTTGATATCCTTCAGAGTGCCTTCTGTAGTGCATATATCAGATATCATATAAACATCCATTGAGCTGAGTTGTTTTCATGACTCTATGCTTACATGCTTTAAGTAGTTTTCTCTCTTCTATGTCAACCCAAGAATTGTATTGACATAGTATGAAAACCCTCATCTGAAATGCTACTGGTCACAAATGAATTACTTATTTTTCTCATTCCATTCTCAGTTTTGAACCTGTATAAGGATTCTATGTTAGTCTGGATTTCCCCAAAATAAGATCCTAAGACAAACAATTGAGCACAACATGTTTTGGGGGAGGCAGAGATAAGGTGTAAGATAATTTTAAGAAGCATGGTGAAGAAGTGAGGAAGCTAAGTAGGGAAGGTAGACGAGGCCATGAATGATATGTTTATGTGTAGGGTAACTGGAGTTCAATCTTGCTATGTAACTTCTGAGAGATAATATTCCATATTACCTTAAATTTAGACTTAAAACCTCTCTCTCTCTCTCTCTCTCTCTCTCTCTACATGTGTGTGTGTGTGTGTGTGTGTGTGTGTATATATATATATATATATATATATATATAAAATCCTGATTATCTTTTTACTCAGTTTGACTTCTACAGTTTATTTTACTGTTTCAAGTTTCTTGCAGATTTGACATGACCAGATAGTTATTGATTACATTCAACCAGGGCTGCTCCCCAAGACCTCAGCCCAAAAGAGCCTTCTCAGTGTAGAAGGCATTTCTGTTGAAATAATACTAGCAGCTCTGGGGTTCTAAGTAGCTGCAAACTAGTTGTTTACTTTGCAATAGCAGTAGTAGTGTTCATTGGTGCTGCCAGGAAGGACAGTTAAGTTTTTCCTTCTGTTATTCTACTCTTGCTACAAAAGTCCAGTTAAGTTCCTCTTATTCCATGAAACCATCTCACAATGGATTCTAGTAGAGTTTTTCTCTATATCAAATATTTCTGACTTTTTATTCAGTTTTGTAACCTATTTTCAAATTATTTCATACCTTAGTATCTGTATACAAAATATGAATCACTTTGGATCTGATCTCTGTACAATAAAGTTTCAAATTCAATCTCTTTCTCTTTTTAACAATGGGAAAATGGGCAAGAAGCACCTGCCATTTTGCAGAAAGGTAGATTCCTTATTGAGGGTTACCAAAATAACCATTTATTTTTGTGATGATATTATTTTTCATCTGCCAATCACCTTTAAGCAATCTTCAATTTAAATATTAGACATAAACAGGAGTTTGTGGATGTAAACATACCTAGAAATAGTTTACTATGAGAAATTATGCAAGTGCTTTTCTAAACAATTAAAATATATAGCAGATTTTTTCTGCCTGTAATATGTAAATTAGAGAAAAAAACTAGATTACTATATAGATATATGATTAAATAATTCCTCCTTAAATTGAGGTATCAAACAAATAAAAATTTGTAATAGTAATGTAATAGAACATAGATATTTTTCCCACCTTTTACTTATAAAAATCTCTTTGTGTGTACTAGTATTTATCTTATTCTCATAAATTCAAAGTGTAATGATGTGGTGATAAATGTTAATAATCAGCTCTTTAAGAAAACAGCACCTATTTGTAGTATTTGTTGATTATCATGGTTTAAATAATCCCACCACATTCTATTTTAACCAGCCTACATCATGTCTTGTTGATATGGACATGGAATCAGGAACAGATGTGCAGTGGCACACCATTATGATATTCTCACATAAAGAACAATAGACATAAAGAATCCCAGGAGTATAGGTAATAGTAAAATAAAGTAAAATACTTTGAAAATGATTACTTTAGGGTATTTATTAAATTTCTTACTAACAGGATTCATTTAATTTTGTTTATATAATTTAATTTTTGATAATGATTTGTTTAACAATTGGCTTACAAAATTCTTGATGATTTAACAGTTGCCCTTGGTGAGCCAGTTGATTCAAGCACACCATTTATTTTAAATTGGCCCTTTAAAACGTCATATTTTCCTTTTTCTTGTCAAGACTGCATAGCACACAGAGCAATGTTAAGTTCAACACATTTCTCATGTACCTAATCTGTCTAAGATTTGGTTTATTGAATTAATATCCCAATATGTTGTATTATCATTTTATTTCTGGTTCATCCCTCTATATAACTTTTCTCCTCTAAAATCCTAAAATAGAAAAGAAACTGGCATCTTAGTTTAAAACCTTGACTTGCTTTATTACTTTAAAAAGACTGCTTTATGAGTGTAAGTGTTAAATATTTAAGTAAATCATGCAATTTCTCAGAGATTAACTAAAGATAAAATTTTAGACTTGAAATTGAAAGTATAAAAATATCTTGAAATTCTCATTCAATGACTGACAAAAGCTCCCTTCTTCCTTTATGGCCAGCCCTGATATGCCAGGGCCATTATAGTTTCATAAGAGAATTGTAAACCTTCTTGACATCTATGAGGAGGATGTACATACAACCATCAGCCCAAGGAACACTTGGAAGACATTTTGATGATTACTTAATTTTGTCCTCTAATTCAGGTTATTACTTTTCAGGATTTTAACACATGTGATTGACACATCAGGCATTTTATTATTATTTCAGATTGACCACAGTAGATTTAGATAAAGCTTTTCATTTGGGTTATTTCACATTCCATTTACATGCACAGTGAAAAGAAAGTATGATGATGGAGAGCCTTGAATGAGCTGGTTACCTTCAATTTCTTTGGCCAGTTTTGAGCAGTTTATATTTCTTTACTGTGTCAGCACAAGTTATTATTGTACCCATAAATCACTGCACTTGAAACACTATGATTTTCTATAAAAACTAAGGGAAAATGATTATAAGAGAGTAATTTTAGCATCTTTAGAGGACATTTCCAGTAGAATATCATGTTAAGTATGGATAATGTTCTCTAATATAATCAGTAATATTTATTTTAGTTCTCCCCTGATTTTTATTTTTTTACTTCTTTTAAATTCAAAAACACTGGAAGTTGACAAATCTATTTTTTTAAAAAAACTTAGAGTGAAAACATTGGATTTAAAATGCATTGATATGCTGGATAGTCTGTGGCATTAAGTTTGGAAAACTGAGAAAAAGCCTAAGAACTAAAAGCTATTTTACTTTAATACAATAGTGATCATTCTCCTAGTGTCTGGCCTTCCAATGTCATTTCTCTTCTGATCTTGCTCAGCGGCATGAAAATTAAGTGACATTCAGGAACAAATCCTCTGACAGATAGGTGGATGAGAGATGGTTTGTTGGTGATCTTAGATTTCACTTTATTTTCTTTCCTCTTCATTTCTCTCACTTGCTATTTTTTATTTTAATGTGAAAACTTATTGATTTTGAAAGTAAGGTCATTATAAACAGTGAATAAGATAAGAATTCCTGATGGTAATGATTGTACATCATAAATACAAAAACTTAGCTTTAATTTTTTACTCAAATATTTAAGAAGCAATAACAAATAATACTTCCTCTGATTTTAGTAAAGAAAATTTGATTCATAGCAGCATTTCAAAATAACTTTTATATTATGAAAAATTTCAAACACACACAAGTAGAGAAAGTAACATATGAATAACAATGTCCACATTATCCAGCTTCAACAGTTATAGTTATCACATTTCTCTGATTTTATTACATCTACTTTCCTCACATCCTTTGTCCTGAATTATTTTAAAACAAATCTCACTCATTATATTATTTAACTTATAAATATTAATTCAGGATATGGCATTTTTATCAAATGTTTTATTTTGTTTATCTATGTCATTTACAGATATTAAGCAAAAAATTTTCTTACAGAAGATACTAGCTCCACATTTTGTCACGTCACCTCCCTCTTTGAGACTCATTTTTTTCCTCTCTCATTTGGCAAATTCAACTCAGGCAAAACACAAAAACAAACATACAAAAGAAAACCCATCTCAATAAATGAACAACAAAGGTATCTGTAAATCAGGAGCAGATAGCTATTTAATAGAAAAAAATTGGGGAGAATTATATTCCATAAGGTGACAGTACTCAGAAAAAGAGGTACTATGGTATGCTGTAAATACATAATCTTGAGTCACAATTCCATTAATAATTACTGGGTGAATTTGAAAAGAACCAACCAGAGTCTCAGTTTTCTTATTTACTGACACTGACAAAAATATACTGTTAACCTTTGTACAATAGTTATATGAATTAAATGAAATAATGTAAGCAAAAGTGTTTGTAAGCAAAATAACTTGATAGATTTTTACACAAAGAGTAGCGGTGTCTTACATATATGAGAAATTCAGTGATATGTGCTCTTATTTGAGACATTGTCTCTCTCTTTCTTTTGAATATTTGATATCTTTAAAACAACTTACTTTAGCATGTTAAAAAATCTTTTTTTATATTCTGGCTTTTGTAAAATTATTGTTTTTTTATACATCTGCTTTTTACTAAAATTATTTCCTTGAGCTGTAATAAAATTTTCTCCTCTAAAGCTTGCAAAAGTTATCAAGACCTCTCATTTTCATTTTCATTAAAATTTGTCCTCACATGAAAGACCAATGGGTTGAATTTCTTTAGCTATAATTAAAAACAAATTAGTCTCAACGTAATAAATTTCTTCATTATCTCTTCCAAATGTACTCTCTCTATAGTTCCTTTGAAGTTAGTTTAAAATTTTAATTCAACTTCTTAAAAAGTGGTTAAAACTTTAAAAATGCATCATTGACTTAATGGCCAATAGAAACATTAGAATTATCACCATTTCAATTCACTTTTTAAATTTACTATTAATCAGACATCCAGTATTTAACTGACATTTATAACTATATAAAACTATATAAAATTATCCATGAAAGAGGTATATATTTATTAAATTACATAGGTTGAACATATCCATCTTAGTAGTATAAAACACAGTGTTAACTATAGTTACCAATATGAAAAAAATTAATCATATGAAGATGCAGCGGTACTTTGAGAAAAAGAAGAAAGATACACATTAATAGAGAGCAAGAGAATATGGGGCAGATTGATTGAAAATAAAATTCATGGACAACTGCATAGGAAATTACTTTGCTTCTTGTGTTTAATTAGAAATAATCAATTAAAAAATATATAGCTATTTTCAATAATATCCATTCTTATGTCTCTTATTCACTGGGTATGTTTAAAATTTCAGAACTCAAAATATTCAATTCAGTCCTAGCACAAAGATCGAATTCAACTTTTATTGACTGAATAGTAATGATAATAATAACTATAATCAATAGTAATACAAACAGTAATATAATATTTTTGAATGCTAACTATCCCCCGAACACTTCAGTAAACCTTTAAATCAGTGCTAAAAAGAGGATATCATTATTATTTCCACTTTACAAACAAACAATAGAAGAAAACAAAATTGCTGGCTTAGAGATACTATAGAAGTGGCCCTCAAAACATTGTATTTCAGGTCTGTTTCCAGGGAATAAACTCTTAAACCCTCGGTGATGCAATTTTCCATTGACTAAAAGTTATCCTGAAGCGTTAGTGCTCTTAACCCTGCGAAAGAAACAAATGTGAATCGTCTGTTAAGAAATATAACATTAAATTATTTCACAGTTTTTATATAGAATACCTGGCTTCAATCAAAAATAGTCTGTCACATGAGGAGATTAGATGTGATGAACAAAACCCAGGAGAAATGATAGATATTAAGGCAGAGTCACAGGTTACCAGTGTAGATAGTGAAATTATTATAATCGTTCCAGTAACAGCATTATATACAAGCAGACTTTAAAATAACCATGCTTAATGTGTTCACTAACATTTTGTAAAGAAAGAATTTCTATAGAAACTGGAAACTCTAAAAAGATCCAAAAGATACACATGGGAATACTGAAACCAAACTTAAGAAACAGATGAGACATAGTTGAAAACTTGAAGATAAGTCAAAAGAAAATATTGGGATTGAAAGATAGAAAATTGATGTAAAATAGAGAGTGAAAGGTATAGCACAGTAAGTGGCTATGATAAGCATATTATTGAATCTTAATGAACTGAAGAGAAAATAAGATAGAAGAAATATTTGACCAAATATTTTTCTGCCAAAGATCATCGTCACAAATTTAAGGAGACCGCTGAACACGAAACAGGATTTAAAAAAAAAAAAAATCACCTTCAGCCATCTTACAATGATTTATAAAATTTGAACACAAAGAGAATAATATGGAAAGTGCCCATATAAAAAAGATACATGAACATCAAAAGAATAGATTGCCAGTGACTTTTCAACAAAAGCCATGATACAAGAGAATTATTAATATAAATTGATTTTAAAAAGCATCTGTCAATCTAGTATTCAACAAAGAAAACGTTTATTTCAGGAAATAAATGTGAAATAAAAAGAAAGGTTAAAGAATTTCTCATGTATGCATGCTATAAAGAAATAATAAAAAGTGATTTTCAAGCATCAGGAAAATATTCTAGATGGAAATTCAGAAGAGGTTGAAAGATTATTTTACTGAAGAGTGAAAGTAGAGTAATAGTGAGACTAAATCTAAGTGAACATAGCCTTTATAACAACTACAATAATAATAACAATGTCTTCTGGGGTTTAAATATCTGGAATTAAAATATAAGCAACAATAGCATATAAGTGATGCAAGAGGATACTAAACATATGGGGAAGAAGGAAATTATAGAGAGTAAATTTAACTTTTGATATATGAAAAGATATATGTTTTATCTTTTAGAGTAATAGTTACAATATTTAGTAAAATAATTTATGTAACAAGCAAATATGGGAGAAAATGGAATAATTAAAAAGCTATAACTCATCTAAAAAAGACAAGAAAGTAGTAAAAAAGGTGGTTCGAAAAAGAAGAAATATAAAGAACTTTTTATTAAGGTAGTAGACATAGACCCAAATATATAAATAATTACATTACATATTTCTGCTACAATTAAATTACAATTCACAGACTAGATAACAAATAAAAATACTACTGTATGCTAGTTTCAAAAAAAAAAATCACATCTTCAAACTTAAGGATATAGAATGGTAGAAAGTAAAAGACTAAAATAAATATGTATGATGTAAACACTAACCCAAAGTAAGCTGTAGTAGCTATATAAATAACAAAACAGTAGACCTTAAGAAAAGTGTTATTAAATGTATAGAAGTAGAGGTACAATTTATGATATTAGAGTATTAAATTCATCAAGAAGATATAACAATTCTAAATGTGAATGAAACTAATATAAGCTTAAAATATTTTTAAAAATCAGAAAAAAGTAAGAAAAAGACAAATTCACAATCACATGAGTAGACTATAGCATCTTTTTCTCAGTAAGTGATCGAACAAGTAAACAATTATTATAGATTTGAGAAATACAATTTATATTCTGCTTACTCTCATTATCCATACTTCAGTTCAGGTTTCTATTTTGAATATTTATTACACTGATTTAATTTTTAAAAGTTTATTTTCAACCAGATAATCAAGATCAATATCAAAAGTGGTAAGTCATTTTGATATGATGTGATGAAAATGACACTTTTCCTTTGAGATCTTTCTCTACAAAAACACATGCATGGTGCAGTCTGAATATTTATGACCTTCCAAATTCACTTGTTAAAATCATAACACCCAAAGATGATGGTATTGTAGGTGGAGCTTTTGGGAGGTGCTTAAGTCATGAAGTTTCCATGGGATTAATGCCTTATAAAAGAAGCTTCAGTAGTCCCTTTTGCCAAATGAGGATCCAACATGAAGTCTGCAGTCATGCTAAGCACCCTGATCTTGGACTTCCAGGCTCTAGCACCATGATAAATAAATTTCTGTTTTTTATAAGCTACCCAGCCTGTGATATTTTATTATAGCAGCCTGAATGGACTGTGGCGACCCATAGCTCCAGTCTAATAATGAGAAAAATATCAGACAGATCCCTGAGGGACAGTCTACAAAATACTTGATCCATACTTCTTAATATTGTCAAGGCCATCAAAAACAAGAAATGTCTGAGAAATACACTAAGAGGAGCTTAAGAAGACATGATGATTAAATGCAATATAGTATCCTAGATAGAATCCTGGAAGAGAAAAGGGACATAGGGTAAAAACTAAGAAAATTTGAATAAAGTATGGAATTTCATTATAATAATGTATCAGTATTCATTCACTAATTGTAACAAATATACCTTACTATTTATAAGATGTTAAAAATAGGAGAAAGTGAGTGTGGGGTATAGGTAATACTTTGTGCTATCTTTGCAAATCTTCTGTAAATCTAAAACTATTCTAAACAATAGTTTCTTAATAAATGTTTATCATTACATTGTACACTTGAATGTTACATCACATATTTAGAAACCTTAATGTTAAACATGCTTGACATTCAATAAATATTTTTTAATAAATAAACATAATAGTGTTACTTTAGTAAACAAAATATCATAACTGTAATTAAAAAAGAGTCCTAGTTTATATCCTACCCACGACACTTAATCATAGTTTAACCTTGACTATGACTAAGTGTAACTTTACCAGCCTAGTTTTCTAATTTGTAAAATTGTCATGATATTGGCTATTCTTAAGTATTGTTTTGAGAATTAAATGAAATAACATATAATTTTCTAGGTCCACACAGCTATCAGATATCATCAAGATGTAACAACAACAGTAGACATTAATGAATAATTTAAGTGAATTGCAGTTGATGAATGAGACTGATTAAGCCTATTACACTAAAAGAATAAAATATTCTGAAAATACATGCTATAACTCAATACCTGCTTTTACTCCAATATTTATAGTCTTTTTTGATGTTTACATAAATTTATTCATCATATATAGCACAGATTAAAATAAAACCTTAATCGTAGTAAAATCCAAGAAGTTGTATTCCACTGACATGTACATCCTTTCTAGAATTCCTTAGAGATTGCATAAAATGGATATTCTCTATGTCAGTTTCCTAGTCATGATGAATGAAGCTTGTAACTAATGCTACTATGGAGCAGAAAAAAATTGTCTAGCCTCTTGTAATCATCTGTCAATGGTTTAGAATGACAAATTAGATGGCTGCTGTTAAATAACACCATCAGGATTCATGTTTCTTCACCTCTTTTGATGCATATAATGACTATAATTGCCTGCCTTCTCTAATCAATCACTGGAGAAAATGTCAAGAAATATAAATGGCATTGAAACCCTTATAACTAGACGTTTTAGATAATTATTGATGACATTGCTTAATCCCTAAAATATTTGATTCTTTCTCTGAGGTCTTTTTGAGTACAAAAAATATTTTTCAGGAATAGAATTTTACAAAATTGTTTTCTTGTGGCATTTGTAAATATTTAAAATGGACCAAAGGATATAATTATAGCATAAAATAAACCTAACCCAAATTAAGATGTCTTTTTATAATTGTCTTTATTCAGGCATCAAAAAATATTCAAATACTTGGAAAATATGGTACTCAATTTCAAGTTCATATTTAATTTTCATTGCATAGATGTAGCATATGTTCTCTTAAATATCTTTACACATATCATTTAATGCCTGTAAAAACAATTGGGAATTATTCCCTTTCCACCAGTTATCCAAGGAGGTTCAGTTAATAAGTGGAATTGCTGGGCTTCTAAACTATATGCTCCTTTTCCAAAGCCATAGCCATCTTAAAGAATAAGCATTACGTTTATAAGCTTACCCTGTAAAGGTATGCCTTAGTTTAGAAATGTAGGACATACAAAAGTACCTATATCAAAGTAGACAATGACACATAGCGATGTTCACCACTTACAGTGCTCAACTGTATCCAGAAACCAAACAAATATATTAGAGTAGGCAGTTGAAAATAAAGAGTCAGCTTTATCATCTTCCTGTTGATTGTCTTCACAGTTGAGTTTACATAAGATTTTATGTCACTAGTCAGGAATCTTTTTTACTGATTGGTTTCTCTTGCTTTACTCCTAAAAACTCCATAGCATTATTGCTATATTTGTTATTTCTTACTTATTACTCCTTATGTGATTTTTTGAAATACCAATATTTTAAGCTGTTATTATGCTCTTTTTCACACTTTTTATTTGCAGTTACTCATTTTTTAAAAATTATGTTGGTCTTTATTCTATGATATCTATTATGTTTATTATTTTGGAGGTCAATATAGAATTTTGAGAGATAATTTTCCAAGCATGACTGCTGAAAAATATGTCTGATTTTCTTCTTTTTAGAATTTACGTTCTAATACATAGAGTTTAATTTTATAATTTACTGTGTATTATGCATTCAATATTTCAGTAAATGATATCCCAAAATAATTATTTTTAACTATAAACATCATTATATGTGTTATAACTAGTATAATTATTTCACTAAGTACATCAACTTAGTTCCTTAGCAAACAAAAGTGAAAAACTCTTTATTGGGAAAAGTAATGAAAAGGACACTCAGTCTTTATTTCAACTCTATTGCTATATTGAATAGTGTCAATGATATGAATGTATTCCTATGCCATCACCTAAAAAATTGGAAAGTTATTTTTCATTCTGTCACTCACCTCATTCTTAACACTTCAAAAAAAAAATCCCAATATCCGTGATTAGCATTATTATAATATATAAGTATCTAATAGTAACTTGTCTAACGATTTTCAATAGTTTTCAGCCTTAATTTATGAGTTAAAATTTACTCAAAGAACTAAAATTAATTCAACATGTATTGATATTTTAGGAGAAGGAGACAAAAAAAGCATGGTGCTGTAGCCTTCAAGGAATTCACAAAAATATACACCAAATTGAGACAGCTAATTTGGATACAGGGAAAAATAGGCTGGAGTCTAAAATGGAGGGAACTGAGATCAAAGCCCAAGGAGACCATTTGAGAAATCTTTGTGCAGAATCATAAACTTATAGGCTATCAGGAGCTGATGATTTCGGCCAACATTCTCACTTGAAAGTTAATGAAATAAACAGAATGCTAAATAACTTGCTCATTATGCACAGCCAGTTTATTGATAAAGCTGGATAAAATTCCCAAGTGATCTTGATTGCCAGATCATTTAAGAAGGATTTTTAAAGACAGAAAGGTTTTTCTCAGGTAAAGTTAGAGAATGATTTTAGGTCTTAGAAAGATCAGGATAAAGCGGTGGATGTGGAAAAAGTAGAGGAAAATGAGGTGGAAAAAGTTTGAGCCTTATACAGCATATAGGATGCCGTGGTTAAAAGCCTAGAATGCATTGCCAGGTACTATAGACTGAACTGTGTCCTCCCCAGATTCATATAGTCCCAATATGACTGTATTTGAAGATATAAACTAAAAGAAATAATTAAAGTTAAATGAGGTCAAAAGGGTGGGGTCCAGATCCTATAGACTTAATCTCCTTACAAGGAAGAGACACCAGAGAGGTAAACTCATACTCTCCTCTCTCTCCCCTTAGCCCTCCCTCTCTCTGTTCCCTCCCTCTCCCTCTTTTCCTTCCCCTCTCTCCAGAAACCAAATTAACTGGCATATTGATCTTGGACTTTCAAGCCTCCAGAACTGTGAGAAATAAATTTCTGTAATTTAAATATCCAGTCCTTGGCATTTTATTGTAGCAACTGGAGCAGACTAAGACAACAGGTAGTTATGAGAAAGGGAGGATACAGTTTAAGATAGCATGAGACAGATGGGTGAGGACTTTGTATAACATGCAAAGCAGTTTGGATTTGATTTTTCTTTTTATAAAATCACTGCTGTAATAACTTTAATTTATCTTGCTTTTTACAGAATTCTATGAATAATTTTTAAAAAGCATTGCCTTACTCCACCATGTTTCTCTGACAATTGTTAAAGTGAGCAATGAGTATGTCGACAGCTTCAGTATCCGCACCTTGCAAGAATTTCAGACCAACCAGCCACACATCAGTGAGCTTGGCAGCTTTTCTATCTTGTATTTCATGCAATGGCATACCCACTCCGACGGTAAACCTATACAGCCAAATCTACACAACACACTGAAGAATCGGTGATGATTAGCAAATTAGCTAGCTTTGGTACAGAGCTGTCCTCGCTTGTCCATGACAACCTGGAAGGCAGTGTTGATACTGGCAACTGAGCATCGAGAATGACGTTTCATCTGGTAAATAGTCTGGTGTCCTTTCCCAGGATTGTGTAGGGTGATTGACATGTGTGACATATTTCTTGATATATTTTCTTAAAACATTTTCTTTTTCTGTTGAAATCTTCCTTTGATTACAAGTTGGTTATTAATAACTATAGAACCACTTGTACCCAACTCAGCCAATAAAAATAAAAAATATTTGGACTGATGATGTAACAGTTTATAGATATCTGTAAGATTGACAAAAAAGGTTTTTGTTGTTGTTCCTACTCAGGAGAACTGTGGCGGTTTCATGACAAATATCCTTTTCTTTCCAGCAACCATATCTGGATTCTTTTCCCTCATGACATTGAACTCTGGATTCAGCAGCTCCTCATAGATGTAGTCTCTTTCTGAGTCTGCCCAGCAGGGTCTGGTTTCTGAGTTTGAGATACCATCATATTTTTTGCTATCATCATTTCCAAAGATTCGTTTTTCTCTAGAATTTCATCTTCATCTGGGAACCTGACATTCTTCTTTTTCTTCTTTTTATTGCCAAGCATAATGTCATGGTCATCCTCTGGTTCAGCTGATTCTGAAACATCACTTTCAATGTTAGAATCCTTTACATCTTCGGCTTCTCCAATATCAAATATCTTTTTGTTTGTTTGTTTGTTTTTCTTCTTTTGTTTTGATTAAAAAAGTTTAAGTTATCTAGATCGTTAGAAGCATCTTTTTTCCTATTGTCCTCTTGATTGCTTTTAAATTTTTGTCCTCGGTTGCTTCTAGCTTCACTTCTCTTGTTTCTGAGGTTGGGTTTCTTTTGTCTGGGCATCCCCTTCCTCATCTAACATAAAAGGCTTCTTCTTCTTTTTCTTCTTGCTTATAGTAGGATCAAAAATCATTTCGTTCCGGGACATGGCTGTGGCTCAAGCGGGCTCAGCAAGGACCGGAAGTCGGTCCAGTCAGCCCCGGGCCCCAGTGGCAGCTCTGCTCCTGCCAAGACCTCTCCCAACCACCGCACTAGGTTCTTGCCTGGATTTTATTTTTTTAAGCATTAAAAGCCATAAGTGATTTTTAAGTAGATGAGTTAAAAAAAAAAAAAAGATTAGAAAGATGGAAGATGCTCAGTAACAGTGCGAATCTTCAAGGAGAACAAGCAGGACATTATTTTGTTCCCCAATAACGAGTTACTTAATAAGGGCTTGAACTAGGATTGAAGCAGTGAGGATGAGGGAAATGTGTTTATGAAGTGTTGGTTGGGAGAAATTCTCAGATTTCAGTTACCCTTAGACATAGACCCCAAAGGACAACATTAAACATGATTAGAATTATGGTTGTGATATCAACTAGATAGAGAAAATAAAGGTTGTAACTGGTTTTTCTTATTTTGCATTTTATTAAACTAAAGTAATTGAAATAAATTAAAACTGAAATGACAAAATGTATTTTATAATTTGTTTTAGAAGTTTTATTTGTTAAAAATAATTTAAAAGAATGATGTTATAGAAAAAAGGTAGCATAACTATTTGGGGAAACTTTAAAGATTATGGAATAAAGCCCAAGTTTATACAATATCGTGATTAAAGTTAAAAAAATAGGGCAAAATAAATATTTTCGTTACTAAAAGCAGGGAAAAAGGTGAGGGATGATTTATTGGCACATGGTAGATGAAAAAAAAACACACTATATGTATCTTGATTTGCATTAGAATATGTAATAAGTCCCAAATTGGCATATTTTCTTTGAAAGACCCTGGAAAATGCAGAAATACAGGTGGAAGAAAAAGGTCAATACTTCCCTATCAAAAGAATGTACATAAATATTTAAACATAGTGTGGAACCAGATGACATCTGACATCCATTTCTGCTCTAAAATTAACATTAAAATTCCATTACAGGTTTTTAGAACAATTAAAACTGGGACTAATATTTGATCATAAATAAAATACATATATAGAGAACTCAAAGTACACTTTTATTAGATGTAACTGTGCAGTTATTTTTATCCTTTGCTGAAATCCAAACATAGCAGAATATTGGGAGAGAGTTTACATGAATAAAATATTGGAATTGTTAATTACTGCAGGCAATAAATTTATTTAGAGCTATCTTAGAAAATAAGATCTGAACAAATGAGATAAAGAATGAATTTAATCAATTGCACTTCTCAGAATACTGAGCACAGAACAGAAATTTAAAATTTTATTTTTTTTACATAAGAAATCTAAACATATAAAAAACCAAAAACAACAACACAAAATTTCAACCATGTGTTTTACATTTACTTGTGCATCGTAAATAAAATCAAAGTTCTCTATTCAATATAGATTTCCTGGCACACTAATTTTTCTATTGTTTATAAAACTTAAAATCAATTAGATCTTATTTGGAAGCTTGCTACTCTACCTTATTTTCATATTTGATGCCCATGATGATTTAAGACAAAGAAAAAATTTAAGCTCAAATAACATCACAACTTGCAAATATTAATTTCAAAGAGCTGGTGTTCAAAAAAATAAATTTAAAAGCACTTATATAGAGAGAACAAAAGAGATAAAATGCAATATATGGAATTTTTATTTAATGTAGAGACACATTGTTGGAAAATTTTGGTGAATGAGATCCTTTTTCATATTTTATTTTATTTTAAAGTCAACTTTATTAAAGTTTATTTTCAAAGATAAGATTTATATCTTTTAATTGTGTAGCTTGATGAGTTTTGACAAATGTAGGTAGAGGTATAGTGACCACCACATTCAAAGTTAGAATAGTTTCATGACACCAAAATCCCCTCCCTGACCTCATTTCTGTATCAATAACTTTTCCCTTTGCAGAATGTCATGTATGTGGAATTATTCAATAAGTAGGCTTTTGTGTCTTTTTTATTTCATTCAGTATAATGCTTTTGAAATTGATCCAATTTTTTGCATGTATCAGTAGTTCATTGCTTTTTATTGCTGAATAGTATTTTCCTGTGTAGATATACCGTCATTTATTTATTCATTTACCAGTTGAAAGATATTCAGCATGTTTCCAGCTTTGGGTGATTATAAATAAGAATGCTAAAACATTCATTTATAGGTCATTGTGTAGATAAATGTTTCAATTTGTTAGGTAAGAGTGGGATTCCTGGGCCATGTAGTAGGTGTATGTTCACTATTATAACGAAGTGGTCATGCAATTTACATTCCTGAAAGCAATTTGTAAGAGCTCCAGTTGCTCCAAATCTTTTCAGCACTTAGTATTGTCAGATTTTAATTTTAGCCATTTGGATAGGTACAGAAAAGTACACAACTATAATTTTAATTTGTATTTACCTAATGACTAATTATGTTGAGTACTTTTTCATGTGATTAATTTGCAAACCATATTGACCATCAATATATATTCTTTAGTGAAATATCTATTCAAATATTTTACCCATTGGATTGTTTCTTTTCATACTCTTGAATTTTAAAAATTCTTTATGTATATTCAACACAGTTATTTTGCTAGATATGTGTTTGTAAAAGTTTTCTCCTATGTGTGATTTGTTTTTTCATTTCCCTTTCAATGTCTTTTATACTAGTCAGGGTTTTCCAGAGAACCAATAAGGCCATAAGATATATTGAAAGTGGGGAGGCAGAGGCAGAAATTTAAGGAATTGGACCACATGGTTGTGGGTATGAGGGCTGGTAAGTCTAAAAATTCATAGGGCAAGCCAACAGGCTGCAGATTCGAGAGATATCTGCACTCCCATGTTCATTGCAGCATTATTTACAATAGCAAAGTGGTAGAAACCTTCTAAATATCCATTGATTGATGAATAAATAAAGAAAATGTTGTATATACATGCACTAGAATATTGTTCACCCTTTGAAAAGAAGAAAATTCTGTCATATGCTTTAACATGGCTGAACCTTGAGGACTTTATGCTAAATGAAATAAGCCAGGCACAGAAGGAAACATAATGCATGATTTCACTCATATGAGATATCTAAAGTAGTCAAACTCATAGAAGCAGAAAGTAGAATAGTAGTTGTCAAGAGCTGGGGGAGAGGAATATGGGGAGTTGCTCTTCAATGGGTGTAAAGTTTCAGTTAAACAAAATTTAAAAAAATTCTAGAGATCTTCTGTACAATATTGTGCTTACAGTTTATTGTTCACTTAAAAATTTAAGAGGATAGTCTACGGCCATGCTACCTTAAGCCTGATCTCGTCTGGTCTTGGAAGCTAAGCAGGGTCAGGCCTGGTTAGTACTTGGATGGGAAACCACCTAGGAAGACCAGGTGCTATAGGCATAAAAAATAAAAAAAATAAGGGATTGTAAGCTGACAAGGTCCTTGCAATCTGTGAGGTCAACCAAGGGTTGCCTCTCCTAAAAATTAAAAAAAAAAAAAAAATTAGGAGGATAGAACTTATTTTATGCTTTATTTTGTTTTAACCATGATTTAAAAAAAGGAGTTGATATCGCAGCCTGTGTCTCAAGTCTGGAAACTCAAGAAGAATTTTATGTTGTGGTCTGAAGGCACAACTTCTTTGGGAAGCCTGTCTTTGCTCTTAAGACCTTTGACTGATTCTTAGAGGTTCACCCACATTATGGAGGGTAATCTTAAAGTTGACTGAGTGTAAATGTTAATAACATCTAAAAAAAAAAAATACCTTTATAGAATATCTAGACTAGTGTTTAGCCAAACATTTAATTATATTTACTGTATTCCATCTATGTGGGCATAAAATTTACCATTACATATAGTAAGAAATTGTTGTCTAACTCAAGATTATAAAAATTTTTCTCTGATTGTTTTATAGCAAAATTTAAAGTTTCAGATTTTATATTTAGTTATATCATCCTTGAGTTACTTTTTGCATGCGATGTGAAATAAAGCTTGAGGTTCATTTTTATGGGAGTGGGGGCATATGCATGTTCAATTTGTTAAAAAGAAAATCCTTTCTCCATTAAATTACCCTGCACCTTTATCACATATCATTTAGCCATGTATGTGTGGGACTATTTCTTACTGTCAATTCTGTTCCATTATCTATAAATCTGTTATGCCAATTCCATATTGTCTTGATTACTATAACTTTGAATTAAAGTAGTGATTCTTCTAATTTTTTATTCTTTTTCAAAATTGTTTTGGTTATTCTAAGTTCTGTGTTTCTCCATTTAATGATATGATAAGCTTATGAATTTCCAAGTGGCTATGTCAGTTACCTACCAATGGTGTGCAAGGACATGTCCAGGGCACAGATGTATTCATTAAAGTGAAGGACAATCAGTTTTGTTAGCCACTAAGGACATTATTGGTAGCCTGGGAAAGTGTGAGGACTGTGAGAGAGATGACTTGGGCTCTAGACCATGACAAATAAGGCACTGGTGCATCACAAGCTTGATTTTGTCCATTGGAGAGATTCAAAAGCTGTTGTAGATATGGGTCATTCTCTGTTCATTTGCATCATTAATTTAAATTATTGGGTTTCTCCTTCACCAGTAAAAGATTTTCTAAAAAGAATCTCTATTTCTCCTCTTTTATTTTGCCATAAATTTAGGTCTTTTGTCCTCTTTATAGTCATCATTTCCCCCCATGTTACCAAGCAATGAGCTATATTTAAGCATTCCTTTATCTCAGAAGCCACTGTCCAGTACCTTTTATGCATAAAACAGCTAAGGATACATGGGATATACTAATCCAATGAGATAAAGAGATGTGCTGATCCTAACAGAAATGAGATATATTAAGTGAGGGGAGGAGGGGTCATTTAACACATATGGCTTTTTAAAAGAAATCTAGTACAAGTAGAATTTCATGATTTAAATTTCAAAGATGAAATTAATGTGTTTTTTTAAAAAAAATATTTCTATTTGTTCCCAAGTATATTTAAGTTCAAAGAAAGGATAAAAGTTACCTAGTCATTGTTGTTCTTTTCTTCCTAACATTTTCCAAACGCTTCAAATCCAGAGAACCAAAAAGTCATAGGATGAAATAATAAAAGGATGTTCAATACATTTCCTGTCTCTAGAGTCTATTAGTTTTGAGAAAAGAAAGAAGAAGATGCTCTACCCTACCTTATTGTCTCTCCCCACTCTCCCCTGCCCCATCCCATGACCACTTATTTCTGCTCATCTTTCTGTTCTCACATACATTCGAACATTAGAGGGTTTTCTCTAAAGCTACAACCTTTAGAGATGTGCTTGAAGTCTGATCCAGTTAATTAGATATAATTTTGATGAATAAAATAAAAGGAAGAAACCTGGATTCAATATTAAGATTTAAATCAATACTAATGTAAATAAAGTCCCATAAGAATTTTCAGACCCAACAATTCATACATCTAAAGCAATTCTTAACTAAAATCAAGCTACTATTAAATTTTGTGTTTTCAAAATGTGATCTCTGACAAGTTTAGTATTTTATCACCCAAATCATCTTTATCTCACCCAGAACAGTTTACTGTTGACTTGCAGGAACTTATCTGTAACTGTAGACAGAACCTAATACCCTTATGGTGTAAAGAGATTAACACTCAAATTCATTGTTATTTTGAAATTCTATTTTAGATATTAAGATTGAGGAAGACCTTTCTTTTTACAAATAAGATTGAACATGTATGTATATAAGTACACATAAACATAAATAGTTCTCAATATACCTTCTTTCACTGCAACTTATGCCTCCCTTCAGAAAAAATATCAATTAGTCATAAAGTGGGAGGGGAAATGGGGAATTGAGAAGATGCCCTTGTTTACTACCTCAATAATAGGAATAATTTTGCTTTAAAAAAGTCCCATGTTCTTGAGTTTTCTTAATAACCTATCTAAGGTCATTCTTTCACAACTTCCTATTATTCCAAAGTTTCTAGCTTTGATGTGTGCTAAGGCTTTCTTTTCTGGTGGCTATTTTTCAGGTTTTACCTTCTCATTTTACTATAATTTTCTCCCATTGAGAACAGCTGGCTTATATCAAAATGGCATATTTTTTTCTGCGAGATCACGAGTCTTGATCTAGAGGAGGAACTAATTATTGAAAGAAATGACTAATGACTGTGATTTTAACCCCCTGCTAAAATGTATGTTGTTTAAGAAAGCCAGTGTCTAATGAGGATTTAGACTTGATCTTGTGTACTTGTGCTATAGGTCAAATAATAGTCCTAGCAGCAGACTAAAATTTAAAAACAGTATGTGCAGGGTGCCATATATTTTTAGTATATTATTTGAGGTTAAAGGTAAACCTTAACTCATTAAATAAAGCAAATTATTTGATGGCAAACTGTCTCTTGAGTGATCATTTTTATGCATAGCTGTTTTAAAGAAGTACAATTTTTATTCTATTAAATATTACTAGAGCATATCTTTATAATATTTAAACACAAATGATTAGCTCTGCATTTGCCATAGGATGCCTTTTAGTAATATAGGCATTCTTCTGTAACTTGATATATACAAAAGGGCTTGCTTTCTGTGAATTTGCACATTTGAAATTATAAGGCTATGGGAAAATAATGTTAGGGCAGACCACTCAAAACCTATGTAACTTTATATATCCAGAGCCCTAAGTAAACAATAATTGGAGGCTTTGAAGATAACTTGTATGGAGTAGACAATAAAATATTCAAGGGATGTAAAGATTCACAAACACAATAGACTGAAAATGCTGGCTTGTGGGAGAACTCTGGTGGAAATGGAGCTGAGCACAGTAAAATCCTGAAAGGCTGGAGTGAGGCCCACTGGGAGGGAAGTGTTAAATACAAATGAAAGGCCTCCTTGCCTGTGCAGCAGCCAGGCTGAGGGATATTTCCTTTCCTGATAAAGGTTGTAATTTTAGTCCCTCTTTTCGGTCTCCCCTTGCCAAGAACAAAAAAAATCCCACAAGAACTAATACAACAATCGGCAGATACTAATATCACACCCCTATTCACCAAATGCTTATGAGTTAATTGGTGTTAATATAAACATAGATCATAGCATAAAGACTAGGCTGACATTTTTTTTTTTCTTCTTGTAATTGTGAGCAGTTCTCTTTCTGCTGTGTTGTGGAATTCTGAGCTTGGCTCCTCTTTGACTACAGTTAAATAACTCCCAGGGCAGAGATGCGACAAGCTACCAGAAAGGAATGAACAAATTGTTGACAAGTAGGTATTTTCCTCTATTGTGGTTTGATGGCCACTTACTGATGGTATGAATTTATCAAACTTAATAATTGGTAAATTCTAATTGCCTTAAGCACCAAAACAATTGAGAGATTGTTCTCAGTCAAGAGAACAATTATTTCATTTCCTAAGAAAGGAATGTATTTGTCTGGTATTCATTAGCTTCCAATACCCAAACCAATCTGAAGAATGAACTTTGAAAAGATAATGATGTACATTTAAATAGAGTATGATGCCCATCTATCACTCTAGGAATTTATCTCTTAGGTTCTCATGAGGGGGCCTGGGAATACCCCAGAGAGAGCAAATAAAATTTTACTATATGTCTTAAAAAATAAATCTTGCATAAAATGTGATAGAGAATTTCTTCTATTTTATGAGGGAAAATTGAGTGGTGAGTTGGAATAGAATTTAAAATATTTTTTAGCTTGTTATTTTTCCTATGACATTAACATGGAAGGGCATGCAAACAGCTATGGGATTTAACTTTGATTTTTACTTTTTCTTAGATTAATTATTAAAGTCATGCCTGAGTGACCATTTTTAATGTCAGATATGTACTAGAAGTTATTAATTCTTGTGTTTTGTCTTTTTGAAACAGATGTGCTGTACTTTGGAGAACTGAAAGTTCATTTTAGAAAGCCTCTTTGATTTTTGATATTTGTAACGCAGATGTCTGGCTTCAAATTCTTCAGCCTGTTGGACTTTTATGTATGACAAGATATATATAAATGTATTAACTACCATTTTGGGCTTCTTTCAATCTATTAGGAGTTTCTTCAAAGGCTATTTTGTCTCTTTGGTTTGTAGTATAATAATGTTTAAATTATGAGTGATGAAAAGTAAAAGTTTTGGAATTAGACTTTCTGCCTGGGTTCAAATTGTCTCTCTTCTATTTAGTTATGTGTTCTTAAACAACACATATTTTAAAATAATATTAATACTTATGTTACCATTGGGGAGATCTAAAATCTATCATTGCCTCAGTAGCACTGAGGGTCCTAGGTTCTTTTGGCCAATGCAGTGAAGAATTACAGATCAGTGAATTTTAAAGTATGATTTATTAAGTTACATTTCAAGAGAAAAATGGTCTATATCAAAGAGAGCTGTAGCTGCGCATAAGTAAAAGGAAAGATTTATTAAAGTACACTTCAAGGGGGGAGCAGGTTATGCCAAAAAGGGCTGTAACTTCATGGAATTGGGGAGGTCTATATTATATTAGGGCCATGATAGGAGGTTAAGAAGATGGTGCTAGATAATTGAAATGTAAGGTCATTTTGATTGACATTTGGCTGTTATAAAAGCTTTGCCTGTTGAGCATGAGATTACCCAGAATTCAGTCTGTTATAATTAGAGTCATGAACTTCAGGGCATCATTAATATTTTAATGATAGTGTAATGTCACTGTGGTCACAGGGAGCTTAGTGTAGGATTGACTGCACAAGCGCTTGTGGCTGGACCAAACCAGCTACTAGTTTATGGCTTCTTAATACTTTGTGTCTTAAGATGCAGGAGTAATTTACATCCATAAAATGGGTGTTTTGGGGAGGTCTTAAGGGAAGTCTCTGAGAAGTGCCTTCATGTCTACCTAACTACTTATACTTTATAAGGGTGTTGAAAAGATGAATCTCTTTCTCTATTATCTCTATCTTTATATCTATATCTACTCTATATACCTGTATCTATTTGTCTATCTATCGAGAGAAATAGTTGTGAGTATAACAATATATAATATATATATATACACACACATACACACACACACATACATTCACATATATAGTGTTTGTAGTGACTAGCACATAATAAATGCTGTTTAGGTAGCAGCTATTTTTATCTCAAATGTCTTATGGGGGTAGATAATTGAAATTAAACCTTCAATGGCCATTGAATTTTGACATTAGGGACTCGATGGGGATTTCTGAAGAATTTTGCCTTTATTCCTTGGAATCATGTTTAAAAAACAAAACAAAACATTATTTTTACTCAAATGCTTTTAAATAATTGAAGTCAGCTATTGAGGCTTTCTTTTCAAGATGTTCTCCTCAGAACTAAATATGTTTAGTAGTTTAAATTTGTTAAAGACTGTAATTAAGTTTCACCCTGCCTATTCCTATATATATCTCATGGCACTTATTAGAGTGATTGAGGTCTACTAAAATTTGAATTTTTAGCAATTTTGCCTGGAAGGACCTCTGTACTCTCCAAAACTAAAGTGATGGAGCTTAGGTTTAATCAAATAATAATTAAATTGTGAAAAGTTAAAATCTTAAAAACTGAAAAGAAATTACTTGGAGGATAAAATCATAAAGTCAGGCTCTTTGATGGTTTCTTTATAGCCTGATTTCTAAAGAAAGTTCTTCAATTTAGCACAGATAATAATAGATCATTAAAATAATGCATTGATGGATCACTTGGATTATTTCTATGTAGATAAAAATGTCACATCTCATTTGTACAGATGGATTACTTCTTCATACTCTATAAACATAACAAAAGGAATTTCATTAGAGGTTTTTAAAATCACAGGGAACAATATAGGAAATAGCTGTCATGTATGAGAAACACAAAGGTGACTTTCCACTTATTTTGTCTGAATAAAAAAATTTTCTTGAAAATAACCAGGGAAAAGATGATGAAGCAAGATGTTTACATTAGCTTATATAAAAATAAAGTATATATCCAAAGAGATTTTGAGATGTCAAATTATTTTACAGAAATGACATATATATGTATATGTGTATATATTTGTGTATATATAATGCAAGCTGCTATCAGTATTTTGCTAAAACGCTGATGTATCTTATAACATCTATCCTTTTTCATATATAAATGATGATGTTTGTTCAAATGCCCTATACTTAAAGCCAGAATAAAGAAGAAGCATTATGTGCTTATTTTGATAGATACAGAGAATGATTTGATAAAATATAACATCATATATATACATATTCCATATACATATAGAATTGAAAAGTCTATCTTGAACTGACTTTTTCTCTCTGTAATTGGAATTAGAAAAGCAAGCCAGCTATCTCTATGTTTATTTCACATTTTCCTGAAGGTACTAACCAGTGCAATGAGGAAAGGGAAAAGGGAAAACAATAAATAAAACTATTATTATTTGCAGAGGATATGATTACCTACATAGAAAAATCAAACAGATCAACCAACAACTAAAGTAAAAAATGAATTTTGCAATGTTAATGGATATAAAGTCAATAAACAAATCAATTATATTTCTATATACTAGCAACAAAATGTAAAAATAAAACTTGAGAGCAATGTCATTAACAAATACTATCAAAAAACATGAAATGACTGACTATATTTAACAAAAAATATACAATCCTCAAAATAAAAAAATATAAATTATTATTCATAGAAATTAATGAAGACCTTAATTAGAGAAAGAAACATGCTATTTTCATGATTTGGAAGTCAATATCATGATGATGTTAGTTATTCTCAAATTAATCTGTAAATTCAATACAATCACAATTAAAATTATAAAAAACTCTGTGTATGTGTTTGTGCACATGCATTTGTGTGCACATGTATTTGAGTATGGACATGAACAAGCAGATTCTAAAATTTTATGTAAATGAATTGTATCAAGAGTAGCCAAAAAATATTTTGAAGAAAACATAAAGCCAGAGGATTAACACTGCTAAATATCAAGAAATATCAAAAGCTATTGTAATAGACTGTTAATTTTATAATGTTAGACAAAAAGACCAGTGCAACACTACAGAAAATTTAAGAAAAGAACTATATGAATATGGTTATTTGATTTACAAAAAAAAAAAAAGGTGAGCTTGAAGTTCATTGGGTCTTTTTAATTAATGGCACCCTGTCAATTGGTTACATATATAGAAAAAGTGAATTTTGGCAAATCTATTTTAGATGTATGATAATTCTATTTTGGAAATGTAAAATAATAAAGTTTCTGAGAAATAACAAAGAAAAATACCCTTATGATCCTACAGCAGGAGAAAATTTCTTAAACATCAAATTAAAAGCATGAAACATAAAGTAACAGATTAGTAAATTGCATTACATTGAAATAAAAGTGAACCGTCCATCACAGGAAAAAATTAAGAGAGTGCAAAGCTCAACAAATAAATGTAAAAAGTTTTTTTTAAATACAAATATCTGACATACTACTGATATCAAGGTATATAAAACACTCTTACAAAGTAATATGAAAAAAAGGATGACCAACAGAAATATGAGCAAAAAACATGTCTAGGTACTTTCCAAAAGTCCAAATAGCCAATTAGTAACTTCGTAACCTCATTATGCATTAGAGAAATGTGAACAGAATCACCAGATAACATAAAACACTGAACATATTTATAACACTTACATACTTACAGTGTTGACTATGTACCAGTCAATATTCTATGTGGTTTACCTGTTTTGACTTAATTTATCCCCACAACAGTGTATAATTATTATTATCTCCATCTTTCAAATAAGGAAATTGAGGCCAAAAAGGATAAAAAAATCACTCAATGTAAAATTGTTAGTAATTTAAAGAGTTGGTAAGTAAATGAACTAGGACTCAAGTCCAGGAGATTTAGCTTTGAAGTTCATATGTTTAACTATCAAGTTACACTGCCTTTCAAACTAGATAATATTTCAGAAAAGTAAATATAAGTTGACTGAGACCTCCAAAATTTATGTAATCTTTTCAGAGAGTAATAAGATCTAACAACTCAAAAATATTTCATCTTCTTAAGTAAAAAGATACAAAATATAATTTTTAGAGGAGACAGTAATTTGGTAAAAGAAAAGAAGAGTATAATTGTTCAGGAATTTCTAAAAAAAGTACTGGGGCACTATTCAGTAATATGTGTTGATGGGTTTTCTGTGAACAGATACCTATTGATTTCCTGGATGGAATTGAAAAAATAAGATTGACAATCTGCTATAAATAAAAGCAGTTAGATACAGTAGATGGAGAGACCCAGAAAGCACCATTTAAAAAAGCCATTTTATTTTTTAATTAAAAGATAGTCCAATTGACTATTTTTGGACACAGTTCTATGAATTTTATCAAGTATATAGATCCATTTAGCCATCACCACCATCAGAATAGAGTACATTCCATTACTTCTAAATTTTCCTCATGCTACCCCTTTGTAGTCACAACTTCCCCTCCCCACTGTCACCCACTGTATGTTCAGTCAACTATGTTTGTCTTTCACAGAATGCTATGTAAATGGAATCATATTATGTAAAGCTTTGAGGTTGGCTTCTTGAACTCAGCATGATGCATTTGTGCTTTATCTAAAGGATCCAAAAATATCCAAGGTATGGCAATTTGATTATCTGTTCACCCAGTGAAAGACATATGGATTGTAGACGTTTTTAGAAATTATGTGTATAACTACTATAAATATCCAGGTATTCCACAGTATCCAAGATAATGTGGAATCCCTTCTCTGACCAGCCCCTTGGAGTAGGTCTTAGTCACTATAGGAAAGAACTAGAAGTTTCATTTTTTAATATATCGGCTAGGTAACTTTTGAAAGAATATACCTTTTTTTTTTTTAAATAATATTTATGAGTAATGTAAACTTTAAATAATATAAAGCAGAATAAGAGATATTAAACTACAATATAATACCAACATCGGTCTTTGCAGTTTTTTTGTGTAGTAGCATTTAAAAGTAAAAAAAAAAAAACAGACCCAAGAACTCTACATAATTTTTAGATATTTAATTCCATTTAGCCCCAGTTTTTCTAGCAAAGAGCTTACTTTGCAATTTTTACCTATTGTGAAGATAAAAGCAGACTGCCAACTCTGCCAACTCAAAATTTCGTGAGAAAGAAAAACATAAAAATTGTGTCAATAATAAATCATTTTTAATACAGGTTTAAAAGAAAAAATATACAAAGAACAAAGAAACT
This sequence comes from Pteropus alecto, assembly GCF_000325575.1. Lineage (NCBI taxonomy): Eukaryota > Metazoa > Chordata > Mammalia > Chiroptera > Pteropodidae > Pteropus > Pteropus alecto. The sequence continues at coordinate 4,706,957 of NW_006440638.1, read as the reverse complement.
GATGGACTGTTAAGGAATAAAAGAGTTACTCCCAAATATTTTGCTTCTTCATTGATTTTATTTGAATGTGAACATCTATTTTTGTTTTCAATACACGATATACTGACTATGGCAACAATCAAAGAACTGTCAGTGAAGATAAATTATTGTTCCTGTACAATAATTATGAAGCTTTAAAAATTTAACTATTAAAACATTTGATAACTTGATTGTAACTAATTTTATTTGGTAATGTTTCCAATTTATTCTTATTCTCACTAGGTCAATACAGAGTGCTAATATTCTAGATTAAGCAGAATGTTATGATAATCTCTGAATTTTTGGCATTTGAGCAAAATGTATGTTCAGAACATCTCTAAATATACAAAGTTATAGGACAATATGGAGAAATTTAGAAAAGAATTATTCATTAGCTGTATTATCTCTGGACTTTGATGCATGTTTTAGTTCTTTCTTCTTTTCCAATTTCATAAGGTTGGTATTTGAAACACCTGACTAAATAAAAAAGCCAATATCAATAAAAACGATTAGTGTTCCTTTTATAGTAGGATGAAATTGCATGTTTTTGAGATTTGGTAATGCAGTAAACCAAATCATCAATACCAAATATAATTATGGTGAATAAAAATGTTTTAACACAAAGAACTCAAAGCATGTCCATTACTGTTGATTCAACACCACAATTATAAAGGGATTATTCATGCAACAGGTATTTATGGATCATCAATAATGTGACAAGCACCATGTTAGGTATTATGGAAGAGGAAATAAATATTAATAATAGCCATAAAAACTATTATTTGTTGAGAGCTCATTATATGCTAGATCTTATCCAAATGCATTATATACCTTTCAATAAGCACAATAAAATTTGAAATTTTAAATATAAGGAATATAAGACTAATTGGAAAACTTTTTCAAAGCTGTATGATGGCAACCATAAGTATTTATTCCAATTAGTGTTTAACACTGGTGTGTTCAGCACCAATATATAATAAAAATCATTGCTCCTCAGTGAACATAGAATGAGGGAGTGGGGAATGTCTAACATATATCAAATAATTCGTGAGCAAGACAGAGATGTAATGGTGTGGTGAAGACAATACATGTGGTTAGACTTGAAAGAGAGAGAGGACTGAAGGCTGGAGCTTTAACAATGAGCAAGGTTTAATTTAGAGGAAGAGAGTGGAAAAAACATTTTAGGTAAATAATCAACAATGTGAACAAAAACACTTGAAAAGGGTAATTTTTTTAGGAAGTAGGAAAATAATTTTTGGTAGAAAGAGTAGTCCTTTCTACCAAAAGGACTTATATTATAAATATGTTGTATTTATAATATAAATAGTGAGTCCACTATTTATATTATATCTCTAAGCGTATTTCCAAATTTTAAATCTTTATAGTTTGGATGCCCTGTTTTTCAATGACTTATATTAAAGTTATAGATTCTGATATGGGCTGTGTAAGGGATTTCAAAGTAAATAGAACACCATGTTAAAATTAGTGGTTAATAGATAAATTTAAAATTAATAAAATGGAAAACAGAATGAGAATATTTGGGCATTTTTTTTTTCTTTTTCTACCATTGCAATGAGGTAGATCACTGAAGAAGTATTTCTCAATTGCAGATAAGGATACCATAACAGAAATAGTAGTTTGCCCAAGGCCACATATCTAAAGAGAAGGGATTCCAAACCTGTGATTTTTGGGAGCTTGCACAAGTCAAGTGTTTATAGAGATTTATAGCTGTTTCTCATATATTTTTCAGCCTCCACACAATCCTGTCTTCCACAAGAAAACTTACTAAATTCAACTGCTAGAATCCTTTCAGTTCCAAAATTTGTCTCCTAGTTTGGCATTGTCTCAATTTTTGATCTATTAAACTAAAATAATCAAAAACACATTTAAGAACATAACTCGTGATTGGGTCAGATATTATGTGAGAAATAGTTACCATTATATGTCTGGCATCAAAATCTAGTCATTGATTGTTTGACTAAAAATGTTTCAGAGAAAGTCAGGAATGTGATATATCACTGTATTAATTAATCGATTTATTCCATGGTCACTTTTAACCAAGGAAAATGCAACATTTATTACATTTAGGTAGTTCACTATTGGATTTGGAGCAGAAAAATTTTAGAATTAAATAATTTAGTTCCAAATTCTTATTCTGCCATCATGGACCAGAAACACAGAGATAGATAGGAATATTCATTGTTTATAGTGTGCACTTCTGAGGAACAGTTTTGTGGAGAGAAAGGAGTGGGAAGACATCATTTCTGGCTGGGTGCTGCTAATTCCCCACTCTATTCATAGAGGTAAATTATATGAAGATAGGAGACTTGGTTTCCCATGTGCAAAGTAGATCAATGACAGTTGGTTTATTATTAGAATTTTGTATTAATCAATTGCAAAGATTTCTACAGGACCACTTTATAAGTTCTAGAGAGCTACAAAAATAATTATCATTAGAACTAACATGCATTATTTATGGAATTCACTAACATAAGAATTTTGGGATCTCTTAATATAAAGGTTTCCTTTATTTTCTACTTTTCCACAACATCGAGGAATCTCTATTCACCTCCAAGATGCCTGTGCAAAATCACAGGAATTACTTCTCAGTTATTCTCTTTAGCTTGGAATTTCTTACCAAAGTGTCAACCAATGATGGTCGTATGTGCCAATTCAATGCCAAAAGGAATCCCTAATTTGGGATGCTATGAAGAGGAAAACTTTATTCAGTGCAATCAACTCAACTGTGATACAGCATGGCTGTGAAACAGCTCAATAGTGTTATAGTTCAATTATGAAGCAGCATGGCTGTGGCTGTGACATGGCCCTGAAGCAAGGCCCTTCTCCCACTAGATTGCTCAGCTCTGCCCTTTACCAGTCTGCTTCACTCCATGCCACTCTGCTCTGCTCTATTGTGGTCCAACAAGACATCCTTGATGTTCTATCTTTGGTGTTTAAGCTCCATCAGGAAAACACAGCTTTTAAACTTCTTTGGAAAGGAAACATGTACTACCTGGTGGGGGGGGGGGCTGACATATATAGACAACAGTATAGGCTTCTATTTTAAAGATCTCTATATGTAATATAAACAGCCAATTCTGGTTCCTGATTAGTCCTTCCTTATGCAAATGAGGACACCAAATCCTCACAGTTTGATTAGTCCAAAAGGCACTGTCCTGATTGGTCAGAATGGGACTGCTCTGATTGATCATTGAAGATGCTGATGAGGATATAGCTGTGCAACTCCAATTGGTTGGGAATTATCTTAGTCTGATTGGTTGAAGTACAATTCCAGGAACTCTTTTATAAAGACTGGCTCAGATGGCAGAAACACAGGGTAGGCAGGGAGTTCAATGCAGGAGGAAAGCAGTTTAGTGTAGACTTCTTCCTAAAGCATGGCTTGCTTGAGAGCCTCCTATTTAGAAATGACTGCTAGGCACTGTTTTTAAATTTGAGCCCAGTTAGCCACCAGGAGCTTTACTTGGTAGTTATCTCCTTTCTCAGGATTCGTAGAAGAAATAACTAAAATGAAAATAGTGGTCGCATAAAGGTAATAAGTATTTTTCTTTCTTCATTAAATAACTCATGTAACTTGTTTAATAAAATTTCCAGAGGAACAAAAAAATATGGAAATCAGGAGAGAAAAAAACACTTAGGTCTTTAAAAGGTATCAATGTTGCTTCATAGGTATATAATTATGATAATTACATGGTTTTTCTTATTTTATATATTTTTAAACCATAACAATTCTGCAACATTTAGAGTAGTAAAAAAATCTGAGTAGCTTTAAATGAAGTCTTGTGTCAATAAATGGCTTCATTAGCATTCTCATGGATATAGTTTAATGCACTGCAGTAAGAAAAATATTGCTGAAAATTAAATGCTATAATTAAGTATTTTTCCAGTTTTAATTTTCATTATGAAAATATGGTTACACCCTTATTTAAATTTACTTTCATTTCCCTGAATTAAGAGCAGACTGAAACAAAGGTCAGTTATGCTCATTGAAAATATCTATAACTTCATGGAAGAATGGTCCATATTTACAGTCGGCAAAGCAGCTGAAATAGAAAATCTAATGTTATGTTTCTGTTGATTTACTGTCACTTTAATGTTATGCTATCACAATCCTCTTATACTTTTATAGTCTAGAGTAGTTTTAGGTTAATGCACATTTAATGGGAAGTGAAGCGAATTGTATTGGGCATATGCAAATATAACTGCTATCACCTGAATGAATTGGCTGTTTATATTACATATAGAGATCTTTAAAATAGAAGCCTATACTGTTATAATTGAGAAAGCAGAATTTTAAATTTTTGATAGGTTTGAGATGATATAGGAAACAGATTTGTTTGCCTTGTTTAAAGATATCTGTACTCTTGTTCATGGGCAAGTAGGGCTGAAGATACAAAGTTGGACAAATTTTTTTCCCTGTTTTGGAGCAAAAATATTTTCCTCTGTTTTGGAAAGAAAAGAAAACTTTACAGAGGAAAAGACAAAAATGAACTTCCCAATGTCATACAATAATGTTGCAATATGCAAAGAGGGTGCATTTTTAAGGAACAATTTATCCATTATTAACAGTCTCCCCTCAAAAGCTTTTTTTGTTTGTTTAAATCTGTCTAACCAGACATCTTTTGTGGTAAAAATCACTGGAAAAACAGACTTTATAAAATTTCATGTATATAAATGAAAATATAAAATGTATGGAGCATCTTAACTGCCTTGGTAGGTAGGCGAAGGACTTGGAACCTGGGTCTCTGTGGTGGCCCAGAATGGAGACCTATGTTCTAAACTCTTATACTTTTCTTTGAAAAAGTTCTTAATTTTCTTATTTGCTTATCATGAGGTTGTCTGAGATTGTCTCAAAGACCACTTTAAAGTCTTTAATTCTGCTATTTAGAATGAAGCTTTGAGTTCAAGGTTAACTCTAGAAATTCTTACATTTGCAAGGCTCATATTACTTTGCTTAACCATCAACATCCTTTCTCATAAAAAGATTTTTTAAATTTTATTTTCAATTTCTCTAAACATTCTAGCATTCTTCAATACTAGTCAAAGCTTTAAAAAAACAGATGTGAGAACAGATCAAATTGAATAAATAATTTTATTCTTATTAAATAAATTTGTTTAATAAGAATAAACAAAGTCATTTTAATTCAAAGACTATGTCAGCAAAACAATCAAGCAAGCAAATAAAAACAGAAAGCCATGATAACACCTTTCTCACATGTAAACGATAAAACTAGTACAGAAATCTCATTTACAAATTATACCTAATCCACATTCTGAAGGAAAACTCATTCACATTTATAATCCTTGCTTTATTCCTACAAATTTTGTTTAAAGAATTATTGTAATTGGGGGAAGCTGGGACCTTGGCTTTGGTTTTAGAAAAGTTAGTAACATTACTTTCGTTCACTGTGTTTCTGTGTTTAAACTAATCTACCGGTGATTCTGGGAAAAGCATTTTGTTTCCAGGAATTTTGGGGGTGGGAATAAAAATTTGAGAGAAAGTCCTATCTAGGACTTAAATCTGTGCTTTTTGATGACTTAACAAAGATGAAGAAAAAGAAATTTAAAAAAATGTTTATTAATATTTCTGTACCTAGAATTATCAGATCGAATTTACTATTGGGGTTCATGGCTTTCTTCTTTTAGGAAACACCAATAATTTACTTGGTTATACAAAAGTAAAACAATGTTTATTCAAGAAAAGCAAAGTTTGTTATAAGTCAAGAGTTAACTGCTTTGCACAAAAATGTAAAAGGATTGTTTTCCTTGAATGAAGGGATGATTATAATGTGAAGCCAATTTTTTTGCTTCTTCTATTTGGGCCAGAGGTTGCAATTTGAAGCCTGAAGTTTAAGAGACAGAGGGTAGCAGACAGGGGTGCTACTGGGAGAGATGCGAAAATATCAAGAACATGGCACAAGGTCAAAGAGAGAACATAGTCAAGTAGATAATCTAGCAAAGGAAGGAATGCTAATTGGGGTAATATCTTGAAAAATTATTTAGGTTTCAGTTTCTCTGCACTATAATCCCATTATACTATATGAAATTCTTAATACCATCTGTTGAACACTTTAGCCTCTGTTAGATGCGTGCTGAGGATGGGCATTGTTTAGCACTCTGGGACATGATGAACCCAAGAGAAGGGCAGCATATGAAGTGATATGTGAAGGGCAGAGGTAATATGCAGAGAAGATTGGAGTGAGAGGGACAATAATAATAATGTCTAACATTTGTCAAGCATTCAACATGTGTCAGACATTGTCTTAGATTCTGCTGGGACTCCTGAAGCATCCTCAGCAATATTTGGGGAGATGTCTAGACTTTTTGTAAAACATTGTATGGCTTGGAGATGAGACAAATTCTTGGAAGCCCTGGGGAACTTAAGATGGCTCTAATCCATTTACATTTAAGAAGAACTCTCACATACACGGTCTTTTCTACTCTATTCCAGAATAGGAGTTCAGGCAGTGGAGAAACAGTCAATGACATGGAAGACAATTCTATTACCTGTTGTGAGAGCTAAAGCTACTCTATCATGAAATTTAGAATCTAAATATCAGAGTTTCACTGCCAATTTTATAATATTTGAGCTGTGAATTTTGGGGCAAACATTATGCCTTGGCTTGAGTTTGATATTTTATATCTCAAACCAGGTTTGCTAAGATGAAATGATGTTATATGTAGAGAAGTTAAATGTAAAGTCCTATAAAACATTAGCCATTTTCATATTTTTATTTTATCTTTTTTTCTAATTATACCATAAAAGATTAGTGGAATGACAAGTTTGGGAAATGGGATGAGTAAAGAATGAGGTTAGTAAAATTGCTAAATTAAGAGCAGCTCTTGTCTATAATATTGTAAGGGTTTCCCCTCAATTCTTCCAGCACTAGTACAAGGTATATAGAAAATGTTACAAAGTCACATACCTGAGTTTCTTCCTTGAAAATACAAGTCTAATGTTGATTAGTCTTGGCAGCATTTTTCCAGTTTTAATATTACAAAGTTATAAAATTAAAGGGGAAATGAAAATCTTGAAAATCTAGTTAAGAAGTATTTGTTAATTAACAAAAACCAAAAAGCAGAATCTGAGATCACTGAATCAATGATACATTATATATATTGTTCACTAATTTCTCAATAAGGAATATTATAGAGTAGAATATAAAGAATAATAAAAATGAAGATCTGAATGAGATCTAGGAGTAAAAATATACAATATCTAGGGTATACTACACCAGTGGCATGTTAAAAGATTATGAGTGATGGCATTACTGATTTAACAGAACAAAATAAATATTTGAAACTCTTTTAACATATTTTATGCTAAAGTAGAATACATTTGGTTGCACACAAGAAGAAATTAGAAAAAAGTAATCACACTTGGAATGTAAAATTTTACTATTTATATAGATGTATCATTTGTATGTATTCATATGGATACTATACTTAGTAATGACTGTTCCTGGAGTGGTTAAAAAAAAAAAAAAGATTAGTTCTGTTTAATCTAAATTATTTCTATTTCTTTGTAAAAAATAAAAATGAAAATAAATAATTTTAAATAGCAGGACTCGGCTTCTATTTGGAAAAATTCAAATCAGAAAGACTCTCTTTTCCTTACCAGAACCTAAATTAATTAACTGGTGGTGAATTCAGAACTCCAAGAGACAGACATTAGTTCAAAGAGTTTTTCAACAGTCATTTTATTTTCAGATAAAATTCAGTTATTTATTTTTAGATCAATTTTAAAATAAAAATTAGGAGATCCATAAATGTTAGTCCTTGCCCGAGATCAATTGAAGCAACGCTGAAAATATATTAGGACTGTAATCCATATCTCCTGATTTATCGTCCAACACTTTTACCATTATATTACATAACCTTTTATATAGTCACTCTTAGATGTATGTTTCAAACATATTCTGTTTTTAATATAATAGAGTTTACCCTGTCAGTTTTCTATATTTATTTTTATCATTTAGAGAATGTAACTCTTTTCTAGATTAATATTCTTTAAAGAAAAATAATGAATTTCTTTGGTGTCTGTGAGGAAAGATTTAATGTATTGAAGACTATTCCCCTATGATTTGGTGTGTCAGAAAAGAAGTTGGCCTCCTACAAAGCTCCATTAAAATTAGCTATACTCAAGTGCGTAGAACTGTCAGAATAAGCATAAAGCTTGGAATGTGTCCTCAAACCTGCTGGTGCTCACCTGACCATCCATGTATCCTGAGTGGCAGGGTAGGGCTGGAGCCAAGTTTCTGCCACATCATAGTGCTGGTGCATTACAATCTGTGGTCACATGGTGAGGATGCTAAACTTCCCTAATCAGGAAGTTCAAAAACTCCACAGTGCAAGATCAGAGTCTCTCTTTCAGAGTCTGCTGTCCACTGTTGTCAGACTGCTGTTAGTTGTCCCAGTGTGTGTGGAATAGTGGAAGACCAATGTACCTACCTCTAGTCCTGTTTCTATAGGGTTGGCTCCAGTGGCTCTCCTCCAGCTGATCCGGCAGGTGTGCTGCTCAGCATTTGCTTTTGTCTTATGGTCTGGCCTTCAAGAGTTCTATCTCTGTATGTGAGTCTTGAATATCAAGTCAATGGATATTGCTGTATACCTTAGTATGAATCCTTTTTGATGGTTTTATAAATATATTGAGATACATGTAATTCTATTAGGCAAATATAATGTAATATAAATATAGTAGATTAATCATATCAAATTCAGATATTAAATCATATTTTATTTACAAAAAATAGTGATTTCATTACCATCTCTAGATATTCTTTCATCCAGAGCAATGTAAAATTCAATCACTCACAGCTTTTCCTTTTTTTAATTAAAGAAACATTTCAACATATACAATTAAGTTTGAGAAAAATAAATATTTGTATGCACAATTCAGATTTAATAAATGTTAGCATTTTGATATATATATATTTATATTTATTTGCCATATATAAATATGTATTTTTTTAGAGAAAAAATATTGCAAGTACAACAGAAGACTCCTTCATGTCCTTCCTTGACTCCACTTATTAAAGATAAACTCTAAGGGAATTTCTGAGTTAGATAATATTTTTCTTCTTTTGTTATTATGCATTTGTGAATACTATGTAGTATTACTTTATATGTCTTAATAATTCTCATATTCTTAGGTATAATAATGGTATCGTGGTTATGCAGAAAAATGCCCTCGTTATTCAGATATATATTGTATTTAGATATGAAATGCTATGAGGTTTGCAAATTACTTTTAAGTGGTTCGGGAAAATGTGTATTGAAAACTAGCAAATGTGACATGTCAACAATTGGTTATTTTAGGTTAAGAGTTTATGGGTGTTCAACTTACTATTTTCTCAATTTTTTTCCCTGTACATTTTAAATAAAAATTAAAAGTTTGATAATTTTACAGTACCATATAACTAGCATCACCCTATATATGTGAATAAATAAGTTGCTCATTTGAAATTTATCTTGTCACATATATGTCTAACTCATTTTAACTCACATATATAATGCTATTGAACACTAACCTTTTCCCTCTTAAAAGACATTTAAATTGTTTCTTTGAATAATGATATAGTGTGAATTACTCCTTGTGCACAGTGCAGCAATATCTGTTTATAAAAAAAAAACTGCTATGTATCTTTAGCTTTGTTTTGGAGACCGCTCAGAATAGTACACATTATTTTATATTGGTGAGAGATATTGATTTGAGAGCTGCTTAGCTATGAGGCTTTACTTGATGTCATACGCTCCAGGCTTTATTGGGTCATATGCAAGACATGGAATTAATTTTCATTGGAAACAAAACATGATTGTGTGGTGAGTTCTGGACCCCCTTTCCATGTATTTCTGGAATTATTTAGTTGACTTGCAGGCCCTATTGATACCTCTCTCTTCTCCTGCTGTCTATAGTCTCCTTCTTATTCTGTCTGTGCTCTCAGATCAAGGGGCTAATCTTTTAAATAGAAAAGGAACTTTCTTTTCTCACAGGTGTAAAAGTAGCAGTACTTTCCTGTTAAACACTAAAACAGATATTTTCAAGGTAAAATGTATCAAATACTCACTAAATTTAATGTTACAGGGAATCTTTAATCTTGTTCTATTTATGTGGCTTTATTTCATTATTGAAATGCATATAAGATAATTTAAGGCTTAATTTCTCCCTTCAGCAAACAATAACTTTTCACGAAATGCTAATCTAAACAATGAAAAAAAAAATAGCTTCTTTAACATAAAATGGTGCATCACTTTGAAAAAATGTTTGGCAGTACCTCAAAATGTCAAGCATGTAGTTGCCACATGACCCAGCAATTATAGATTTCAAAGTATATACTCAAGAAAAATAAAAACATATGCACACATACACAAAACCCTTACACACAAATGTGCAAAGCAGCATTATTCCTAATATCCAAAAGTGGAAACAATTCAAATGTCCATCAGCTGATGAATGGATGCAAAATTTGTGTTTACACAATGAATTCAGCAATAAAAAGGAATGATGTACAGATACATGCTACATTATCAATAAACCTTGAAAATATTGTGCTTAGTATTAAAAGCCAGTCACAAAAATATGTGTTGTGTAATTCCATTTATATAAAAATTCCAGAATAGGAAAATCTATAGAGACAGCACATTAATGTTTGACTAGGACTGGGTTTGGGGCTTAAGGAGTGACTGCTAATAGAATGGAGTTTCTTTTGGAGGATGGTGAAATGTCCTAAAATTAGATTATGGTGGTGATTGCATAACTCTGTGACTATGATAAAACAAACAAACAAACAAACAAAAACATCAAATTGTATATTTTAAGTGGATGAATTTCATGGAATGTGAACTCAATAAAACTGTTAAAATGGTCTTTTTATGAAAGGCAAAATAAAATATTTTTAAACTAATTACATTATAAAACTATATGATCTTTGCTTATTTTAGATCTTATAAAATGGTAACTTTCATATACTTAAATGAGAAAAACAAGATTAATGTCAGAGATGAGTAATTAAAGCAGACATTGTAGATTTATCTGGAAATGTAGCAATTGTATCATTTATTGATATAATGTTTTTCTGATTATTGTTCAAGCACTATAGTTTATAAAGAGGCTAGGAATTCTTCAGAAGTGCATTTCTTGCTGTTAACTGATGCTTATTTCAGTTTTGAATGAAAAAGAAAAAAACACTGAAATTTTATATATATATATATATATATGTGTGTGTGTGTGTGTGTGTGTGTCAATATTTACAAATGATTGGTTCTGATTTTCTCTTTCAGAAATGGTAATTTGTATGCCAGTTGTATACTGATGTTTTTAATAAATTAAAAGTCTCTTGATTCATGATCAGTTTATATAAAAGTCACTCACTTAGGCCCTTGGGATGCTTTAATTTTTATGCAACAAAGCAGATATATTAAACAAAAATCCCCATGAGGCTTACTTTCCAGGAGTGAAGACAGAATATAAACAGTAAACATAATAACTTGCATAGTATATTAGAAAATAATAAGAGCATTGGAAAAGAAAAAAAAATGGAAGGAAAGAAAGGAGATGAAAAATTCAAGGAGCAAAATGTTAGAGTTGCCACTATTGATATAGGGGAAGCTATAGGAAAACCAGATTTTTGTGTGTAAGTGTGGGAGATCAAGAATTCAATTTTGACATGCTGGTTTTGAGATATTTATTAGACATCCAAATAGAGATGCTAAATTGGCACTTGCATAGATAAATGTGAAATTCAGGAAAGTAATTTAGGCTGGAGACATCACTTGGAAAATGTAAATACTTAGGAGCTGCCATTTACTGGATGAAACACGATACTGGATGAAATCATCAAGGGAGTGAGTGTAGATAGAAAAGAGATTTTGAAACATTCAGAAGTATTATAGAAGAAGAGGAATCAGCAAAGGAGACTGAGGAGCTGTTAATTTAGCCACAAATAAAGAGAATATGATGTCTTGTGAAGAGAGAATGTCCCCCAGAACTGGCCTTCGGATATAACTTTAGTGTTATCAGGAGCTATAATTATAAAGACAACAATAATGAATTGAGAATTTATTTTGTTGTTCAAGTTTAAGCTGCCCACTTTAGATCTTACTGGATCACCCATTTGGCCTCGTTATGTTTATAATTATCAGCTTCAGCAGAGAGATGGGGGTATCTGAGCTAATTAAACAGATAGTTATCAGTTGCACAATTGCCTTACTAGGTTAGGAAACATTGTGGGAGAGAACAGAAAATCAGGTTCAGAGTTGAAGGTTAGGTTCAAGAAGTCATATTATTTTGATTATTAAAATTCATTTTCTACTCTATATTGATGAAATTATTTTATTTAATCAACATAAAATTTCATATTCTAGTCATCCACTTTATGCAAAATAATATTTCTTTAGAGCATTCAAAATGCCCACTTAGTGCCTTTTTTTTTTCCATGCTGATAGGCTAATAATGCAAAGGCTAACAAAAAAGATTCCAGAGACTTAAAACTAATAAAGTATATCACATAATCTTGCCTCACATGCAGTATAGGTAGGCATTAAAGACAATATCTATATCTATCCATAATGGAATAAGAATCAAAGCACATAAAAAGTAGCCAGCCTTAGACAGCTAGGTAGGGGAGTCTGTTCATTTTAATCACTTGAATATAACAGGCTGAGGGAAACACCAATAATGTATGACACTATTATCTTAATGTGAGGCTTCAGGGCTCTCCAAGACTGGAGCCCGGTGTAGAAAATAGGGACTGAATATTAAATGCTCAAGCTTGTAATAATATATGTTTCTTCAGCTCACATTTTCTTGACCTAACAAGTCACTTTCCTATTCTTATTTCTCTAGGCACAAACATATGTATCTTTCCTGGGCCTGGAATCAGAGAAGAACCAAGTGTGTCGAGAAATGCTAGTCTTCAGACCTAAGAGTTTCTTGTGACCTGAAGATAATCAGAACTTCTAAAACTATCTTCCTGTTATATCTCCCTACTACATTTATAAGCTCTCTGTATTTGAATTGAACTGAGGGTGGTGGAGAAAGAAAAATAGTTCACTATAACCCTTAAGAAGTTTGTCAGAAAAAGGAATGGGATGGCAGCAAGAAAAGATAGAGGGTATATAATTTTCTTTAAAGAGAGGCTTAGATTGTCCTTATAACAGAGTATTTTGAATTATTAAATGATGTGCTGTTATTCCTTCTTCTTTCACTATCACATAGGAGGACCTCTCTGCAGTTAGTGTAAGTCATGTCACCCATTGATTTGGAGATGGATAATCAAATCAGAGACATAATAGCAGCCAAATTAAATTTAAATTTATAAATTCAACTTTGAAATTTCATATGTAAGATAGAATAATTTGGGAATTTGGATCTATTTGAGAATAGTAGATTTTTTTTCCTACTCTCAGACTACATTTAGACTCCTTTGGCTGAAGGAATATCAGAGAGAATCCCCACAGAAATAGAATGTAGGCAGAAAGAGAGGACACAGAAGAGAGACTCTTCAAAGATTTTCTGCAAGTCTTGGTTAAAAAATGTCTCAGGAAATGAGACACATCTGCAGTAAGTTGGAGTTTAGCAAAGATGTAAGAGGGCTTAAGCAGAATTTAGAAATATGGAAGCTAAAATTCAACAAAGAAATTGAGGAGGCATGAATAGTAAGCTTACAAGGGCCAAAATGAATTTAGAGAGTATAAACTTGGTGTGAGCCAAGGAGGCTGTGATATGAAAATTTCTCCTTTGTTTCCATAAGCAAGAGAGAGTAAAAGAAATAACGAAGAGATAGTTGGGGACATTGTAGTATAGGTTACATAAGGAAAGCTTAACAGAAAATCCTGGGGCATTACTTTCTTAAAGTCAATAATACTGTCTTACGCAACAGAATGATTATAAGGTAATTATAATTACCTTATACTAAATTCCTGTAATATATCTTTAACATTTTTAAGAAGCAAAAATTTCTGAGAGAAAAAAATCATTTTCCTTAGAATGCCATTTTATAAACTCCTGAACTGTTTATTCATTTTATCATCTCTGGAAATCTTCAAAACCTTTTGGGAATATCTTGATGTTGAAAGAAGTTAATACACTCCACATCCTTCTATGATTTTCTATTAAGTTCAAGTTATTTTACTTAGAAAAAGTAAAACAAGGAATTCTTCTGGTTTCATTCACTTTAACTTGAATCTATGTAGTTTTCCTGAATGACAGTCAGCATGGTATAATTTTAAACACAAATACCTGATGGCCAAACACAATTTACTTGGTGTGTGTGCATCAATTTTCCCAGCTGTAAAAATGACACTTATAATACATATGTGTTAGATTTGTTGTGAAGACTAATTGAATAATATGTCTCATTACTCAGCAAAGTGGCATATAAAAGGCTTTTGACAAATGTGATAACTATTTTTGTTACAAGACATCTTGGTCTTTAGAAGCAGCTATTCTCTTTGGATAAAAATCTTTTTCTTTACAAAAATAATAGAAGGTAGACTTAGTAAGATCTCAGTAGCATGGCCTTCAATTTTCTATCACTGCCGGACTTGTGTCTTTAGAGTTCCAGATGACATTTGCCCAACCTACACTTGAATAAATCCGTTGTTGCATGCACGTGACATTAGAAGGGTGCTGAGATTGACGAAAGAGAGATTCAATTATTAAAACACTGTTCCACTAAATTCAGTTTTCTCTCCCTCTGAGAATCCCACATGCTGGTATTTATTTATTCTGCCTCTAGAACTATAATGAAAAAAGCCTCTCCTATGTTCTATATGGAAATCCTTGAAATAACAAATGTTTAAAATGTTTCTCTGCACTTTTTTTCTCAGGGCAAAAAAAAAAAAAAGCCAACTTTATGCATATGGATTATAGAGTAAAATTTTTATCTTTCGGTAAATACTAATTTCTGAAAACATGATTCCATTTAAAAATACATTTAAAAATGGTTACCCTCTCATTTATTCTTCTTCTGAAATGATATCACTATCAGTCATTCTTTGATATTTGGTAGACATGATGGTAATATCGAGATCTTTGAATAATAAAATAGGAACTCATAATACATAAAAGTTAGCCAAATACTTTGTAGGTTGGTCAAGATAAAAAATAATATACCATTTGTTGGGCAACTATAATTAAAAACAAAATCTTCGCCCAACTTGGAAAACTCCACAAAAGTAGCAGAGAAAAAGACATTTTTTGCTTGTTATTTTATGAGCATTAAATCAGGATGTGATGTGCATCTCAGGCAATCCGCTAAGAGATTTCAGAGACAGTAAAAAGTGTCATCTATTTATGAAGTCAAATATATTCCATTTACATATATGTTTTCAAGACAAACAATGATTAGGTTTAAAGAAAGAGAACTAAAGAGCACTATCATTATACACAGTTTATCATAAATTCATCTCTTTATTGGGGTGACTACCTATAATGATTAATTGGTGTTGTGCAAAGGAAAAATAAACTTCTCATATCTTTATGACAGGAGGTAGTTTTGCAACTGGGAGCAAGGCACCTGAAATGTGGTTCCTACCCTCTCACAGAATTTGACAGTTAGAGGTGCTACCTCCCTTAATTACAATTCTAAGAGATGTCTTTCAGATCTTTGTGAAGGAAATTCCTAGTTTATAAAGCTGGAGAGGCTTATTTAGCTTCTAAAAACATTCACATATTTCAGAGACAGAAAAAGAACTTATCAATACAAGTTTTCTAATATTAATTCTCCAAAAAAAGGAGCAGTCTATGTCTTTATTTTCAACAAATATAATTGTCTCTTATTTTTAATTTTTACCTGTCCTTACATCCTATAATCCACGTTTGATATTATATTTTGGATTGTGTAATTATCATGGAATACTATGAACTGGAGAATTTCATTCTTAGAAACTAGTAAACCCAAGTATACCATGTGCCATGGAGGGGAACATGAGAAATTTGGAGAAAATAGTGAAAAATTGGAGTATGTTGCAGATTTTGAAACTTAAATTTATCCATTAATGAGATGGAGTGGTAGGATATATGTTATAATCTCTAGAGAATCTGAGCACTTATCCTGAGCCAAGAAGGATGAACAGAATAATCTCTACTTCAAGGCACAGTAGAGCTTTTCTAAACTTGATATTTGTAGAATCTATCTTTGAAATTCACACAGGCGTCCTGAAGTTTCAATTAAACAAGCAGGCTCTCGGGATATGAATTACACTATCCTGGTTGGGCAGTGCTGGGCATTCCTCCTTCCTCTCAGTTGGAGTCCCTGAATTCGTAGCAGTTCATATAGCTCTCGAGGAGTTACCTTCTCCTCATATGACAGCTTATTTTCAAGGGCACATATGGGAGCTGTCCTGATTTAAAAGCTTCTGCTTAGGGAAGTTTCTGGTCAAAATGACAGAGTAGTAAACACTGTGCTGCCTCCTATCATGACCACATCAAAATTACAACTAAACTACAGAACAGCCATCACTGAGAATAACCTAAGTCTAGTAGAACAGAGTTCTACAACTGGGGACACACAGAAAAGACCATCTCGAGACTGGTAGGAGGGGTGGAGACATGGAATAGGCCGGTCCCACATTCACATGTGGTGGTTAAAAATTGGGAGAGATATTTTGGCAGTGGAGGTCCTCCTGAGAGGGAGTGGTACCAGGCCCTCACCAGGCTGCCCAGCCCAGGGTTCCAGTGCCAGGAAGAGAGGTCTCCATAAATTCTGGCAGTGAAAACCAGCAGAGATTGTTGCTGAGTGAGATCGAAGGTCATTAGAGTTGGAGTTGTTTCTCTTAAATGGCCCCCACATAGACTTATTCATTGATGAACTCACTCTGAGCTCCAGTGCTGGGACAGCATATTAAAAGGTGCCAGGGACATACAAGGAGGAACTAAATTGTATATCTTCAGGCAAGAGCTAGAGGGTCAACTTTTTCCAGATAGAAGTGCTGGTAGAATTCATTATTCCTTTGTTGAGTCCTCCTTCTTCCTAGAGTGCAGACACTGGTGGCCACTATATCTATGTCTCCTTCAACCTGGCTAACACTGGTCACCCCACCCAGGTGATTCACTGAAACCCTACCTCACCCAACTTGTGCGCACATCCAAGCTGCTTCCAGTGGCTTTTCCATACAAATGACCTGTCTTGACTCATATTGTGTACTTTCCTAAAAATCTTTCAATGATTCACAAAACCCAAACAAACAGCATGTGACCTCAGTGTGCCTCATACCTCTTGGCGAACAGCCACAAGCTTGGCACTAGTAGTATCTGGCCCTAGTTTGTGGTTTGGTCTCTCGAGGCACCTCCAAGTCCAGTACAGGTGTCGACCCTCTGAAGATTACTTGGTAGCTCATACCAGGTGGCTCTGGTGGGGGTGCAGACTATAGCTGAACTTGGCCTGTGTCAGGGCCTTTCCCATGAGGCCCTGAGGCCTACACATCCCATAACCTGCTTTGAACCTTGAAGTCCGCATCCAAGAATGACACACTTAAAGGGCAGACTGGGCAGGCACCAGAGCCCTGCTAAAGTGAATTATGCTTTATAGGTCAGCCCCTGCACAAGTGTTTCTCCACTGTAGTCATTAGCCAGTCCTCACAAATAATTAGTTCATGGGTCAGTTTCTCCTATCGATGTGCAAACAGCAACCGAGGCTCAACTGCAACAGGAGGGCATGGACAACCCATACAAGGGATGTACCTGGAGCACTCAGCTCAGGTGACCAGGGACACTGTGCCACGGGACTTATAGGATGCTTACTACTTAAGGCCATTCTACTAAGACCGAGAGATAGAGCATTCCTACCTAATACATAGAAACACAGGGTGGTAACCAAAATGGGGAGACAAAGAAACATGTCTCAAATGGAAGAACAGAAGAAAGCTCCAGAAAAAGAACTAAACAAAATAGAGAGAAGCAATCTACCAGATGAGGAATTCAAAACACTACTTATAAGAATGCTCAATAAACTTAATGGAAGAGTAGATGAACTCAGTGGGAACTTTAACAAAAAGATAGAAAACATAAAAATGGAGGTCGAAAACAATAAAAAAAAAACCAGCCAGATTAAAGAATACAATAACTGAAATGAAACATACATTAGAAGGAATCAACTAAAGATTAGATAAAACAGAGGACTGAATCAGTAATTTAGAAGATAAAGTAGCAGAAAACAATCAGGACAGCAACAAGAAAAAAATAATCCAAAAAATGACAATTTAAAGGGCCTCTGAAACAATAGTAAGCATACCAACATTCATGTCACAGAGATTCCAGAGGAAGAAGAGAGAAAGCAAGAAATTGAAAACCTATCTAAAAAATAATGACGGAAAACTTCCCTAACCTGGCAAAAGAAACAGTCAAACAAGCCCTGGAAGCAGAGAGTCCCAAACAAGATGAATTCAAAGAGGCTTACACCAAAACATATCATAACTAAAATGTCAAAGATTAAAGACAAAAAGAATTTTAAAAGCAGCAAGGAAAAAGCAATTAGTTACCTATAAGAAAGTTTTCTTAAGAATGTCAGCTGATTTCTCAACAGAAACTTTGCAGGCCAGAAAAGATTGGCAGGAAATATTCAAAGTGACGAAAAACAAGGACGAGAAAGCGAGATTACTCTATCCAACAAAGTTACCATTTAGAATCAAAGGACAGATAAATAGGTTCTCAGGCAAGAAAAAGCTAAAGGAGTTAATCAATCCCAAACTGGTACTACGAGAAATGTTAGAGGGACAAAGGGAGGAGGAGGAGGAGGAAAAGCAGGAGTAGGAGGAGAAGGAGGGGGAGTTTAGGAGGGGGAAGGGGGAGAGGAGGGGTGGAGGAGGAGGAGAGAAAGAAGAGATCAAAAATATGAAAAATAAAATGTCAGTAACTACATATCTATCAGCAATTACTTTAAATGTAAATGGATTAAATACTCCAATCAAATGATCAGGTGGCTGAATGGATAAGAAAACAAGACCCTTATATATGCTGCCTAAAAGAGACTCACTTCAGATCTAAAGACACACAGAGACCGAAAGTAAAAGAAGAGAAAAAGATATTTAATGAAAACAGAAAAAAAAAAGCTAGGGAAACAATATTTTTGACAAACAAAATGACTTTAAAACAAAGTATATAACAAGTAACAAAGAAGGACCCCGTAATCCCACTTCTAAGTATTTATCTGAAGAACCCCAAACCACTACTTCGAAGGAACATGTAAATTCATATGTTAATTGAAGCATTATTTACAATAGCTAAGATATGGAGACAACCTGGGTGTCCATTAATAGATGACTGAATAAAGAAGAAACATGGAATATTACTCAGCCATAAAACAATGAAATCCCGCCACCTGCAACAACATGGATGGACCTAGAGGGTATTATACTGAGTGGAGTAAGCTAGGCAGAGAAAGACAAATGCCTTATGATTTCATTTATATGTGGAATCAAAAAAAAATGAACAAACAAAATAGAAACAGACTCATAGATACAGAGAATATTTTAATGGTGCCAGTTGGAATGGAGATTGGAAAGATGGGTGAAAAATGGGAAGGAATTAAGAAGTACAAATTAGTTGTTATAAAAGAGTCATGGGGATGTAACATATAGCATAAGGAATATAGTCAATAATATAATTATGTGTGATGTCAGATGTGAACTAAATTTATCAGGATGATCACTTTGTAAGTTATAAAGATGTCTAATCACTATGTTGTACGCCTGAAACTAATATAATATTATATGCCAATATTGTATTGTAATTGAAAAATACATAAATTAAATAAGTAAATGAAATAAAAGCTTCTTAGAATCTTTATGCCTCTCAGAGGAGAATATTTCTTGTAACAACTATATAAGCATAGCATCCAGGATCCCTGCAAGGAACTGTTATAAGAGTCACTGAACCCAGGGAAGCTAACACTGCGGAATCTCTAGCAGGAATTTATAGATAATTTATAATTTCATCTGGTCTAATGCAATTTACCAATTTGGAGTCATTTTGTAATGAGCAATGTTGAATAATATGCATATAATACAATAGACATTTTACATTTAACAGCTAAAGATTTAAATTGAAAGTGAAATGGCAACAGAGAAAAGAGTTATGTTAACCCCCTTGGTCCATCGTGATCGTAAGCAAGTTCTTTAACTATTTTAACTTGAAATTACTTATCTCTAAAATGGAGACTACGTCCCTCACTAATATTATAAGCTGTGAAGATGTAAGGAGAGAATTCGAGAGAATCAGTCAGTCCGCAAGTATTTCTCAAAGCTCTGATGATCTATGAAGTTATGATAGTTCAGCTACTGTCAGTAGAATGTTCTCTTCTCTAGAGGAGTACTGAGAGAGGAAACCTAGAAGGATTAAAACAGTGCCCACTCTCAGATCTGGAAAATGTCTTTTCAAAGTTATCTCCTGTAGCAAAGTTGTAGCATTTATGGTTAGGAGCTAACTTGGATTTCAGGTTTCACATGAGTAGTGGGCAAGGTGTGAAGCCAGGGGTGACAGAATTCAATCTGAACCCTACCATGGTTAGTCAAATAGAAACCATGTAATGTACTTTAAATAGACATGAATCAAGATAAATCACTAATATGTTTTAATATGTTTCATATTTGTATAGTGTGGGTGTATTAATAGGTGGTCTGTGTTTTGTCTTCTGTATTTGCTCAGACTTTAAAATGATGTTATGCTTTTTCTTTCTCTTTTACCACCAGCCTCACCTCTTATAACTCTTCTCAACTCTCAAGCTTTTTATCTTACATTTCATCTTCTATGGAAAATCATGTCTAGGTATCCTAGCTAGTTTTGATCTCTTACCTCGAAAGTTGATATCATTTTTATTCAATTTATTCAATCTCTGACATATGACTACCAAATTTATATTTTTTAAAGCACAGGAATATATTTGCAATACATTGTTCTATTAAAAAATTCAGTACTTTATGAATAGAGGCTGAAATTTATGATCAGTTGACAAAAGGTGGTTAAAGGAGTTATGGAAGAGAAGAATCTAAGTCCTTAGAGTGAATAACTTCCTCTCCATCCCAAATTAATAACAAGCTGGACTAATTTGGTTCTTTCTTAATGTGGGGGGCTCTTTGATTTCTTGAAATATTCCTCAATCCTGTTCCTTTTTATGTTGAATTGCATTAACCGCTATAAAGTGTAAGTTTTGCCTCATTATTTTGTTCTTGTCTTTTCCAGCTCTTCCCAACAATAACTGTTAATAAACTCTATGTAAAAATTCAGCCCTGCAGTGTTCTGGAGCCAAGGCAAGAATATTGGAAACTTGAGCTTCCCTAGCTGAATAAATCACGGAGTTTGGAGATATACTTTTATTGTAACATAGTTTTTTATTTTAATTAATGTGTGAGATAGTTTCCAGTAACAACTGCCACTACACCAGAAGAAGAAGCCCTATTTTGAAGCCATGGTACATACTGGTAAGAAAATAAATGTTCCCACTCAAACTAATTTAATTCGATTAAAAAAAAATGTTTCTCTTGTATACTTGAAAGTTGCTAAGAGTAGATCTTAAACATTCTCACCACACACACACACACACACACACACACACACACACACACACACACACACAAGTTAACTATGTGAGATGATGGATGTGTTAATTATCTTGATTTTGATAGTCATCCTACAATGTATATGTATACGAAAAAATCACGTACATTTTAAATATCATGACTGCTTCATTTGTGAATTATTCCTCAATAAAGATAAAAATATATTTCTCTTGCAGCTGCTAAGTAAAGAATTTTTAATTTCCTTTCTTGTTAGGTAGATACTAGACCTTTTAAAATAGTGTTCTTTGGGAAGTATTTCTGGAGACACTGATTCTAGTGGGCTATTTATGTCTACAACAGCTTTTACCTTTGCAGTTCCAAAATTCAATGTAGTTATAGGCTCATATGAATGTTTCACCATATTGGATGACAATTTATTTATTTTTATTTTTTGAAAACCTATTAAAGGACTGAATTCACTACAATACATAACAGTTCAATACAATGATGTTTTATAAGTTGTATCTTAACATACTTTTTTTCTCAATAAAACAATGTCAATAACTAATCAAAACAGCTATCTGTGACTAGCAGTTAATAGTATACTCTATTCCAACAGAAGACAAACCCTGAGTCAAATTCATCAGCAGAATGACCCTTGAACTGGATTAGTTCATGTAAATTCATTTAGAAAGTAAAACAAATATAAATATAAGTATAAATATAAATATACACACACATAGAAAATAGGCTATTAATATTCTTAATGTTAAATACGTCAGAATTTAAATCTGAGACATAGACTATTTGGTCTTATTGGTTACTGGAATTTATAAATTTTCTAACATTATAAACTTTTTACTGAAAGTGCTCTCTGAGAGTATTTAAACTTACAGTTGTGAAGAGTCTTGAGGGGAAGGGGCTGCTTTTCTTCATGGCCACATAGAGATTATGCTTTACTGGAAATTCTTGTTCACTTTGTAAAAAAATTATTTAAAGCAATAATTTGTTTTTGCACTAATGATGAATTATTTATACTCAATGAGGACTGAGTTAATAGATATTCCAAGCACTTTAAATCAGAATTGTTGATATGACCTACTTGAAATAATCTATCATTTTAATTATATACACTATATAACAAAATATTAAGGTGTCATTAAAAATATATTATAGAAGAATATTTAGTGTCTGAGGAATTGGTCAAATTATAGTTAGTAAAAATAAAATTCAGATTATAAATCTCTGTTCAGTGGATCCAACATAATTTGTGTTATATACATATATATGATTCATAGAAAAATAATGATTTATATGAAAACGACAATGGAGTTTCTTTTAGTGAAAAGTTATGGATGATTTTAAAATCTCTTCTGTGTTGTGTTTAGTATTTTTCTTTCTTTTTACTTTTTAATATTTTCAGTTTTTGTTTTTTTATCAAAAATTA
Source organism: Pteropus alecto (assembly GCF_000325575.1). Classification (NCBI taxonomy): domain Eukaryota; kingdom Metazoa; phylum Chordata; class Mammalia; order Chiroptera; family Pteropodidae; genus Pteropus; species Pteropus alecto. The sequence continues at coordinate 4,683,979 of NW_006440638.1, read as the reverse complement.
TACATGGACACAGTTTAGGAGAGAAAGTATTCCACAAGGTTTGTTTCAAAAAATAGCAGTCCTCCTTGAAATTTTCTACTCTTCAGAGTCATCTGCTTTCAACTTCTTTAGCAAATTCTGTGGCATTTCTTTGCACAACTAATCACTTTCTTGTAGTCCTATCTCTTACCTTGTTAGTTTAGGTGTTATAAAACATTATTATTTTTTTTCCTTTACAACTTTTTGATGTCTCTGGAATTATTAATAGTAGCGTTGTTGTTATTGTTTTTTTTTCTGTTTGCTTATTTTTCTAAATATTTCTTACTAATTTAAATTCTCTACAGTTATCTAATTTCGCTCTCTGGTCATCCAGGCATATCATATATCTTTTATTACCTTCTGTCTGTTGTACTTCAGTTTGAACTAGTTGCTCTTATGCCACCCTTGGAGCTTCTTTCAATATTCTCCTGAGCATATCTTTGTCTTGTCTTTGATGCTGGTCTACTGTTAATTATGTCTCTCTCATTTCTTGGTTTAGTCTCCCCTTTTAAGTAGAACATATCCTACAGAGGCATCCTGAAAAAAGATGGATGCTGAAAATGCCCTTATTCTCTACTCACACTGGATTGATCATTGAATTAGACATAGAATTCTGCATTGGAAATTATTATATTTTATGGTGTTGAATGCATTGGTCCAGTGTTTCTAGTTTTTGTGTTGCCTTTGAGAAATATGATGCATTCTGATTCCTGATCTTTTATATCCTTTCTAATTTTCCCTCTAACCCTTTGGAAGCTGCTAAGCTCATCTTATCCAGAGTGTTCTGAAATTGCAAATATGCAATTATCTCATTTTATCCATTATGTGAGTATTAATGGGTCTTTCACTATGAAAATTTGTGTCACTCTGTTCTTATTTGTTCAAAGCAACTTTATTTGTTGCTTTACTTCTCTCAACTGCCTATGATCTCTTTCTTTCTGGAACTCATATTACTCAAATTTTAGACCAATTAGGCTGTTGTCTAATTTTCTTATCTTATTTTTTTCATTATATATCTATTATAATGTTGTTATTTTCATGAAAGCCTTCTCAACTTTACTTCCAAAATTTGTATTGACTTTTGGAAATCTGCAGTCGAATTTTTAACTTTCAAAATTTTGTTCCCTTTCTGAATATTCTTTTTGACAGTGCAATGTTTTCTCTTTCTTTTTAAGGATATTGATTTAATTCTTGATTTTTCCCAATTTCTGACTTTAGAACACAAGTCATCCTTTTCTTTTCTCCCTCTACTTTTCTTCTTCTTTCCTATTCCCTTTCTTCGCCTCCTCCTCTTCTTTCTCCTCCTTCTTTTTCTTCTTCGGTTTTGCTTACTCATCTATCATTTGTCCATGTGCTATCTAGCTTATAAGAAATCTATTGCTATTATTTCCTCTGTTCTCATTCCTGTAGATTTATTTCTTTAAAAATTGTTTTACTGTTGCTTTATTGAATAGTGGGAAAGAATAAAAGTATTCGTTTATTTGTCATGTTTATCTAGACAAATACTCCTGTATTTTCATTGTTATCGATAATAAATTAATTATTAATAATAATTAATAACAAATAAATAATAATTAATGATAATAATTGTACATAACTAAATTATGTTATTTAAAAAATATACCAAGGACAGCTTTTCCTAATTTTTACCTATTTTAGTTTAATCTACAAGTATTCTAAATATTTGTTGAGTCTCATAATGAAACAAGAAAAGTTTCCTTTAAGTCACATTTGATCCGTTGGAAGTGGATATTTATATTTTATAAACAATTGTATTATTATTATTACTATTAATTATTATTGTTATTATATTTTTAATTATAGTCAATATATGATATTGTATTAGTTTTAGGTGTACAATATAATGATTAGACATTTCTATAACTTACAAAATGATCACACTGATAAATATAGTATCCATCTCACACTGTGCAGTTATTATAATGTTATTGACTATATTTATTAGGCTATACTTTATATCTCCATGACTATTTTGTAAATGTCAACTGTACTTCTTAATTCCTTCTTCTCTTTGATTTATCCCCTAGCCTCTCTCCCTTCTGGCAACCATCAAAATGCTTTCTGTATCTATGAATTTTAGTTTTGTTTGTTTATTTTGTTCTTTAAATTCCATATATGGCATTTGTCTTTCTCTGCCTGACTTACTACACTCAGCACAATGCCCTCTATAGGTCCATCCATGTTGTAGATTTTATTCTCTTTTATACCTAATATTCCATTGAATATATGTACCACCTCTTCTTTATCCATTTATCCTTTGATGGATATACAGGTAGCCTCTATGTCTTGACTATTGTAAATAATGCTGCAATGAACATACGAATTCACATGTCTCTTTGAAGCAGTGTTTTGAGTTTCTTCAAATAAATACATATAAGTGGGGTTCCTGGGTCCCATTTTGTCTCTTGTTATAGCTTTTGTTTTACAGTTTAATTTGTTTATTATAAGTATTGTTACTTACTCCAGCCTTTTTTTGTTTGCTTCCATTTTCACGTAACATCTTTTCTCAACCCTTTGCTATGTGTTCTTTCGATCTGAAGTGAGTCTCTTGTAAGCAGCATATGTAAGGTCTTGTTTTCTTTTTTTAAAAAAATATTATTTTTTAAAAAAATTATATTAGTTTCAGGTATACAGTACAATGGATAGACATTTATGTAATTTATAAGTGATCCCTCCAATTAATCTATCACCTATCTTGCACTACACACAGCCATTACAATAATATTGACTATATTCCTTATGCTGTACTCTATAACCTCATGACTGTTTTGTAACTACTAATTTATACTTCTTCATTCCTTTACCTTTTTCAAAAATATGGAACACTTCATGAATATGCATGTTATCCTTGTGCAAGGGACATGCTAATCTTCTCTATATCATTCCAATTTTAGTATATGTGCTGCTGAAGCAAGCACAAATCTGACTTATTCAGCCACACTATCTTTTGATTGGAGCAGTTAATTCATTTACATTTAAAGTGATTGTTAATAGGTATGTAGTTATGGCCATTTTTTATTCCTATTTTTTATCTTTTTTTCCCTTATTCTTTTTAAAGAAGTCCCTCTAACATTTCTTGTAATACTGATTTGGTGGTGATGAACTCCTTTAGCTTTTTCTTGCCTGGGAAGCTCTTTTGATTCTAAATGATAACTTTGTTGGGTATAGTAATCTCGCCTGTTGGTCCTGGGTTTTCATCACTTTGAATATTTCCTGCCAATCCTTTCTGGCCTGCAAAGTTTCTGCTGAGAAATCAGCTGACAGTCTTGTGGGAGCTCCTTTGTAGATAACTAATTGTTTTTCTCTTGCTGCTTTTAAGATTCTCTCTTTGTCTTTAATCTTTGGCATTTTAATTATGATGTGTCTTGGTGTGAGTCTCTTTGAGTTCATCTTGTTTGAGACTCTCTGTGCTTTGTGGGCTTGAATGTTTATTTCCTTTACCATGTTGAGAAAGTTTTGGGTCATTATTTCTTGAAATATGTTTTCAATTCCTTGTTCTTTCTCTTCTTCTGGTATCCCTATGATGAGAATGTTGGTATGCTTGATGTTGTCCCAGAGGTCCCTTAAACTATCCTCAGTTTTTGGATTATTTTTTTCTTGTTTCTGTTCTGATTGAGTGTTTTTTACTATCTTATCTTCTAAATCACTGATTCAATACTCTGCTTTATTTAATCTTTTTTTGATTCCCTCTAATTTGTTTTTCATTTCAGTTATTGTATTCTTTAATCTGTTTTCTTTTTCTGTCTCCACTTTTATATTTTTTATTCTCTTGTTAAAGTTCCCACTTAGTTCGTCTATTCTTCTCCTAAGTTTATTGAGCATCCTTACAAGAAGTGTTTCAAACTCTGCATCTGGTAGATTGCTTGTCTACCAGATGGGGCTTTCTTCTGTTCTTCTATTTGGGACATGTTTCTTTGTCTCCTCATTTTGGCTGCCACCCTGTGTTTGTTTCTATGTATTAGATAGAGCTATATATCCTGGTCTAGTAGAATAGCTTTAGATGTTAAGCATCCTATAGGGCCCAGTGGTGCAGTGTCCCTGATTACCTGAGCTGGGTGCTCCAGGTGTATCCCTCGTATGGGTTGTGTGTGCCCTCCTGTTGTAGTTGAGCCCTAGTTTCTGTTTGGATGTCAGTGGGAGGAATTGACCCATAGACTGATTGTTTGTGAATACTGGCTGGTGACTACAGTGGAGGTGCTGTTGTGCAGGGGCTGACCCTATAAAACAGGATTTGCTTTACAAGGGCTCTGGTGCCTACTCAGTATGCCCTTTGGGTGTGTTGTGCTTAGATGTAACCTTGAATGGTGCTCCATCTCAGGTGGAAACTGGCCACTGGACATGAAGGCCAAGGCCTCCTAGGAGGGGCTCCATCACAAGCCAAGTTCAGCAGCAGACTATGCCCTGCCTGGGGTCACCTGGTGTTAGCCACGAAGCAGTCCGCAGATGGCCACTAGCCATGCTGTGCTTGGAGGTGCCTCAAAAGGTCAAGCTGAAAACAGGCTGGCTGTAGCTGCTGCTGGGCTTGGGCCGCTCACCAAGAGGTATGGCGCTCACTGAGGTCAGATGCTGTTTGTTTAGATTTTGTAAACCATTGAGAGATTTTAGGAAAGTTCACAGCATGAGGTACATCAGGCAATTTTTATGGAAAAGCCACTGGAAGAAACTTGGGTAGGCCCATAGCTTGGGTGAGGCAGTGCCTCAGGGAATCACTTGGGTGGGGTGACCCATGTTAGCCAGGTTGATGGAGACTCAGATATGGCAGCCACCTGCATCTGTGTGCTGGGAGTGAGGAGAACTCCACAAATGAACAATAGATACCAGAACTTCTGTGTGTGAGAAAGCTGCCTCTTCAGGCCTCGCTCTGAAGTCAAAATTTTTTTTTTTCATATGTCTCTGATTCCTTTCAAGCTGCTGCCCCAGCACTGGTGCTAAGAGATAGTAAGTCCACACATGGGCCCCTTAAAAGGAATTTCTGTGACTCTTGTGGCCTTCTGTCTAATGCAGCCTCAATACCACTGGTTTTCACAGCCAGAAGTTGTGGGACTTCTCTTCCTGGCACTGGAACCCTATGCTGAAAATCCCATTGGACCTGGGAACCTGTAGTATTCTGAGAGGTCTCCGCAGCTGAGATATTCCTCCCAATTCTCAGCTGCCACATGAGGGTGTGGGACCAGCCAGTTCCATGTCTCCACCCCTCCTACCATCATTCTCTAGGTTCCCTCCTCTGTGTGTTCCCAGTTGTAGGGCTTTTGTTTAGCTAGACTTCCGGCAACTCCTAATCATGGCTGTTTTGTAGTTTAGTTGTAATTTTGATGTGGTTGTGAGAAGAGGCAAGTATAGCATTTACCTACTCCACCATCTTGACCAGAAGAAAGCTGAATATTTTGTTTTCAATAATATACACAGTTTTCTATTCTCTGCATATAAATAATACAAAGACTATAAATCTTTGGCTTACCCATTTAAAGACATTTACTAAGTACCTTCTCTGTTTTAGGTTTGATGCTAGGTTCTGGGAAATATAAAAATGAATTAATATAGTTTTCTTTTCTTAAAGAACTCTAAATTGAAGAGAGAATTCTGGAGATAATCTCAGCATTGAAATATTTATGATCTAAAAAAAGTTTATTAATACATCTAAGGTCACATGTTTATTAGCCTAGGGTTCTATCTTGGGGCCCAGTGCTTTATCTATTACAAATACATTGTGCAATTTATCTATTGCAAATACATTGTTTAATCTATTACATACTCATGTGCCCCTGCAATCTTGCTGGTGCATTGGTAATGTGGTAGTGTTCATGTTAGGCATTTTAAGACTGTGCTTTGGTTCATGATGCTGCATAACTTAGGGACTTATGGTATACATGAAAAAGACAATCTGGCTACATTTGAATCTTGTATAATTGTAAGCAAGTTTCTTAAGATCCCTACTTTCTCAATTTGTTTCTGTGTCAAATAGGTATCATAATAGCATTTATCTCATAGAGTTATTGTATAGATTAAAAGAATTGATAAATTTAAAAGAGGTAGAAAAACGCTTAGCAATAGGAAATACTATTCAAATATTAGGTATTTTTAAGGACTGAATTGTACCTCTCCAGAATTCACATGTTGAATCTCTAACCCCAAAGTGAGGGTATTTAGTGATAGGGACTTTAGAGAGGAAATTAAGGCTAAATGAGATCATAAAAGTGAGGTCCTAATCTGATAGGCCTGAGGTCCTTATAAGAAAAGGAAGAGATACCAAATACCACAACGCTTTCACAGAGAAAAGATCATGTGAGGTATGACAAGAGGGTTGCTGTCTATAAGCCAAGAAGAAAGGCCTCACTAGAAACCAACTCTGATGCTACCTTGATCTTAGACTTCTGGCTTCCAGAACTATGAAAAAGTAAATATCTGTCTTTAAGCTTCTCAGTTTGTGACATTTTGTTATGGCAGTCCATACAGATGAATACAGCTATCATTATTTACCTAATGACTTGCAATGTATATTTTACTTAATACTAATTTCATTTATTCCATCTGTGATAATAGTCCTTTTGTGACTCTGGTGTCATCCTCATCCTCTTTAATGATAGGCATTTACCTAGGGCTTTGGCTAGGATTTGGGAATACAAAGAGTTATTGAACGTAGTCTTAGTTCTTGATTGTAGTATACAAAATGATGGTCAGCTAACAATTTTAGGCATGGTTTTCCTATGTCCAAAAATGTTCAAGGAGGAAATGGAACTTGAACAAATGTCCAAGCAATGGTAGAAATATGGAAGAAAAGACACTCAAGATAGTGGAAAGTGAGTGAGAAAAAATGCAAGAGTTAGGCACGCAGAGTGACTTTTTACCTACATAGTCTTGAGCAAGTCGCTCAGCTTCAGTTTTTCATTTGTGAAAAAAGGTGTTAGTAATAGTGCCTGATGAGTTGTCTACATTTAAGTTTTAAACGGTCATAGAAGATTATTTTAGACAAGATTTGAAGATGTTTATTACATGCTTTGGATAACATAAATAAAATAAAATAAAAAGAGACTGGTGGAAAATGTTGCAGAGAAACATTGTGGCCACATTTCAAACAACCCCATATCAGAATTATAGGATTCATTTAAGAGGCACCAAGGAAATCCTGAAAGTTTATAAGCATGGATATAGCATTGTTTTAGAAAAATTAATCTGTAAACTTGGAGCAGAATATTATAAAATATCGACAGAATCAATATATACAAATTAGCAATATTTTACATAGTAGTTTTAGGGCAAGATACTAGGAATATAAATGAAGACAAAGAATGTAGTGTTAAGCTTGATAGACAAATACATGTGGGGAGTGGGCAAACTGAGTATGATTATGAGATTTTTTTGAACCTATTCTAGTATCAAGGCAAATGATGGATAAATTGTATTGCAGAAGCAAATATACTATTAATGTTTGAAGTGATCTGTGTGTGTGCGTGTACGTGTGTGCGCACGTGCTATATACACCAAATGCAGATACTTCAGGTATAGTTAAAGCTATGAGGCTGAATAAAAACACCTGAGAGTAAATGTGTCTTTACTATTTATAATGGCATCTGCTTGGCAACAGAAAACAGACTTTTAGGACATTGCTGGTTAAGGTAAAAGAAATATACATTTTGTTGTTGTTGCTTAATCATTTAAGCAAAGAAAATTTGAGACCAGCCAAATGGGGCCAGTAAAGCTAACAAGGCCAAAATGTCTAGGTTTAAAATTTGAAATTTAGTCTATGGCTATGCCATACTGAACTTGCCCAATCTCGTCTGATCTCGGAAGCTAAGCAGGGTCAGGCCTGCTTAGTTCTTGGATGGGAGACCACGTAGGCATACCAGGTACTGTAGGCGTTAAAAAAAAAAAAAAAATGAAATTTAATCTATATCAATGATATTCATAGAGTAAGTTAAAGATATATTCGTGGGTCTTACAAGATTTTTCTTTTAACATTAAGTCATCAAATCTAAACTCTGAGAATGATCCATATCATTCTTCACCATGTTTTTGGAAAATCACAAAGAAACTTAGAGGATTAGATCAGCAAAGGCTTTCATTTACTGCTTTATAGTTACTCGGATTTTCTCCTTTTGCAGTGTGGTGGCTTTCTGATGTTTTTCTCTTTGAAACTTATAATTTCTATTTTACCTAAATGATAGATTTTAGACTCAAAATTAGCAAGAAAGAACAGAAACTAAATGGAACTTTGCATTTCTTGTGAGTTGAAACATTTCTCATTGGACTATCCAACTATTGAAAATCTTAATTCAACACCAATTTATGTTTATAGAGCAAGACAGATATGAGAAAAAATATTTCAATATAGTATTTAACCTGCAAGAAAACATTGATCTTAATAAGAGAGCTACCTTAGATCTTCTACATTATGAACTATAATATGTGTAAACTTGTTTTCCTTATTTACAGTTAAGTTGTTTTAAAGTAGTCTCCTAAGACATATACAACCATAAAGACATTATGACTTCTTCAAATAAACAAACAAAAACAACTTTGTTGTTAACTCAAACATTTTTCTTACAGAAAATTTAATTTTTTCTAAAATTTATATTAATAAATCATAATGTTTTCTAACATTCTCAATTTAATTTTTAGTTGGCTAGATTTAACAAAATTGTTTGTCTTTGGGGTAGTAAGTAGAAGAGAATACTGTCTCCCCTCAATTGAAGTTCAGTAGGGCAAATTTCTGTCCTACTAGTATATGTAAACTTTATAAAACAACAACTTTGAGAACCAGTTATAGCTAACAGTTATTGAGTATTTACAACGTTAGGCACTGGGTTCAGATAGATTAAGTCATTTAACTATTATGATTACAACAGCAGATGCTATTAACATCTTTATTTTATGAATGAGGAAATCTAGTCATTGCTTAAATCAATAGTTTTCAAACTTTGGTGTGTATCTGAACCACCTAGAGAACATTAAATGATATGAGGTCTAGGATTCTTGAAATAGAAGATCTTTGTATTTTTACCAACTTTCCCTTGGTGTTTCTGAATTCCAACAAAGTTATAGAACACCTGACTCAAGTACCTTGCCTAAAATAAAAAATAGCAGAGCTGATGTTTAAACCCTAGTTGATGAGATGCAAATAATTTATGCTTTTAACCAGCATGTGAAGTAGTCTCTAACTATATTTACTCTTTTGTTCAAATTACCGGTCTGTCTATATAGTTTCTGAAACAACAAATATCTCAATCACTTCCTCCTCCTTTGAACAAAAGGGACCAATGGTCTCTCATAATACAAAGGTTTTTAATTAACTCTGTTACTAAGAAGTATGCTATTGACATTAGATATAAATATACAAATATATGTCGTATTGTGGTGAATTGTCACTGCAAAATTTCTAGCAGAAACAGGATAAAAATATTGCAGAAGTCATTCCAATGTTGGAGGTTGGGCCAAAGTTGTTGAATTCCAAGGTGCATGAAAACTGTTGGGGCTACAGTCCCTGTGAGACTATACACGTTTTCTCCACAGTTTATCATACGATAAAATAAACTTTGAATAATGTGTTCCTTTACTCATTGGACATTTCAAATAATTTGCACTACTGTATTAAGAGTATAACATGAAGCTAAACATTAGCAGTAATAGTTTAACATAGAAACTGTCAACTTTGCTGCTGTTATTCTAAATCTGTTTTTTAAATACGATAGTGGAGCAGCAGCCCGGAAGCTCACGACAACTACTTTCCCTGGGAGAGACATTGATAACAACTACAGATGTAGTTACAATTTTCTCTTTCTGCGTCACAAGATTTTTTCCCTGCTTTTAGAGTATAAAATTATTTTCAAATAGTTCGTAGGAAGGTTCTGAAAAAGCTCTGAGTTACATTTACGGACATATGGCTATAGCGCACCCTGCTGATGAATGCTGGGATTAAAATTCAGACCACATCGACTCAATGCAGAGTTCCTCAAACAGTTTCACTTCACTGGTGAAGCAGAAGAATAATACGATCTCGACTTGTCTTATCCGTTTTTTAAATCACTGTTAAGTTTTCCAAACTCTAAATCTTCATATTTTATTGGGTTATTCATGATTTTTGTGATATATTGGTAATTTGTTTTTTTATTGACTCATTCGACAAATATTTATTGAGTACCCACTCTGTGGCTGGAGATAATCAAGTTGTCTATGATGTAGGTGTGAACAAAATGAAGCTCCTTTTTCATGGGCTTACATACTAGGGTGGTGGAGAGAGTTAGAGATAGAAGAGAAATGTAAATATGTAGTATGTCGGCTGGTGATAAACATTATGGGAATAAAAAAAGAAGCACGATAATAGGAGAAACAAATGCAAGGGAAGGTTGGGAGATTCTATTTTTTATAGGCTGATATGTGTGTTACCGTATTTCCTTCTACCCTTTGAAAGTAAACACAAGCAAAAAGGATGTGCTGTCTTCATAAGAGAGCTGCTCTTTAGAAAAATGGACGAACTGTATCTTCCTAATTTTGCCTCTGGCATGAAGACCTCAAAGTTCTCCCACAGCAATTAGAATAATAATAAGTCCCAAGTATAAGTCAGAGCACAGAGGGGAGGCAGTACAAGGCAACCTATATGTGGAGTGGATTGAGAGGCATATTTGTATGCAGAGGTACAAGACATGTTTCTGGAAAAACTTTTACATTCAAAATAAATGCATCGATCTTTGCCTACATTTAAAGAAGTATTTGAGACCAAGCTCCTTTCATTTATTTAGTTTTTAAAAAATCTAAATTGTTTATTACTTAAAAAGCTAGTGGAACAGAGTGTTGTACCAGTGATATATACAAGGTCACAGCTGCTTGCATTTTAAAATCTGAAATCATGTTATTGCAATCTCTTTCTTAACATGGACACATCTGCACTATAGGGAGGGAGGGCCTTTGTTCCTGTTTTCAGCCTCTGTCCTGAGACCACCTATGTAGCTAGGGCCTCACTGTACCATCTCTGCTGGTCAGATCACAGAGAGACCACTTGTCTGGAGCTCATGTGAACCAAATCTCAAAGCATTGGGATAAATAATTTGTTACATTGTCAGGAAAGAGAAAAAATTGTTGACTCTATTAAATAATATATGTTAGTAGAGGAAATACAAATTAAATAAAAAAAAAAAAAGAGCAATCCAATATGAAGATGGAAAACACAGCTAGGAGACTGATTGCCTTTCATTCCTTTTCCTCTTCTCCCCATTTGTGCCACTCTCAAGGTCAAACCCCAACTCTGAATTATTCAAAGCTTCTACCTTCTCAACATCTATACCCAGGCTGCTGTGCATTCTCATGAAAAATCACACATTTTTAATGGATTGGGAATACGACAAATTGATGGTCCTCAAAATAGCCTGGAAAATGGTCTTTGGAATAGCCTGGGAAGTTTCCAGTGTATTTCTAGTTGATTCTATCACTTATTTTTAACCTTGGCTTTTCTCCTTAACTGTCAATCTTATCAGACCTTTTCACAATTTTCCCCTCAGTAAAAGAGCTACCTTCTTATTACAGACAGAAAATAGAGGCCACCTGGTTATTATTCCCTAATCTTCTCGACATCACCTTCAAACATATCAGTATCTGCTCAGTTCTTCCTCATCCTCTCCTGTTTTGGTGGCAGAGGCCTTAGTCCAGTTGTTCAAGGATGATCCTTGCCCCAGTCCTCTCATATCCTCAAGTGACATACTACATCATTCATCTACCCAGTCTTTCATTCCCTTTGCTTACTGGCTTTCTGAGTTCCTGTATATTAGGATAAATCAATGGGCTTGGAGTTAGAGTGAAGTGACCCAGGACAGTTGCAGTTTCCCTCAAACTCAGTTTCCTCATTCAAGTGGAGATCAGGATACCTCGCCCACAAAGTTTATGTAAGGTTAAGTGACATAGTATGCAAAGCACTTGGATGACAGCAAGTATTCAAAAAAGATGACAGCTTTTATTATTGCTTATATTACTCCCACCAATTTTGCAAGTCTTTTTCAAAGCATATTTACATATATTTCCAATTTTATCTTTATAAAAACTTATAAAAGCAGGACAGTTCTAGAATGATTTCAAAGTAATAAAGTTGCTTTCTCAAGGTCACAGAAAGAGGTAAAACGGATTCAAAATTAGCTTTTCTGGATCTTGCTTCAGTGCTGTGTGCATACATTTACTACCTTTTTAGTATCAACTGATTCCTTTTGGGGAATATGCTACTATCTGTGAATTTTGGACTCATTTGGACTTAGGAGCCAATGATCTGCTATTGTAAAATATACTTGTATATCTCTGTGCAGATGTCATTTGCGTTTTTCTTTACATTTTGGGTTACTTACAAGTTTTATGTTCTTTATGTATGCAAAGTGGAATAGGCATTAACTGCATTACCTGAAGCAAAGACTGTAGCTGTGTGAGATTGAGGAAGCCACAATAGATTTTACAAAATGTGTTGTGAGCAAAACTGCAAGCACTTATTACAAAGACTATATAACATATGGTTTAGCATCCATTTACATTTGCAAGTGTAAAACATCAGAGAGAGGAAATATGTGAGTTTTTTCTTTAGTAACTTTTTTACTTTATAGACTCAAGGTTTAGGAGCAATTTTGAGAAGTCAGCTAGGTTAGCTGGCTGTTTTCAAAAGTATATTTAGGTCACCTGAATTTCAAGATACTTTATAGCTTATATAAACGGCAACATCAGTATGAAATTACTTTATGGAAATGGTTTCTTTATTCTGTTTAGGAGAGAAATAACATTTTTTTTAACTATTAAAATAACTGAGCTAATGAATAAAGAGTATGTGCAGAAGTACTGTTATAAATTGAAACATAGAAAGTGAATTATTACAGTAGTTAGCAGGACTGAAGTACTACTTCCCTAGCTGCTGGAAGGGTTAGAATTGCCACTGCTGAAGAAAATTGTCCTACTTAAGATCATATCTGTTCCCAGGGCAGCCCCCTTCCAATGGGCAATAAATAGGATTGTATAAAGGACTGGCTTCCTTACTACATTTCAAATTTCTCTGAAAGGTGTCAAAGAGAAACAGCATGAGGTACTTCTTAAGAGTGGCAAGACAGATTTTATTCAGACTACTGCACTAGGAGAGAGAGATTCCTGTAAAAACTAAGCTCAATTCCAACTAAGACAAAGGCAACACGTTTTTAAAAGGAAATCAGAGAGAAAACAAGAAAGGACTAGCAGAATTCAAAAAAAAAAAAAAAAGAAAGGATAACAAAAAAAAAGCAAGTAGGGGCTTACTGGTAAATAAAAATTACAGAAGAGGAATAAATGAAAAATGACTGAAAATGGTTTGGCAATGCAAGTATGGCTAGGGACAATGTAAATTTTGTGGTTTGTCAGCATTGTATTTTCTTGAACAAAGACTCAGTTCTGGGTTGGGGAATGAGGCCTTGTGCTGGTAAAATCCAAGCGAACACTTGGTCAAGTCTCTTAGGGCACTGTTTGGGCAAAACTTTTGTGTTGTGTGGGAGTTCAGAGTTCCCAAGGTCATCCATTATCAGAACTCCTTGTAGGGCTGACTGGGCATCTATTCAGATTGCAATGGAGCATGAGCTCTCCCTCCATGCACTCTAGCCTCCATTAACTCTCCTCTTCCACAGATATTGATCTCAGGATCTCTAATAAATGTCGGTGCTAATCTCCATCTGAGGCTACTTCTGAGGGAATCCAGTCTCTAACAATGTGCTTCTCATAACAATAGTCGCTAGGCAGTTCACGTATTTGAAATAGATAATTCTTTATTCTCTCCAAAGACATCTTGCTATATGTCAAACATCATTATAGCCTTAGAATATGTACCAGCTACAGGATTGTGACACTCCATTTTAGCTAAAAAAAATATGATTCACGTGAGCTAATCCATTTTCAGTCATTCACATATTAATTTCTATACATTCTACATTTTAATTTTTGATTTTTGCAATAATAAGTTATTATATCATTGAATAACTGAAATGGATCTATCATTCAAAGATGGACTACTAAATTATAAATATAAAGAGAAACATCATAACATAAATGCTACAACTCTACATTATAAATATGTCTATTACATTTTAAGTACAGAATTAATTGGATGGCTATAGCAAGTAAATCTGACATGATGTTTTTATACAAACAGTCAAAAAAAAGTGCCAACAAGAAGAATACCATATATGAAAATTGGCTTTTATTAGACCAGTGATTCATCTACCTCTATTCCTTGGGATATTGTTTGTATTGAAAGTTAGTCAAATAGCATCATAAAACCATTAAAGCCATTGCATAATTTTCAAACAAAGCAAATTGATCTCATTAGTCAACCAAATTAGTTGTTTTTTATTCAAGCACTAATGAAAAATATTGCTTTCTTGCATGAAGTTGATGAATTTAGTTGCTAAACGTAGAGAGAGTTCCAAAGTTTTAGTCCTTGAACAAGATTCATACTATTGCCAAAAAAAATTGAAAGCAAATACAAAGTTATGGATAAACATTAGCTTCAGAAAGAAAACAATGGATGCAATTATCAAAGTTTATTTTATTACATAGCACTGACAGGCATCTAGTTATTTTAATGCATACATTATAAAATAGTAATTACTCTACTAGATAGTTAACCTTATAGTGAAACAAGTCTTTGATACGCAGAGAATAAATGAGTTCCTGACACTTGTGAGACAAATGTGAGATGTAAGTGTTCTATGAGATCGCGTTTTCTTTATTTTGAAAACCTCATGCTATAAAAGAAATTGTTTTTTAATTTTGGTAATAATTACTTTGTGAACCTTAAAGAAGCCCAGAAAACGTGTGTTAGCATTAACACTGAAGAAATACCATTTATATAGAGGCAGGCAGGAAGGCCTACTTGCAGGCAGCTATACATATAACTTTACTCACAAAGTGTACTTCCTGGTATTGTTTCTACGTTGAAGGAGAAAGTAAAAGTTATGAATATAATAAAATTTTAGTCATGTAACTTAGGTGCTTTCAATATCCTGGAAAAAATAAGTAAGCAACCAATATAAGGTTGTTTTTCTACTCTTAAGTAAGTTAATAGAAAAATATTTATATTATTTTCTTCTATTATCCAAACTTTTAAAAACAAATTCTTTGAAGATATATGCCCCTGTGGTATCACCTCATTTACCCGAAATTTAATTATAATAAATTTTATCAAATATTTTATGTTTTGCTCTCTTTGTTTTTTTTATCTCCTGTTCTTTCTATAACCCATTCCAGTAGGGCTTTCATATACATTCAGTAAAATCATATTTGTAAATGACAAAAATAACTTCTATCTCAACAAATTTATGAGTACATTTTCAAATTTCTCATCAAATTTTTCAATTGAATTCCCATTTTTATTTATATATAACTGGTTTAGTTTTTTATCACTTTTCACTAACAAAAAGAAACATTATTCTCAGTAACTAGAGAGGAGTAATTGGCACTATTTCCTTTATTTATGTTTGGATTTTTAAATTCTATATATTATGTAGAATATAAATAAAATATAAAATATATATAAGGTGAAAGACTTTAACAAAACAGTCATCCCTTATCTAACCTCCCCACTTATTCCCATTTCCAGAGAAAAATACTTTTAAATTATTGTTTCTTCTGATAATTGTCTCTATAAAAACTATTACTTTGAATTATTCTAGTTAATATATTATCTACTGACTTTATACTATCAATGGGCAAAAAATCTAAACAATCATTTTTCTAAGGAAGATATATAATTGGCCAAAAAGTACATGAAAAGATGCTCAATATCATGAGTCTTTAGGAAAATGCAAATCAAAACCACAGTGAGATGTCACCTCATGACTAGTTAGAAAGGCCATAATCAGAAATACAAGAGAGAAATCTGGACAAGAATGTGGAGAAAAGTGCACTGTTGATGGGATTATAAACTAGTACAGCCACTACAGAAAACATTATGGAGAAGCCTCAAAAAAATAAAAATAGAACTACCATATAAATTACCAATTTTACTTCTGAGAATATACAGAAAAAAATAAAAATACTAATTTAAAAATATATCTGCATCTTTACGTTCATAGCAGCATCATTGACAATAGTCAAGATATGGAAACAATTTAAGTGTCCATCGATGGTTAATGTATAAAAAAGTAGCATATATATATATATATATACACACACACACATATATAAATGGAATATTTTTTAGCCATAAAAATGAGGAAATCCTACCATTTATGACTACATGGATGAAACTTGAAGGCATTATATTAAATGAAATATGTAAGAGAAAGACAAATACTGTATGATATCATTTATATGTGGAATCTGAAAAACAAAACAAAACCAAAGTCATAGAAAAAGAGATCAGATTTATAATTACCAGAGATGGGTCATGGAGGGAGGTAGAACTAGACGTTGGTGGTCAAAAGGTACAAACTTCCAGTTATAAGATAATTACTAGGGATGCAATGACAACATGTTGACTATAGTTAACATTGTTATGCAATATTTATGAAAGTTGTTAAGAGAGTAAATAGTAAGCATTCTTATCACAAGAAATTTTTTTTCTTTTTCTTTTTATTGTATCTGTATGAGATGTTGGATGCTAACTAAACTTATTGCGATAATCATTTCATAATATATGTAAGTCAAACCCCGATGCTGTATACCTTAAACTTATACTGTAATGTATGTCAATTATTTCTCCATAAACTGGAAAAAAAGAAAAAAAAAATGTTTCTACCCCATGATATATTCCATCTCCATGCCACAACACAGCTTATTCTCAAATACAATTAACCTCAAACTTTTGGTTACATAAATATTTACTATTTAATTTATAATTATTATGTAAATATACATAGTTGAGTCTTAATATATATCATGATTACATTTCCTTTATTTT
This sequence comes from Pteropus alecto, assembly GCF_000325575.1. NCBI lineage: Eukaryota > Metazoa > Chordata > Mammalia > Chiroptera > Pteropodidae > Pteropus > Pteropus alecto. Next base: position 4,667,061 of record NW_006440638.1, on the reverse strand, counting down.
TATAACTTTTTAGAATGTAATAATTACCTCATTTTATTTATGTGCTGTTTTCTTTGTACTTGTCATTAATACATCTCGAAATATATACAAGAATGATAAAAGTCCTCCTCAGTAATTCCAAACCCATTGGATTATTGATCAGTTCCCTTTTAATTTGAAGGCATCTATCTGAAACCCTCTGTTTTCCTATATTCTCTACTGGTTGTTTTCTATGCCTGCAGTACAGCTGTGCACCTTGGACTTTCTTCACTATTATTTTGTGAGCTCTCTCTACCACATTTATGTGTGATCCCCTGGTTCCTTAATATACTATCTTGCATATTTTGTTTAATAATGAATAAACTAAAGTAGTTCTCTGGGAAAGTACATGAAAAGTAAATGTACTTGAGTTTGAACATGTCTATGTTCTAAATTCAGACTTGATTAAAAATTTCGATAGTTATAAAAATCTGGGTTGCAGATAGTATCCCTTGTAATTTTGGATATTGTACATTGTCAAATTTCCAATGTGCCTCTAAGTCCAATTATATTTGGGTATCAAATTTTTGGACTTGGCGTGTTGTTTTTATCTCAGGAAGATTGTTATGCTACAACATATTTTATATTGTAGTTTACATTTCTACATCTTTGTGTCTTCTTTCCGGAAGATTTGTTAACTGTTATATTTTCAAAATTTTTTCACAACTATTATATCTTAAACTTACAGTAGCTCTTTTTCTGTACTCAGAAATTTGCTTTAACAATTCTGTTATTGCTTCAAGGATGTAATATTATATAAAGCATTATGTTAATTACTGATTTTTAAAAATGTTTAAGAGAATAATTGCAACTTTTAGTCTTGACAGAACTTGATGACAGATATGATCTGAAAGGAATTAGTTTGTTTAAAGGGGAATCAGAAAATGATCAGTTTTTCTCTTGGACTGGTCAGTTTTTCCAGAAAGTAATCCTCTAATCTCTTACCTAGAGAAATAGAAATTGTTTGTTGGCTTTTTCGCAACTGAGTGGGGAATATAAGCATTTCCTCATTTATTTATTCAATTTAGCTTAACTATTGAATTGCCTCATTTAGTCCCTCTGTTTTCAGTATGATAACCTGTCTGGAGTCTCTCTCATAGGCTGCCAGGCTGTAGCTCAGCTTTAGCATAAGGCCTCCAAAGGACTGCTGCCTCTACTTTATGAGATTTCTGAAGTTGTGCAGTGCCAATCTGCTTGGAAGGCACTTGGGCTTCAGCTGCTAAACAAAATTGTCACTTTTTCAATGTTTTTTATGCTTTTAAATCTTGATGTCTCTTTTCCGTCACCTCTGTCTTTTTCCTTAGTTTTTGTGAATTTATTTTTTATTCATCTATTATAATTTTAATGACATTTTGGAAAGGAATGTAAATAAACGTATATGATTAATCTGCCATAATTAACCAGAATCATTCTCTCTTTCTTACAATAGACATTTCAAATATCTTCAGATACAGCAAAGTTCCTCATGTAAATTTTATCTTATTAGTCACTCTTTCTAAAACTCCTTTTACAGATTGTGCTCTTTTTTTCAACCCCTATATTTTGGAATGTTCTGCAGCTCAGGACTCAACCATGCTCTCTTTTTTGCTTTTTCTGTCCCCAGGCCCAAGGTCTTACAGAACATTTATATAAATCCCCCAATATATGTCTACAGTACCAAGCTCTACAATAATTAATTAATCCAAACTCTCACTGAACATTTTCAGCAGTATATCTAAGAGACATCCATAACTAATATTTTCCAAGTAAAATTTTGATTCTCTCCCTGCCAAATTGTTCCATATTTTTTTAAATTGCTTTCCTATAGTGCAGAAATTTGAAAGTTTAAAAAAAGATGTTTTCTAGACTGTCTTGCAGGTAGGTATAATTTGGTTTCTGTGGTACGTGCACCGGGCACGTCTATCTTTTCAAGTTAAGTGGACACAAATATGACTCTGCACTTTGCTAGTGCAAATCTAACAGCAATTAGCTGTCAGTTATTTCTAACACCATCTTCCTGATCCCAGATGTCTGCTGAAGCATTATGCTTCCTGTAGCTAAACTTCTGTAGGGTCAGCTACCTACTCAGTGAACTGTTACTAAGTGTATAATCCTGGGAAAGTTTAGAGAGTGTCTTGCTGGTTACCTACTGTGGCTGACTTAGCATTTCTCTGGGCAGGCTGGTCTTTTTCTTGTGTTTCCTGGAGTAATTTTTCAAGGCCAAGTTTTATTTTTTAAAATTTTTTTCAAGGGGTGTCTATACTTAATAAATAAAAGACTGTTAACAAACTACTTGAATAATTTAGATAATTACATACAGAAATGCAATAAGACTTTACAGAGTGACAATAGCTTTCAAGGTTTTCATAAAGTATTTAATTGTGAGAATCAGGTTTAAACATAAAGGCATTTCCATTATTGTCCACCATTTTCCTTTGCTAAAAGTTTGCAATTATGTAGATATGACCATAATTAGGTATTATCATTTTCCTGCATTTTAAAGATGTGGAATTTGTAAAGATCTTTCATCAAAATAATATATTGCTACTGTTGCTCAGATTATGTCTTCAAGGCATCAAACATTTAAATGAAAATGAAAATTTTTAGTTGACTCAAATACTTTAAAATAGTTTGGTACCACCAGTTATTCTTTCTACAACCCTGCCTCACCTCTCATGTTACTACTTTTTCTCACCCTCTTCACTACCAAAAACATTTTCACTTGCAGGCTTCATTTCCTGACTTCCCTCCCTTCCTTAGTCCACTGTAGAAACCACTAATACTGTACTGAAGCTGCTCTCACCAAGGAAGACAAAGGTCCCCTGAATTCCCAAATAGAGTGGTTTTTGATCTCTTTAGAACAATTTCTCAACCACAGTGCTATTGACCTTTTGCACTAGAAAAAAATTATTTGTCATAGGGAGGACTCTACATCGTAGGATGTTTAGCAGCATCTTTGGCCTCTGCCCACTCATTGCCTGTAGATCTTTAAGTTAACATGTAACTTCTTGGAATTCCAGCCCTTAGTTGGCATGAAATAGCACAAACACAAGTACATTTTCCTACAGAATTAAATAATGCTTGAATAAGCTTGTTAAGCAATGCCTCAACATTGAAAGAATATGCTATAAATTCTTAATTTCTAAGTTTTAGATAATTTTCTTAAAAATATGGGCCATGTCTTATTCATTTTTCTATCCTCAGTACTTGACATTCAGTAATACTATCTTGAATGAATGAGTGATTCATAGGGGAGAAAGTCCCATGAGTCATGAAACATGGAAATGTAGGGAAGCTGAAAAAAGAGAAATCAAGTTTCCAAAATTAAATGGAAAATTTTCACTTATGTCAAAGACCTAAACGTTGCCTAAAGCCAAATGTTTTAGTGTCACCGGTTTCTGCTTTGCAAGATCCTACATAAATCTTTTATTTTTAATTTATTTTTAAATTTTTATTTATTTATTTATTTATTTTTATTTTTATTTTTTTAATGGTAACTTTGGATAAGTTTCAGCTGTACACTTTAACTGTAAGGTATATATATATATTTTTACACTGCGAGTTCACCTCCCATAGTTAGATTTCTTTCTGTCACCACATATTTGACCACCTTTATCCTGTCTACTCTCCCTCTCCCCTATACTCTTTGGTAAGCACTACTCTATTATCCATTTCCATGAGTCTCTTTATTTATCCTGCTCATTTGTTGCTTTTAGATTTATATTCCACATATAAGAGCTGTCATAAGGTTTTCAGCTTTTTCCATCTGGCTTATTTCTCCTAGCATGATTATCTCAAGGTCCATCTACGTTGTCGCAAATACCAGTATGTCATGTCTTCTTATGACTGAGTAATATTCCATTGTATGTAAGTACCACAACTTCTTTAGCCAGTCCTCTATTGTAGGACATTTTGAATGCTTCCATGTCCTGGCCACTGTGAATAATGCTGCTATGAACATCGGTGTGCAAATATCTTTTCAGATATGAGTTGTCAAGTCTTTTGGGTAAATACCCAGTAGAGGAATTGCTGGATCATATAGTAGATCAAGTCTTAATGTTTTGAGGAAACTCCATACTATTTTCCATAATGGCTGTGCCGATTTATAGTCCCACCAGAAGTGTATGGAAGTTTCTTTATCTCCATATCTTCTCCAACCTTTGTTAATAAATGTCCTGTTGATTATAGCTATTCTAATAGGTATAAGATGGTGACTCTTTGTGGTTTTGCTTTGCATTTCTCTAATAGCTAGTGATGTTGAGAATCTTTTCATATATTTTGTTGGCCATTTGTATGTCTTCTAAGGAGAAGTGTCTGTTCAGGTCCTCTGCCCATTTTTTTTTTTTTTATTGGATCATTTGGGTTTTTTTGTTGTTATTGAGTTGTATGAGTTCTTTGTATATTTTGGATATTAGGCTTTTTCAGAAGCATTGCTTACGAATATATTTTCCCATTTGGATGGTTATCTCTTTACCTTCTTCACAGTTTCTTTTGCTGAACAGAGCTTTTTAATTTGATGTAGTCCAATTCATTTATTTTTGCTTTTACTTTCCTTGCCTTTGAAGTCAAATTCATAAAATCCTTTTTAAGTCCAAGGCCCTTGAGTTTAGTTCCTGTGTTTTCTTCTATGCATTTTATTGTATCAGGTCTTATATTCAGGTCCTTAATCCGTTTTGAGTTAATTTTGGTGTGTGGTAAGAGAAAACACTCTAAATTAATTCTTTTGCAGGTGGCTTTCTAGTTTTCCAAGCACCATTTATGGAGGAGGCTTTCCTTTTTCCACTGTATGTTGTTGGCTTTTTTTAGTTGAAAACTATTTGTCCGTATAAATATGGGTTTACTTCTGGACTCTCGATTCTGTTCCACTGGTCTGTGTGTCTGTTTTTCTGCCAGCACCATGTCATTTTGATTATTATCGCTTTGTACTATAATTTGAAGTCAGGTGGAGTGATGCTTCCAGTCTCGTTCTTATTTCTCAGGATGGTTTGGCAATTCGGGGTCTTTTGTGCTTTCATACAAATCTGATGATTTTTTTTGTTCTATTTATTTAAAAAATGCTGATGGGATTTTGATGGGGATTGCATTAAATTTTTATAATACTTTAGGTAATAAGGTTATTTTAATTATGTTGATTCTTCCAATCTAAGAACATAGACTATCTTTCCATTTCTTTGTATCTTCTTAGATTTCTTTTAATAGGGTCTTATAGTTTTCATTACACAGATCCTTTACTTGTTTCGTTAGATTTATTCCTAGGTATTTTATTCTTTTTGTTGCATTTGCAAAAGGAATTATTTTTTCCACTTCTTTTTTTGACATTTTGTTGTTAGAGTATAGGAACACTATGGATTTTTAAACGTTGATTTTGCATCCAGAAACTTTACTGTATTTGCTTATGGCTTCTAGTAGTGTTCTTCGGGTGGCTTTAGAGTTCTCTATATAGAGAATTATTGCATATGCAAATAGTGACTGTTTAAATTCTTCATTTCCTACTTGAATGCTTTTTATATCATTCTCTTACCTGTATGCACCTGCTAGGACCTCCAAAGTTATATTGAATAACAGTGGCAATAATAGACGGCCTTGCATTTTTCCTGATCTTGGAGGGAAAGTTTTTAGTTTTTCACCATTAAATATAAAGTTGGCTGAGGGTTTGTCAAATATGGCCTTTATTATGTTAAGATACTTTCATTCTATACCAATTTTGTTAAGTATTTTGATCATAATAGATGTTGTATTTTGTCGAAGGCTTTTTCTGAATCTATTGATATGATCATATGATTCCTATTTTTTAATTTGTTTATGTGGTGTATCACATTAATTGATTTGTGTATGTTGAACCATCTCTTTCCCCCTGGGATAAAGCCCACTTGATCATGGTGTCTAATCTTTTTAATATGTTGCTGCATTCAGTTTGCTAGTATCTTATTTAGGATTTTTCCATCTGTGTTCATGAGAGATATTGGTCTATAGTTTTCTTTTTTTCTGTTATCTTTACCAGGTTTTGGTATCAGGATTATACTGTACTCATAAAATGAATTGTGAAGTACTGCCTCCTCTTTGATTTTTTAGAAGAGTATAAGGAGAATAAGTATTAAATTTTCTTTGAATATTTGATAGAATTCACTGGTGAAGCCATTGGTCCTCGACTTTTACTTTTTGGTAGGCTTTTGATGATTGTTTCAATTTCCGTACAGCTGATCTATTTAGATTTTCCAGTTCTTCTAGATTTAGTCTACAAAGGTAGTATTTTTCTTAGTACTGGTCCATTTCTTCTAGGTTATTAAATTTGGTGTTATATATTTTTTATAGTAATATTCTTGTATGATACTTTGTATTTTTGCAGTATCTGTCATAATGTTCCCTCTTCCATCCTTGATTTTGTTTATTTGTGTCCTTTCTCTTTTTTCTTGAGTGAATCTAGCCAGGGGTTTGTCAATTTTATTAACCTTCTCAAAGAACCAGCTCCTTGTTGCATTTATTTTTTCTGTTGTTTTTTGTTTGTTTGTTTATTTTGTTTTGTTTTCAATTTCATTTATTTCTTTTCTAATTTTGATGATTTCTTTCCTTCTGCACTTTAGGCTTCATTTGTCCTTCCTTTTCTAGTTTTTTAAGATGAAGTGTTAAGTTGTTTATTTGGGCTCATTCTTGTTTTTGGAAATAGGCCTGAAATGATATGATCTTTCTTCTTAGGACTGCTTTTGTCATGTCTCAAAAGTTTTGATATGATGTACTATCATTATCATTTGATTCTATATATCTCCTGATCTTTTTTTAAATTTCTTCCCCTGACCCAGTTATTCTTCAGTAGAATGTTATTTAATCTCCATATATTTGTTGTTCTTCCTGCTTTCTTTTTCTTTCTCTTTTTTTGTTTCTCTTTCTCCCCATTTGCAATAGCTCATGTTTATTTATTCACTGATTAAGAGGTAAATCTTGGATATATCCGTGATGATTAGTTATTTGTAATTTTCAGCTGAGTAACTGTAACCAGACTTTTATTTACTAACTCTTATTAGAGTTGAAAGTAGCTAGAGTTGAAATTATAAGCTGCTTCACCACTAGGTATTGAGCCAAAGGTATCCTTTCAGATTTTCTGCTCAGCCCATGTTCTTTCCTTTGTTCTAGTGAGTCTTCAGTTTGTTAACTTTTCGGCCTAACCCTATGACTATTTCCAATTAACCTTTAAACTTCCCCAAATATTTTGGAAAAAAAAAAAAGCTTTAGTATTTTAAACTTTAGCTAAACTTTAATATATTTCTTAATTCCTGTTGGCTTACCTGTTTTTGAACCCTTTATTTGTCTCATTTATCATTTTTAATACTAAAAATTACACAGACTTGGTTAGAAAGCCTTAAGTTCTAGTTCAGTCTCTCTCTTTTACCAACTTTAAGATTTATTTATTCAGCTTTCTGAGCCACACTTGTCAATAGTAAATGGGGATAATTATATCTATCTCGTAAACTTTTGAGAAAACCTACCTGGAAAATGTATATATGTGAATCATCTAGCACAGTATCTGACTCACATAAGGTACTCAAGAGTTGCTATTTCCTTTCTTACCTTATATGTGCCGTTTTCTCTGTTCTAGTTAATTACCAATACATTTCAACCTATTTCTGCTGGCCTATGACCCTGTATTCCACAAGTGGGAATATATTGTTTGAAGCATGTTATATATAGGAGAAATGAATTATAGCATCAAGCATTTCTTGACCTTTCTACCGGCGCTAAACAATGAACTCTGATAGATGCTAATGGAATTTGCCTGCCTTAGAAAATTTAATAAAGGCTCAAGTTTATTTAATGTTGATGTGATTAACCAGACCAAAAGGAATACTATTTTGGTAAATTCTCCTAATGAGTAGGCAAAGTAAGTCTGGAAGAGAGGTGCTATGCTATTACATTAACTATATCTTGCATAGCCATACTTAAAAGAGATGTTAAAGATGGGAAATTTTCTCCTCCTTAGGAAAACTCTTCCAATTTATTGTTGACTGTTGATAGTTAGGTGCTTAAACAAGAAAAGGCAAAACATACACATAAGTGAAAAATTAAATATAATCAAAAGAATGCCTGTATTTGAAATACAGCTTCACAATTTGATATATGATAACTTCTACATTGATAAAGCAACCAATTAAATTTTCTCAGAAATATCCTGCATTATAGTCACATTCTTAAAGAATACAACAAAAATAAGCTAAATACATGTGAGTGCCCACTCTCACGCAGACATCAAGTATACTCAGAATCTTTTCAGAAAACAGAAACCCTAAGTCCAAGAATACATATTGTCTTTCTCCATTTAATGCCAAAACTTCTCAGTGATCGACATGAGTCCTCTCTTTCTGACACTCTTCTATACCTCATTTCTCATTATCTAAAACCAGAATGTTCATTTTATACAAGTTGCACCTTAACCTCACTAACTGTCACAGGGCCCCTAGTTCAAGGCCTTTCCTTTCTGCAGCAGAAAAGAGCTGGATAGCCTACAGCAACTCATCACCTGCACATTCAAACTGAAGTAACTAGCCTGATGCTTTGGGAGATTTACTGCTGTGAGGGAAGCGAATAAATGCATCCGATAAGGAAGCAGGAGAAGTGGAAGTTGTGGTCATAGAGCAAGTCAGCTGTGGGAATGTTTAGTAGAAGTTGCTATTGACGTTTTCCTCATTTTGACTGCAGTCTTTTTCTTCTTGCTTACTTTTGGAAAATAGTTTTTCCAGTCACCAAACTTTAGAAAGTATTTAGCTCATGAAATGCTCCAAACTGTTAAATTTATAAGCGATTTACTTCTTTTTAAAGGCTACAAATTATAATCATATGACAAAGATATTTTTCTGTTTTTATTTTTTTTCAAAAGGAGGGCACAAACAGCATGAAAAGAGTTATTGTTGCAAACCATAAACTATCCACCAGTTTGATGTTTCCTGAAAGTGAGTTGACAGACTCAGTTTTATATTATCCTTTATCATTCTGACATATATTTCATCTAGTTCTCCCTCTACAAGATAAAATTTTCAAATTTTATAAACTTAAGTTTACAGAAACTAATACACTATAGAAACTGCCGATACTGATATCATTTTAAAGTCATAGTGAATTTCAATGTGAGTAGATATTAAGTACAAATAGGAAGTGAACAAATGGCATAGTACTCTTAGTTACAATCTCAAAAAGTTGAATTTTGCCTTCAATATATACAGAGGTAAATGCAGTAAAACTCCTATAAAATAACTTTTCCAAATGTCACGAATTGATTATGTTGTGAGTCAATGGAAATAATATGGTATATTGCAAATAACAAGGGCTTTCAGAGTTAAACACATTGTGATTTAAATCTCAGGTATGAATATGCAGGCTATGCAACCATAGGTAAATTACCTGATCTCTTTGAGCCTTCATTCTCTTATCTCTCATAAGTAAGAAACAGAATACAAACTATGGTCTATGTCATTTATGCTAATTAAAAGCATTCATACAAAACAACAATATACATTAACAAAAATAATACGTCTCTAAGGAGATGACTGAAATGCATTCAAAGAAATGCTACGTGCAGGGGAAAGTGGATATGTATCAAGTATGAAGTGATGTCAGTAAAATAAAATAGAAGGTTCGCTCTCATGTCAGTTATGAGAGTGCAGCTTCTTTCTGTAGCCACCATGATCATCACGCAATGGGCTCCTGAACAAAATGACATGGTGCCAAGGATAAAGTTTCTTCATGAGCTCACCAACATAGATTTCCACTCACTAAGACCGACCTGGCTACAATCACTGCTGAGTAACCAATCTGCCAGCAGCAGAAAGCAGCAGTGAGTCTTTAATATGGCACCATTCCTGGGGTTATCAGCCAGCTACCTGGTGGTAGATTGATTATATTGAACAGCTTCCATTGTGGAAGTGGCAGCACTTTTTTCTTTATTGGAATGGACACGCTCTGGATACTGATATGCCTTCCCTACATGTACTGCTTCTTCCAAAACTACCATTTATAGACTACAGAATGCTTTACATACTATCATGTTATTCCATACAGCATTGCTTCTGATCAAGGAATTCACTTTATAGGAAAAGAAGTGTGGCAATGGGCCCTTACTCATTAAATTTGTGATATTAATATGTTCTCCACCATCCTGTGGCTATTTTGATAGAATTAGAAATAGAATTTTGAAAACTTAATTATAGTGACAGTTAGGTGGCAATACCATTCAGAACTGGGATAAAGTTCTTCAGCAGGCTGTATAAGTTCCAAATCAGTGTCCAATATATGGTACTATTTGTCTGTTAGCCAAGATACATGAGTTAATGGAATTGGAAATAAGAATGACCCTACTCACTATCACCCTTAGCGATCCACTAGCAATTTTTTTGCTTCCCGTTGCCATATGCTCTACTATCCTAGAGACCTTAGTTCCAGAGTGAGAAAGGCTTCCACCAGAAGACACAATGATTCCATTGAACTTCAAGCTTAGACTGCCATTCAGTCACTTTGGGCTCCTATGCCTCTGAATCAACTGGCAGAGAGAAGGGAGTTACAGTGTTAGCTGGGGTGATTGACCTTGGATACCAAAGAAATTGGACTACTACTCTGCAATAGAGGCAAGGAAGTATACATCTGGTATACAGAGTATCCCTTTAGATATCTCTTAGTATTACCACGTGTAGAGAGCAGATTGTAAGCTGACAAGGTCCTTGCAATCTGTGAGGCCAGCCAAAGGTTGCCTCGCCTCAACAAACCTTCCTAAGAATGGGGAGGTACAAACTGTTCAGGAAACGATGCTGTGTTTCTCCAAGACAGGAAAGTACACTTACAGCCCCAAATAGACAGAACAGAAAAAATTCATAATAGAATGTGGGTTAGGTGATTGTGCCAAAGATGATCTTATCTTAGCTAGCAATTGTATGCTCTTGTATAAAAGCAGCTTGCAAAAAAAAAAAACAAACTGCACCCTACTCTATCATCAGTGGATAATGGTCCTGCTGATTCCACCTTTATCTTTTTCTTTCTTTTCGGCATCCTCCACTGTTCCCACTCAGGTATCAAGCAGGCTGCGCTAGACGCTGCAACCATGTCCTGAAATTAAGGTCAATGAAAATCTACAACAACCCAATCCAGGCAGGACTACTAATGGCCTAGATCATTCAGGAATGAAGGTAAAAAACTATCATGAGTGAGGTGCTTTATGAAAGCAAAGAAATACACAATATTTAGTAAAAAAAGATAGTTATGAAAACCAGCTATGACCATGTGACCAATTACAGAAATGAAAACTGTGATTGTCATGAGCATTTCCTTCTTGTTTTGTTATGAATATGGTTTGTGTGTATATACACACATATTAAACAAATATCTTTGTCTTCTTTCCTCTGTATTCCTTTATCATATAATCTAAGATGTATTAACTTTATATTAGTATTTAAGTATTGTTAATTTTACATCACAGTATTTATTTTATGAGATAGAATAAATATGACTCAAGAACTTTACCTTTGTTTCTGGGGAAAGGATTTTAGTGCTTTTTTGATTGTACATGGAATAATTGTGTCATGTTAGATAGAATTATGACCTTGCTATTGTCTTCATTTAGGGATTAAAAAATTATAAAAATGAAGATTTTCATGCACAATTAACAAGCTTGATCTAATGGACATATACAACTCTGTACTCCAAGAGCACCCATGAAACATTTTCAAAACAGCAGTGATATGGTGAGAGTGGGAAGAGTCTTCTGTTAGTTTCTATGCTTATCATCAGGCCAAGGTTTTAAAGTTTTTCCATATTTCCAGAAACATATATAATTTTGGAGAAGAGCCTAGGAATGTCTTTCTTATGGCCCTAGTTACCAGAACAAGACCAGGGCATTTTCTCCTTTCCTTGCAACGAAAATCCTTATGTCAGTGGTTTCCAAACTACAATCTTCTCTGTAAAGGAATATCTGAGATGCACTCCCAAACTATGCAATATTCATTTCTAATTGTAATCATGCACCATTAATGTATTGAATGTTTCAAAAATAAAAAATAAGAAATGATATTTAAAATGAATGTAAATAGATAATTTAATATTTTGTTGCAGCTCTCACATAAAATATCTTATGCTTCAGTTTCTCAGGGTATACATACACATACCTTACCTTGGAAATTGATACATTAGGTATACAAGTATCTGCTGGAAAAGCTGTATATAATTTTCCTGTTTTCAATTCCTTCTTGATCTTTGACTCCTGGAGAATTTCCTTCATTTTTTCAAACTCAGTGATGCACTGATATAAATAAATAAATAAATAAAAAATAAATAAATAAATAAATAAATAAGAAAGATTATTTAAAAATCCAGCTTATATATTTATCCAGCATTTCTGTTTTTTTTTTAAATTTCCCCCTGAAATTCAAATGACATTTTATCTGAAAGAGTCCTGAAAACTAAAGCACCGGCTAACTTTTCTATATTATTTCTTCCCTAAATTATACTATTTAAAAACCTGAAGCTATTAAATAGTGAAAATATGCCTTAAAAGAATAAAATAATGATAACGATAAAAAACAAATGAACAAACAAAACTCTTTTTTACTTTGTCACTGATTCTCTTATTTTAACAATTCACATCTGACTATATACCATTGGTTTAACTGGAAACTTTCTTGCAAGAGAGTAGAACGGTCACCACAGCAATCATTTTAATCACTGTTATTACCATTGAAAATATGGTGTTTTAATATAATTGAGACAAAATTAGATAAATCTTGAGGCAAATACCAAACATATATATTTTTCTGGCAACAATTTTTTAAGGAACATGAAGTTCTGTTAACCTAACAATATACACTGGAAACATTTGTCAAATGGCATAAATGATTTGGGATACTTTACCCCCTGCAATAATCTTCTGGGCTTCTCAGACATCAAAAAGATTAAAAAGAAATAGAGTAGAACTTTTGGAAAGAATATGTTAGAAACCCAGGAAATCTATCCCCCAAGAGATAAATATTAAGTTGGTCAAAATTAGTAAAGACTATTATTCAACGTTTTTGGAGATTGAGAAGCATTTATTCAACAAAATCTATAGAAACTCAGTAAAAATAGTGGGAGGACATGGCATTGGAAACAGGGACTGAACCTATAATCTACAGTTATGCTTAGAGGAAGAGCTGTTTCAGAAGCTGAGCAGTATTCAAGAAGTATTTATGGTGGTTTTAGCATCCTGACAGATTCTATTTTTCAAAACCTACATGTCATATGTGGCCTAAAGTAGTAGAATTTGGCAGCCAGTTGGTGGTTCTCATATCTCCATTCCTAGCTCCTATTACATATGGTGGATCTGGGTGGGGTAGCTGATAAAGAAGGCAACCACTTTTCTCTCATAGATCTGTGTTGCAGGAAAATTGTTCCAGTGTGCTGAGCCAAGTGACAAGTCCCAGCTTCCCCAACTATATAGTGTAGACTTATTCTGGATAGACTTGGAAGACAGTGAATAATGGAAGACTCTCATCCACCCTGATTCTAGGCAACAGAAAATCTATACTAGGTAGTAGCAGCCAGGAAGTGGCACCAGTTATCACTTTCAAGGTCCTCCCCTCCACAGGACCCTGTGGATCTGACTCAACCTATTAAAATTGTTAATACAGCCCAATAAAAATTAAAGTCCATTATACAAGAACAATTTAATGAAGGGGTGATTATCCCCATTGCTTCTCTATTTAACAACTTAATTTGGCCTGTTTGTGAACTTAGAATAAATGGCAGCTCATGGTGTATTACTGCAACCCATCTTTTAAGTACAGAATAATTAATATTAATAAATAATAATTCCATCCAATTAGAAACCAGTAAATATTTTGTTGTTTTAGTTTTTTCTAATATGTTTTGTTCAGTGCCTATCTCAACAATTTCTCAGCCATAGTTTACCTTAACCTCTGTGAGTACAAAATATACTTTTATCTGGCTAATCTTGGGATACCTCAACAGCTTTGTTACTATAGTCTTTGTAGGCAAGTTCTTAATTGTGTCTTACTTTCTCCAAGAACATGGCATGACATTATATTGATAACATCCTCCTCCAAGTCCATTCATTTAACACATTATTTGGGACATACAAACACTTATAAAATAACTCCCAAAACAAAGGATGGGCTCTTGCCCCACACATAGTACAAAACTCCACTCCTTGGTTAAATTTCTAAATATTATTTGATAATCCAATGGAGGTTTCATCTCTGACACTGTTAAGAAACAGCAATTAATACTCTCAACATCCACCATGTTAAAACAAAGTCAACATCTTTTAGGTCTTTGGGGTTCTAGAGGCAACATATTCCTTATTTATAAATTTTACTTAAAGTAATTTATGCTGTAACTTGCAAATTGACTCACTTGAGTGGGGCTCCCTCCAACAAAAAGCTCTAGAATCTGTTTAAATTCCAATAGAACAAACACTCTCAATAGTTCTCCCAAAAAGTCTTTTGCTGTAGAGTCTTTAGTAACTTTCTCTCATGCCTCCTCAGAGTCTCTGGACCTCTTATGGATTGTAATAAGTTGCCCATGGGTTTCTAACAAGAAACTTCTTACTTTGTCCTAATCTATATACCATCAGAGCAGCAACTGCTGTCCACATACTGGGATCTCTTGGAAACAGAGGCTTTTACTGGCCCTTGAGCCCATGATCTCTATATTCAACTGTGTAATATGTTTGTGACCAGAGTGGGGAAAAAAAAATCACCTGATAGTGATATACCCTAAGGAAAATTAACCCAAATAACATATTATTACACATTAAATGAAACAAATAGAATAAATGACTATATACCAAAAACAAAGACTCTTACTAAGAGTATTACTCCAAAGACTGTGCTCTGAAGCACTTTGCAGATATTATTGCATCTACTTAATTATTTACAATTAGTTTAATTCTGATTCAAATTTCATGAATCAGTAACCTTAAAACAAAGTTTAAATTTTCACCTGACATTATTATAATTTTGCAGTTGTAATGTTAATTAGTTTCCAAAATGCTATTTCATTTCAAAGAATACAATTATTTATAAACAAACAAACAAACAAACAAAAATAAAACAAAACTTAAGAAGGTAATGCATGTAGATGCTTGTTGTGGTGCCTAGTACTCCATAAAGGGTAGATATCATTGCTCTTCTTATGAGCTCTATTATATATATACATACATTAAAAATAGATATGGGTGTGCGTGTGATGAAATAGCATTAAAAAAACGAAGGAGACAGAAATAGAAATAGGTAACATTTGTCATTTTCCAATGTATTATTTAAGATAGGTGCTATTTTGAGAGTCCACTATACACCATTATGTTTTAAATATCTCACTCTATCTTCACAATTACTGTGAAGTAATGATTATTATGCTCATTTATGATAAAAGGTAACAATTTCAGATGTCTTAAGAAATTTAAGTCATCATCTGACCAAATTTCCCACAGGAAGTAAGAGAATTTGTAAATGAAGTCAGGTTTGTCTGATTATAACACTTGTGATTTTCATGTTTATTTTCCCTAATCAAATGAAAAGAAGAATGCTTTTGGAAGTTTCTTTGACAGCCAATCAATCCATGATCTTTAATTCTTTACTGATAATTGTGAAGTGTGCCTGTGCGTGTGCGTATCCACAAAGAAAACATATTATTAACAACATTTTTCCTAACCACCAAAAACATATATATATGGGCTAAAATACCATTTTTCCTATATATATGAGCTAAAATACCATTTTTCATTCTGATACTTTTTTGCAATTTAAACAAGGTAGGAGGCAAAAATAATTCCATTTATGAAGTTTTGATTTACGTACTTGACAAAGATTTAATTTATTGTCTCTAAGATAAATGATCTTTCTTTAAAAAAATTGATAATATTTTTCAGGGAAAAGTTTGAAAACAATTCAAGCATCAAGTAAATATCACACTATACTAGAAATGTATTTAGAAAATAGATTAATAAGATGACTGTAGGTAAATGTTTCCCTGCATCTTCTTTTCATTTATTGTTGTCCTTCTCTCTAAACACCCAAGATAAACTTGGTACATATGTTCATTCTTAGTATTTCTCTAAAGTGCCATTCAGCTCACCCTAAACCAATCAATGGCTTAAATGTGCTATAAAATGTCTTATAAAGAAGCTATAGAAATATTTTATGAATCAAAATTAATATGTAGAGAATTGACATATGTGTCATTATGATTTTATGTTTTTAGAAGTGGGGATTTTATTCTTTTCTAAAATCGGAATGGGTGAAACAAATTCAGTGTTCAGAATTGTTACAATATCAACGATCTATTTTGTATTGTTAAATTAATATTTATACTCTTAAAAATTTATTAAAATATTCTATTTTGTGAGTCAGTAATAATATTTGTTTCACTCATTCTGAAAAAATTAGCAGTACAAGGTAATAGTTATACGTGAATTTTGAAAATCTAACAACCGTGTTTGAATCTTGGCTATGCCATTAACTACCTATGTGATCTTGGGAAAATTATTTAATCTCTCTAAAGTTCAGATTTCCCATCTATAATATATGAATATTAAAAATACTGATATTAGAATGATTTAGTTATGATGAAATGAACTAATCCATGCCATGTGCTACACACTAAGAATAGTAAAACCCTAATAAACATTACTTATTATTGTATTTATTGTTATTACAAAAAGAATAGTACAAATAAGATTCATGTACAAAGGATTTGACTATATGTGGGGTCAAAATCCTGAAAATTTTCCACTTTTTCCACACTCTTTTAATCCCCACTTCCTCAAAAATATTATCTTGTTTTGGGGAAAATAGTTACATTGGTTCTATTTGTTGAATATTTTTTTCCTAATTCAGAGCCCTACTCATAAAAAAGCATTCTCTCTCACCCTCCCTCTCTAACTCTTCCCGCCCCCTCCCCACCATTCCCCTCCCCAATCTTCTCTCTCTGTTGTGTGGCTTGGTGTTCAGGCTGGATTTCAGCACCTGCCCTGTACCCTACTCTTAAAGTCCTGCTGGGTGAATTTGTGCAGTACAGTAATTGCATACACCTTTGATGTGGACCTGGGATCAATATCTAAAAATATGTCCTACTCATTACATTTTATATTCCTTTACTTAATAAAGATAAAAGAAATACCTTCCATGTGAAAGGATTTCTGCCAGATACTCTGGAAGACAGATATTCTGAAGATGCTTTCAATCTGCAATGGAAGGTAGACAACAAAGACCAAAAACTTTTAAGATAGTGCATGTGCAATTTGCATTGCAGATATAGTGCCACAGGAACTAAGAAGAGATTGAAACTGCTTCTAAGCAGGGAAATTCTCAAGAAGAAAGTACATCTGAGGTATACTGCAGTTTTGTGGTTGCTGTTGAATTAATCACGCTCATATATCAGGTATTCCACATCTCCTTTCTGCTGTGAAAATTGGCCTCCTAATTAATCACACTATCTACAGTTTCTTCCTGATTCAAATCACTCTCTACCTTCCTGCTAGTTTAATTTTCTAAAATACAAATCAGATTGCATTATTCACTGCTTAAAACCTTTTATTGATTCTCCATTTCCTTCAAGATACAGTGGAAATTGATTTTTTTGGAATTTGTTACTACTTATCTTTCTGGCCTCCTCCAGAGCAATGCGCAGAATTGTCTGACAGTGACCTTGGGATCTAATTCTAAGTTGCCTGAACAATGAGCCATCTAGGAACCATGGCCCCTTTTCCCAGTAGAAGTGCACCCATGTTCTACAATCTCTGGGCCCCAAGATCTCATGGGGCAGCTGGCTTTCCAATGCCACTTCTACAACAAAGAGCTGAACCAAGACCAATCAGTTTACTCTTTTCTGATAAATAAGGTGTCTTTCTCAGGCTTGCATTTCTGCTACTCTAAATGTTTATAGATAATGTCATTTTCTTAGAAAACAAACCATTCTGTAGATATCTGTGGCCCTCCATGTCTTTAATCAGGGATAGAAATTAAGACATTATAACTTTCATTGATGATCCCTGGCTCACAAGAGGTCTTAATTAGACCTGTTTTTAACCCTTACTGGCAGTCAGGACATGTGCATTGAGCCATATTGAAGAACACAAAGGAGCACACTTTTCATAACTCTTATTTTCCTAATATTTTCTTTTGAATTTATTAATATTTTCAGCATCTGAAGTATTTTAAAATACAATGTCTCTATATCAAAGTTAATTTTATCAATTTGAGATCATAGTAATTATGTCAGAAATTCATAAGATTTTAAAATGTAGAAGTTACTCTTTTCTTTACAATTTATAACTCATGTATTTTTTAGTTTTTTTGCACATTCCTATTAATCACTAACCAAATTGTTCTTTTGGATTCTAGAGATACACAAATTTTAAATTGCATGTACAGTTTTTTTGTTGTTTGTTTTGTGTGTATACCAAACACATTATAGAGAAAAATCTGTATTAGCTCTAGTTGTCAGTTTTTGCTGGATAAGCTACACTGATACACATGCCCTGAATATCAGCAACCAACAAACTGTGATATATTTCTTGTTCATGTTAAGCATTAGTTGCTATGATTTGGCTGCTATGAAATGCTTCTATTCCTCATATCTTCTTACTACAGAATTCAGGCTGAGGAAGCTGTCGCTTTCCAGGACATGTTTGGTTTTTTTGCAAGGAGAAAGAGCAAGGGAAAAGGCAAAAATGCATAATCGTTCTTGAGGATTCTGTTTAGATGTAGTATATGTCACATATGTTTGAATGCTGTTGACTAAAACAGTGGAGATGAGGACGTGGAATTCCACAGGAAGTCATGGATGTCATGTGGCAATGGTAGGGTTAAATAACCTCTTACTAGAAGATAGAGAAAATATTGTGAAACAATAAAATCTACTAAAGTTGATCTCTGTATTATTTCCACATTTACTAGTACACTATTAGACAATGATCCTTAAAAAGCAGCATGGTTTTTGTTTTGTTTTGTTTTTAAATTGTACATATGTAGTATAGAGAGAGGGAAGAGATACTTTTAAAATTAAGAATGGTGGTGACATTTATTAAAGATTAACTTTGGGGGTTAAAGAGAGATTTATATGCTCCTTTTTTAAACACTGTAACTATAAATCACCATAATCATTTTGTAGGTTGAGTAAACAGGAAATTAGTATATTTGTGAGTTTCCAATGAGCTTGATGTAAGGAATTTTGTCAAAGGAGATTTGAACCTGAATTACAAAGTTGAGAAATCAAAATACTCATAATCAAAATAAATCCAAATAGTTTTACTTGGGAGTTCTTAAGTAAACTAGACATCAACAAAATTATCTGTTTCCTAGATATCCCTGTAGTTGTCCAAAATATTTTCTTATGTAAATATTTTAATTAGTACTAGAGAGACTATCAACACATTGTGTAATAATCTTAATTTGTAAACTTTTATTAAAGTATGTTATTTTACAGTTATTGAGAACTAAGTGGTTTATAATGTGCTTTAACATATAATTCAGTTTTATAATCTCTCTTTAAATTAAACACATTATGCTATTTATTCTGTAATCTTCATATATGTCAATGAAAATAAATATTATATGCAGTTCAAGTTAACATATACATGTTTTATTTCAGTTGTGTAGGTGTTTTGGTATTGATATAGAAATGTTTGAGATTTAATATAGCTATTTCCCTCTGAATCATGTCTGTGATATAAAAGAGGATGGGAGACATTATATGGGTCCCACCATAAATTCTAGGTATTTGCCCTCTTCTTCCATAAATATAACACCTAAGTTGAAAAATTACCATATAATTAAACTTTATTGTAACTTTCAATGACATTCCTTCAAATAAAACAATTAGTAAAAATCAATTCACCAAAAAATGTATTGCTTTATTATTCATCCAATGTCAATGATGTATTTTTTTTTTTTGGTATCTAACAACCAAATAATATAGAATTTTCTAGTGAGTTAAAAAATATGGAACACTCTGAGACTATTATTTTAGGGCTCTTTAATTTATATCAACATCATTTAATAAGTTTTCATAAAAGCCATACAACTAAAAAAAGTATTTGTATAGGATAGATCTTTTGATCAATATCAAATGATATTGAGATACCTCACCACACACAAAATATTTACTGAAATATATTCTGATCAATGTTAACTAAAGGTTATTGTCTACATGTGAACTGCTCCCATCTCAGAGATTAGCATGCACTTAGCCATTTTATGTGTAGAATTCAAATAAATACTATTGTTTTTTATTTTCAAAGATACTGTTTCAAAATTGTGACTAGAATCTCTGTATTTGGCTGAAAAACTAATGTACTTATTGTCATATTTTTCCCACTGGCCCCACATGAACTGTGTTTAATAGGCTATATGTCCAAAAGTCAAAGTCACTGTTTTTGTTGAGAAATGGCAATTTCACAACTTTCAGCTATAGATTTCTTCTTTCGTATACAGCAATTCATTTATTTTAAATGAGTATAAGTCAAAGTGACGGAATGTTCATTCTGCATGAAGAGTGTACTCTTTGTCTATGGCAAACAAAAATGAACATTCAAATCATATCAGAAGGCCATTTTATAATCACAGAATCAGAATAAGATTTGAATAAATACAATATATAATGAGCTCACTTTAAAATAATTTAATACTTCTGAGGGCAGAATTTGTGTTCTTAGTACTTTTTAACTATTAGTTTACTTAATCTTTACAATAATTTTGTAAGATAATGTTATTATTATCACTATTTTAAAGATGAGAAAATGAAGGCACAGAAAGTTGAGGTACTTGCCCAAGATCATGCAGTAAGCAGTAAAACTGAGACTTGAAACCAGGCAGCCTGGACTCAAAATAAAATCCACACTATGCTGCCTGCCCGTCTGAGGATCTAACATATGCATCTCATATAAAAAATAAATGAATAATTAAAGGAATATGGTAAAACATTGAATTCTCAATGAATGCAAAGATTTTTAATAATTGCTTTGTTTCTATTATTTCATTTACTTGTCTTAAGCACCCCATGAGGTAGGCACCAGTAGCATCAGAAAACTGGGGTGCAAAAGATGAAATAAATTGTCCAGAGTCACATAATAGTCAATAGCCAGGTTTCAAGGCCAGACAGTGTGTCAGTAGTCCTAAGTTCTTGAGAATGCTCTTCCTAGGAACCAGAATTCTCAAAGACACTTGATAATATTTCCCTGCAAAGACTACTAGATTTTTTCCAAAGATAGTGCTTAAATGAGGACAGTCATCAGTGATTAAAATAAATTATTTCCATAGTTTCTAAATCATTCTTCTGATGACATCTTCCTTCTTTGGTTCTGTTAATAAATGATAACTGTTTGAGCTCTAACAGATCTGATTCAATCCACTAATGATGGGATATGTGTTTATTACACACTAGCAGGCAATTTTTGTTTTCTTAAGCAAATAAGTTCAATATCCTGCTAAATCTAGTTAACTACACTAAGGTTTTCTCAGCCTTAAAAATCTATAAAAATTCTTATTTAAGAATGTAACGATTTATAATGTAATTATTAACTTGTTATTTAGTCTATATTAAACCATTGTTTCAGGCTCATGGTCAATAATTAAAGAAATAAAACAATTGCATGCTTTATTGTAGCATTATTTGGTCATTTAAAATGAATCTATATGAAGTCAGATCAAATAAATCAGAACAATGAATAATATAAATTTACTATGTATAGATAAAGCTGTATGTAGTTAATTTCCCACAAATATTAGCATGGTTTATAATAAATGGGTGAGTACAGAAAAATATGTAATCATATGCATATTTGTAACCTTTAAATTTTTATATAATCTCACAAGACAATTCTATGTTTGTCTAATAGGTTGCCCTTAAAATTCTAGTTACCGAGTTACATAGTGATACCTATTTGCTATATCACTGTTTTTTATTCACTAAATCTTTCTTAATGTATTTTGTTCTACAGTTAATTTAATTTTGTCTTTAAATAACATTTTATCTTAAACTACAAGCAATTGTTCTGGACTTCTCTCTAAAAAATGGGTAAATATGCTTTGTAATTATCAATGAGAAGAATGAACAATTTAATTTCAGTGACATCTTCCAAAATGATATATCTTTGATTTTCTTAATTTTTGTATTTTTATCTCAAGAGATGAATAAAAATTATCTTTAGCATTATTTTCTGATTTTGAAAGTTAAAATTTGTCAGTCTTATAATCATCTTAGCAATCTAATAGGTGGTATGTATTCTAGGCCAAAACAAAATAAAACAACCCTAAAACTTTACTTAAGTCTCTAATCATTCCCCCAAATTCTTATTTCCACAACCCTTTAATATCATAACCCCATTTTAACTTTTTCTTTCATAATTTATGATAGTATATTTTTGATTATACATGTAGATACAAAATACTCATTATATGGATATTCCATTTTTTTTCTAAGGATCTCATAGTGCTATGTCCATTTTTGAAATAGGGGAAATAAAAATTTATTCAAATAAAGCAGTCTTCTTTTCAAAGTGTAAAAAATTAAAGCAAACATAAAAAAAAAAAAGTGGGGGAAATTCTGGTCAAGATGGCAGAATAGGTAAATGCCATGCTTGCCTCCTCTCACAACCATATCCAAATTACAACTAAATTACAGAATAATCATTATTAACAATCATCTGAAGTCCAGCTAAACAGAAGTCCTGCAACTAAAAACATATAGAAGAAGCCATGTCAAGAAGGGTAGGAGGACAGAGACACAGAACAACTAGTCTCAACACGTGTGTAGCAGTTAAAAATCAGGAGGGATATCTCAGCTGTGGAAATCCCCCTAAGAGTGAGAGGTCCCAGCCCCACATTGGGTTTCCTTGCCCAGAGTTCCAGTGCCAGGAAAAAACGTCCCCACAACTTCTGGCTGTGAAAACCAGCAGAGATTGTGGCTGAGTGAGAGGAAGGGCTGCTGGAGTCCCAAGAATTCCTCTTAATGTGCCCATGTGCAAAATTACTCGCTGATGGACTCATTCTGAGCTCTGGCATGGGGCAGCAGCTCAAAAGGCACCAGGGACATATGGGGAGGAACTAAATTATCTGGCTTCAGAGTGAGAACTAGAAGGACAACATTCTCCCAGACAAAAATGCTGGCAGAAGCCATTATTCCTTTGTTGAGCCCTCCCCTCTTCTACTTGCAAATTCAGGTGGACTCCATAGCTGAGTCTCTATGAACCTGGCTAGCACTGTTGCTCAGCCCTGGTGATTCCCTGACACTCTTCCCAATTTGCAGGCCCACCCAAGCAGCTTTGGGTGGCTTTTACAAGCTATCAGCCCATCTTGCTCATACTGTGGACTTTCATAAAATTTCTCAAAAGTTCAAAAAACCCAAACAAGCATCATCTAGCCACTCTGTGCCCATACCTTTTGCTGAACATCCCCAAGTCTGGCATTAGCAGCACCCAGTCTGGGTTTTACGTTTGGCATCTACCAGGCACCTCCAATCCCAGCACTGGAGGTTGCCACATGTGGATTGCTTAGTGGCTCATTATAGGTGGTCCAGTGTAGGGCACAGGCCATGGCTGAACTTGGCCTGTGGCAGGGCCCCTCCCAGGAGGCCCTGGAGCCAGCACGCATAGTGGTCAGCTTAGAATCAGCTGGAGCACCATCCAAGGCTAAATCTACAGATGATATACCCAAAGGGCATATCGGGCAGGCACCAGAGTCATGCTAAAGTGAATCCTGCTTTGTAGGGTTAACCCTTGCACAAAAGTTCCTCCAGTGTAGTTAAGCCCAGTCCTCACAACTAATCAGCCTAAAGATCAATCCCTCCCATTAACTTGCAAACCGAAACCAAGGCTCAACTGTAACATGAAGGCACACACGACACATGCAAGGGACATACCTGGAACCCCCGGCTCAGGTGACCAGGCAGACTGTGCCACTGGGCCTCACTTTACACTTATTACATAAGGCTGCTCTACTAAGACCAGGAGACATAACAGCCCCATCTAATACATAGAAACAAACACAGGGAGGCAGCCAAAATAGGGGGAGGAAGAAACATGCCCCAAATGGAAGAACAGAACAAAGCTTCAGAAAAAGAACTAAACAAAATGGAGATAAGTGATCTATCAGATGCAGAGTTCAAAACACTTCTTATAAGGATGCTCAGTGAACTTAGAAGAGTAGATGAACTCAATGAGAACTTTAACAAAGAGATAGAAACCATAAAAAAGAAGCAGCTGAAAATGAAGGATTTAATAACTGAAATGAAGAATACCTTAGGAGGAATCAAAAGAGATTAGATGAAGCAGAGGATCAGATCAGCTATTTGTAAGGTTAAGTAGTAGAAAACTCTGAATCAGCAGCAACAAGAAAAATAATCCAAAAAAATGAGGGTAGTTTAAGAGTCCTCTGGGACAACATTGAGCGAATCAACATACACATTATATGGATATCAGAAGGAGAAGAGAGAAAGCAAGCAATTGAAAACCTATTTGAAGAAAGAATGATGAAAAATTGCCATAACCTGGCAAAGGAAACAGACATAAAACCTGGAAGCTCAGAGAGTCCCAAAAAGATGAACCCAAAGAGGCCCACACTAAGACACATCATAATTAAAATGTTGAAGGTTAAAGATAAAGAGAGAACCTTAAAGGCAACAAGAGAAAATCAGTTAGTTCCCTACAAAAGAGCTCCCATAAGACTGTCAGCTGATTTCTCATCAGAAAATTTGCAGGTCAGAAGGGTTTAGAAAGAAATATTCAAAATGATGAAAAACAAGGACCTAAACCAACATTACTACCCAGGAAACCTATCATTTAGAATCAAAGGACAGATAAAGAGCTTCTCAGAACCAGCCAACCTTATTACATGGGAAGGGAGGAGAAACTTACGTTGTAGGGTAAAATTTCACATGGAATTTTATTAAATGTCTTGATTTGAGCAGCTAGTGTGAACAGGTATGGTTGGGATCAATTACTTCAATGAAGAAAGCATATTTTGGGTTCCGGGCCACATACTCAATAAGCGTCTGATCTTAGTTGAAGCTAAAGGTTTATTTCTAGGGAAAGGAGACCTTTAGGACTCTGTAATTGCAAAAGCAGTTTTGATTCTCCATAAATTCACATTTAAATGTGGAATGGGAAAGCTTTCAGTAAAAGGTCACATGAAAAAAGCTTTCTCAGAAGAAAAAAAAAATCAACCTTTCAGATTTTGTTTTCATATCTGATGTTGAGATTTCTTGTGATTCTTCAGTGCAAGTCTGATCTTGCTATTTCCAGAATATAGATAATGGGAAGAAATATGTATGTTTTTACTGGATTAGCAAAACTAAACCAAACCCTAAGCATTTAAACAGTCAGGGAAAGATAAGAATTGAATAAAGCACATTGTAAAAGCTATTGTTCATACTGTGGCATTAAAAGAATAAGATCAGAAAGGGTCAAAACACAAGCAGAGGGCTAGCAAAGCTTTTGATTTTCTGAAAGGCTGTGAAAAATAGCAGGCAAAATTAAAGTCTTGGCAGAAAATTTTTTCCTCATAGAAGTTAAAGTTATAGCTAATGGAAAAGAAGATTGACAATAAAAGAGTGACACCTTAGTAAGATAATAACCAAGCTATAATATTCTTATGTTTATTTCCTCTGTCTAGTTTAGATGGTTTTTTAGTCTACCTAGTCTCAAATCTCTTCTATGACCCATGACTGGAAATAACAAAAATCCATTTTTGGTGGGGGGAAATGTTATTGCCACAGTGGCTATGTTTGGTTTTAGACATTATAAATATAATTATTAGAGCTGTGGTTGTGGTATGTCCAGTTGGAAATGTAAACAGGTTGAATACTATTATAGACTGAATTGTGCCTCCCCACCACCAAATTTATATGTTTTATTCGCAACTCTCAGTACCTCAGAATATGACTGTATTTGGGATAGAGCCTTTAAAAAAGTAATTTAGGTAAAATGAGGCCATGTGGGTGAGCCCTAATCCAATATGACTGTTGTCCTTAAAGAAGAAGAAATTAGGACACAGACACACACAGGATCATGTGAAACACAGAAAGAGAGAGATCATGCACAAACCAAGGAGAGAGACCACGAAGAAAACAAACTTGCCTACAGCTTATTCTTAGACTTCTAGCTTCAAAATTATCAGGAAACAATTTCCTCTTATTTTGACACCCAGTCTGTGGTTTTTTTGTTATAGTAGCTCCAGGAAACTAATACAAGTACATAGAGGCATATCAAGATTTATTTAACTTTGGAAATGTTGAAGGATTTCTATATATAACTCGATAAAACATATATTGGGTTTCACTGCTGAATAAAGAAACATACTTTTACTTAGTCATCATTTGCTCATTTTGATGTAGACTGACCAAATATGAAATTTTGGAGAAGAAAATCTTGTATATCAATTTATCTCTTTATTGAATTCTAAAGAGGGATATGACGTTATTTAAGGAGTTTAATGTTTCTCTGGGAGCTTGATCATTAGAGATGGTTTTAATTTAAGTTTCAGACATTTGTTATCTTAGTACATCTATTATAAAATATCTGTGAATTGTATTGAACAATATGGAAGTTACTTACCTGATTGTTTATAGCTAAGTATAGAGGAGGCTGAATATGTAAGAGAGATGACCATTAGAGGATGAACTACTATACCTTAAATATTAAATCCATATGTGATACCCACTATACCTTAAATATTAAATAAATGTGTGATGCTCACTTTGCCCATTCCTGATTTCCATGTTTTAAATAGCTGGTCCTGCCTTTATGAGATGGCTTGTGTATTAGCATCTATTGCTATGTAACGAATTGCCCCAAAACTTAGCAACTTAAAACAACACATATTTATTATCCTACAATTTCTGTGGATCAGAAACCTAATCTTTACTTACTTAGCTCAATCTCTCACAAATTTTTGATCGCGGTGTCTGCTCTAGCTGCAGTCTACCCAAGATTTGCTTGAAACAGAATCTGCTTCCAAGCTCACTCAATCCTATTGGCAGGATTTACTTCCTTATGGATTATTTAAATAAGAGCCTTGGTACATCACTAGCTGTTGGATAAAGTACATTCTTAGTTCTTTACCAAGTGGATTTCTCTATGGTGTAGTTTGCAAAATGGCAGCTGGCTTTACCAAAGTGAGCAAGAGAGAGAGAGAGAGGGAGACTTTACACAAGAAGGAAGTCACAGTCTTTTGTAATTTGATTTCAGAAATGACACACTATCATTTTTGTTATATTTTATTTGCATTTAATTTGTTGGAAGCTACTTAGTAGGTCCAATGTACCCCCAAGGAAAAGAGATTACCCAGGGCTGGGGTGATTGGGGAAACATATTAAAAGGGTTTCTAACTTGTGGCTTTGTTACCTCTGTTTCTGTAACTCTACATAGACACTAGGTGAATCAATTTTATCTTTGATCTTGTTTTGCAGATTGAAACATTCTAAATTTAGGACTTGAGTAAGTCCCTAGGTCTAAGTCATGTTTTCAAATATCAGTGAAACCTAGATTGAGAGGTTATTTTTCATTCAACTCTTAGTGGAACTTTGTTTTCCATTTGGCTATTTTTCCTTATATATAATGCTTCCACATTAAGTTTTCAAAAATGAGGCCACAAGAACACATATCTGAGTTGTTCAGTAATGTGAGAGCTATAAAATTTCCTATATTCAACCGTAAATAGATAACAGGAAACTTAAATGCAAGCAGTTTCAGAAGGTGATTAAAAACAGACAGAACATTGAAGGGTGTTGAACTCTGAAGATAAAGAAGAGGAGAGATATAGCAAGTATTAACATATATTATTCATTTATACAAAAATGTTCCTTCAAGATCTAATAATTATAGAATAATATAACAGCACTAGGAATATTGTTGTGAACTACTAACTCTAAGATTCTAAGCCTTATTTTAGTGTGGAGGAAAGTTTTAATTATAAATTGTTAAATTAATTTTAATAGTTGTGATAAGCACTATCACAACTAAGGAAAAAGGGACCAGTTCATGAGAATGCATAAAAGGACAACCCTTAGTCAAGAATTATTAGAGAAGGCTACCTTGAAGAAAAAGACAGGTGAGCTGACCTCTTAGTAAAGGCCTAGAATTAACATGTACAGAGAGAAGAAAGGAGAATTTGGGTAAAGAGAACAGCATTTGCCAAGGGTTTGAGTTGAGAAACATCATACTTTTTTGGAAGAACTAAAAAGATGGTGTAAATTGAGGATATTAAAATAAGTAGGGGCGGAGTAAGCCATCTTAAGAATTTAGGACTTTAAGACAATGAGAAGCAGAGAAACAATATATAACCATATGATCAAAATTACTTAGGAAAAAAAGTGGGGGTACTTAAGTGTTGTAAATGCATTGGAGTAACAATGAATGCAAGGAGTCTTGATATCAGACAATTTCATTGATCCAGTAAAATAAGTTATCAGATGAACCTGGATTTTGAAAAATGGAGAGAGAGAGAAGTGGAAAGACAAAAAACTTCTTTGTAAAGTTTGCAGGAAAAAGACAAGAATAGCTAGAGAGAATTTCTAAGTAATTTGACATTTTTAGTACAGCAGATGGTTGGCCATTTTTTAGGGGCTATGGGAAAAGATCGGGTAGAAAGAAGAATCTAGATATAGAGCTCCTGAGAAACCTATGAAACACTTGAACAAATGCATACTCTATTCTTGACTCATTTAATTCTAAATTCCAGACTATTCTTCAACCACTGAAATGGCCAAGACTTCTCAGAAAACACCTTACATATTTCTTCTGAAGCAGTTATCATTTGCCTTTCTCTCTCTAAATGCTCTTAATTCTCCATTTTAAGTGTGTTTCATGGCAGAAGAAACACCTAACCATCAACTGCATTTATTCAACATTCACCAATGACAATTCCATAAAAGGTAAAAAATAGTGACAAGGAGGAAACACAGTGACAGAGAATAAAGAATCCAAAAGTGTCTACAACACTTCTTAATTCTACAGACTTCTAAATGTAACTAATACATATCTCTTATGTGCATTTTTTTTTCCCCATCTGATGACCTTCCTCACAAAACTATTGATGATTTTGTAGGGGAAAATAGGAAAATGTAGAAAGGAAAAAATATCTGTGCGTAGCAGGAAGAAAAATAAAAATATATATATATATTTATCATGCAAAAATCATTTGCTTTTTAGTTTCTCTAAGTACTTGTTTTATAATATCTATTAAATTGTCTATAATCTTACTCTTAAAATCTACCCCTGAATTTCAGAGTACACTTGTCTTTAACTTAAAGATATCACTGTCTCAATTGACCAGTCTCTTTAAATTTAACTCTTTTGATTTTGTTTTTCAAGGTTTTCTTCCATTCCTCTTACAAAGAGTTTCTGGGTATAGAACAAGGTTTATGTCACATAATGTCAATGAAGGATAGAGCCTTGGCTCTCTCTGTTGATTTATGTTTTGTTCAGTGTATTCATATGGTTTAGAGTACGAGGGAGTAGTGGGATTTGAAATCTAAGACCCTTGTACTGGTCTATGAATGAGCAGTGCAGCTTATCAAGCTCTTTACAGCATCATGCTAAAACTCAAGTGTTGGCTGGGTGGCCCTTGAACACTGAGCTCTCTTTATCAAGGTGCCAGATTTAGATTAGTCTTATGGTCTTTTCACAATTTTCATATACAACCCCATCCTAGTTGTGATACATTGGATGTTTTGGATATACTGCAATTCTTATGTAGCTAGCAACAGGAAACTTTGGCTACCTAGATAGGTCCTTCCAAAACATGCTGCATTATTGTTTCTCACAATCTAAATGGCTGAATGTGGGATCTGATGCTTCTACTAGGCTATACTTTAAAAAGGATGCTACTGTCTCTAGTATTTTCGGAGTCCTTCAAATTATCTGCATGCTTTTACCACATGTTCACTTCAAGTAGTATCATTTATGACCTCATTGCTTCAATGAGGTTATTTAAGGCATTTAGAAAATTATTTTGTCTTTTAAATGTTGTTAGGTGTGAACTAGGAATGAACAAAAAATGCCCCTACTATTTTAGAATTAAAAAGTATATATGTTGTAGCTCATTGTGTTTCAACTTTATTTGGAGACTTAGTTCTAGTTTCCACTTTATAGAGGCACAAGATCCTATATTCTGGGTAGCTATTAAAACCCAAAGCTGTAGATTACTGCAGCTTGGCAAAAACTCTTAAAATTCATCATCAATTTATAGCTTGTAACCATGTTCTTGATTAATATTTTTTATGTATGAGTATTTTCTCTATTCAAACTCAGTAATGCATGTGAAATATTTTAGATGCCTTTTTCAAAAATATGTTTTAATTTAAATACATAATATTATAAATGTTTTATAATAAGAAGGTTTTCAGAATACTTAGACATTGATATTATTGCCTGACTTTGCTTTGGCAGTGTCTATCAAGCTTTTTGCTCTAACATAACTCTATAATAGTTGAAATATTTCTTCTATATTTTCCCTGCACTACTAAATTATTTCAATCATCTATTGTTTTACCATTCTTGAATGAGCCTATTACTATTTTTCTGAGATGTTCTTTTAGAGAGAATATTTTTTTAAAAAATAAATTCTGTAACATAATTGAATGGTGCCATATCTAAAAAATTTCTCTGTGGCTTAGATTTTTATGATTTTTTTCCTTATAGGCCATATTATTATACCTCTTTACTACCTCCATCTGGATATAGTTCTCATACTGGTTCTCTGTAGGTTAGAACTCA
Organism: Pteropus alecto; assembly: GCF_000325575.1. Classification (NCBI taxonomy): domain Eukaryota; kingdom Metazoa; phylum Chordata; class Mammalia; order Chiroptera; family Pteropodidae; genus Pteropus; species Pteropus alecto. Next base: position 4,636,328 of record NW_006440638.1, on the reverse strand, counting down.
TATTTGAATGTTTCGACAAGTGACTTAAATAAAGTAGAGAGGAGGAGGTGTAAGGCAGAGCCCTATCAGTAGAGAACTTGGGTTCTGGTCGATCACTAAAACCATTCTTACCCACCCTCTGCTTTTTCATGTCTTCTTTCCAGACTGATATGAAATGATGCACAACTAACAGAGGAGTTCCATATTTACAAACCAGCAAGACTCTTCAGGTGTCTTAAATCAGTTGCAGCATTCCTTTTAGCTCATGTTTTCTCTTCATCGTGCAAAAAGAAATCTTATTCTTTTACAATTTATAGGTCTGAAAGTTTCCTTGTCAACTCCACTCCCCTTACATTCAGCAGCATCAGGAATATGCTGGTTTAGGTCTCTGGACAAGCAATCTACTTGGGAACAAGACCTGCTACCTAATATCTGCAGCATCCCCTACAGGCAACTTTATTTCACCTGATCCTCTTTTCACTGCTATATTAATCACCTTTTTACATGGGTTATGGCATTGTATTGGAACTGTTTCTCGTTGTATTAAAGATGTTATTTTATCTTCTTGTTTTAATTGTTGTTGTTGTGTTTGTTTCCAAGAAGAAATTGTATTGCAGCAAAGAAAATATTACCTATGTGATATCTAAACATAAATAGAACAGTAAAATTTTTAACATTTACTTATATCTGTTTGCAGACAAAGTTCAAATCATCTTTAACTAATCTCTCCTCACCCCTGTATTTATTCATCCACATCTTTTCTACTAACGAATGTCAAAACTTCTCAAATTTCCTTATTTATTACAAATAAGACAAAGAAGATGATACTTTATGAAACAGAAATAAAAACAATAGGTTTGTCTCTCTCAACCCTATTTAATATTATCATAAATGTGTTACCTATGAGGAAAATAATAATTCACAATATTTGGTATATATTAATACGTTTCAAATAATGTAAAACCTTAAGTCAGAATTATGTTCCTATTAAGACAGTTCTATTTTCCCTGCCATTCTTGTTATAAAAGCATTTCTTTTTCTTTTCTTTGGTTTTCTTTTTGTTCTGTTTTGAAAGACTAGGAAATGACCAAATAGCTGTTTTCCTTGGGGAGTGAGCAATAAGTGAATGTTGAGCTCCCTGTGGACTAAGCACTTTGATGCAAATTTCCACAGAAAATAACAGTGCTGCTGATTGCTGCAGAACCACTGTACCTCAGAGCTGGGAATGCTTCACTGGTCTCTTATTCTGGGGCTGAGTATTAACTATACTACTGAACAGCAAGTACTTATCATCCCTGCCATTCAGACCACATAAATATCTGGAATGAAACAATGTCCCTCAGGGGGCTTAATTGGCTCATAAAATGTCAAAAAAAAAAAAAATCAAACTATATTTAGCCCATAGATTTGCAAAAGCTAAGATAATTGAGGCTGTTTAAAAATATATTATTACCATCATCAAAGCAATTAATTTTCAAGAAAGCTTTCGGTTTTTTAGGCAAAAAAAAAAAAATTCTTTCTTTAAATAAAAGTATGTCAACCATACAAAAGGGAACATTCTATAATTCAGTATACATTTCACTTATTATCATTATTTCATTGCATTACCAAATTATTCTTGGATACTTACTAGGTATACAGAACATTCTGAGATGGACCAAAGAGAAGCGTGAGATTGGATCTATTTCCTAGGATTGCAGTTTCTCCCAATTCTTGTAGTGGTTCCTAATAGTGGAGGCTCTGAGGGATTAGGGAGAAAAAATAAGGTCTATGCATTTCAGTTCACACTGTGGAGTAATGAAAATAATAAGGGTTTTGGAGTCAGGCAGTACTACTATCTTTATTATTAGAATTTGCTCTATTATAGTACTTTCATTTTTAGCTGGTGAGAAAGAAATAGAATAATATATTCATACAGTAAAATGTTCTAACAGTGCAAAATTTTAGAATTAAAAGTAAATTTCTTTTGTACCAAGACCATATCCCTGTTCTCAGAGACAACAATTATAATAATATCTTTATTTGGTATTATAATACCATTGTTTGTTTAGCTACTATTTTAAAACAGGCTATTATGTATACAAATATGTATACCAGAATGTGCCTCTCCAAAATATGCCTTTTTGGGAATACGTATTATTTTGAGCTAAATCCATTGAGAAACAGCAGATGAAGGAAAAGCTGTAAAAACGAGGCATGCTTTTTTCTTTTATAAGGGAAATTTTAATTTGTAAAAGATTTCTCCCTATACCAGGAAGTAGAGGACTCCTAAAGACTCATCAATAGAGACAGCACTGACTTAAATCTGCATAACAAACCTTACAAACAACCCTTTATCATACTTTTTCTGGTCATCTTCCCATAACTTGCCTCCTCTACTCAGAAGCTCCAAACCCCCTTTCTTTCATTTAACCTTAGATGCTATAGATGTTCAAGGTCTAAGTGAGCTAGTATAAAATAGCTAAAAGAAGAGAGATAGGTAGATATGGGCAATGGGGGAATGAAGGCCCAATCCAGAGATCTCCCTTAGGACCTCCCTGAAACACCCATTTTACAGTTAAAAATTACTGTTACACCCTGGAATACAAGGAAGTAAAAACCACAGAAATAACTGCTGGTTTAGTCTGGCCACAAGTGCTTGCACGGTTAACATATATACTGACTTTTCTTAACCTTAGTCTCATTATACCATGATTATGATATCATGCATATGCTTGGAAGTTCATGAATCTAATTATAACGACTGAATTCTGGATAACCACGTGTGCAATAGACAAGGGGTTATATAACAGCTAAATGTCAATCAATTGACCTCACATACCAATCATCTAGCACCATCCCTGAAATCATCCATCAAGAGCCAATATAAGGTATACCACATGAATTCTGCGGGGCTACAGCCATCTCCGGTATACACCATTTCTCTCTTGAAACATAGTTTAATAAAGCTTACTTTTCTTAAATCTCTCTGATCTGTAATTCTTTACTGCATTGGCAGAAAGAACCGATGCCCTCTCTGTGCTGCCAGGACAGTGACAGATTTTGTTCACCTGGTGGTAACAGTCTTACCCCTTCCCTTCTTTCTGACATTCCAATTAAGGTTTAACTCAGTGCTCATAACCTCTGAGGAAGAAACCGATTATATCTTAAGTCTGCAATTTAGGACTATTATTTAAAACAAAGGCTAACAGATATATTTGCCGTTTTTGTAAGCCTTTGTTTTGTAGGACCTTGGCAGGGACCATTAACCACGGAAAAAACATCTGTAACCTCCTTGAAACTGATGACTATGTGGAAGACATCAAAGGACCAGGAATTACATCCTCATTCCTAAACCCCTTCCCACTTTTTGATGGCCTATATAATCTCGTCACAAAAAGCCTTCAGGGAGCATTTTTTTTTTCCATCATGCTCCCTTGTGCACAAGTCTCTCTCCCATTCTCTCTCTCTCTCTCTCTCTCATAAACTCTATTTGCTCAAATTTATCCTGCATTGAGTTTCTATGTCATTTCTATGTCATTGAAAGTCAAGACTGATTTTTCAAGTTTGGTAACATAACTATTCCTCCATGCTATTCATCACTGGGTTCTCCCATATGTACATGAGCAATGCATATGTTAATAAACTTCTGTCATTGCTGTTCTTTTTAAGTTTGTTAGTCTTTTGCCTAATTTTCAGTCTAATGGAGAACCTAAGATGGGTGGAGGAGAAAATATTTTTTCCCTCTCTATAATATAAAGTATCAGTATGTAAAAATATATATAAATAATATTACATAATTATTTACTAATTCATTCTTATTCACATAGTTTTTATTGAATATTTGAGGTATTTTCCTTATTACTACATGTAAGCCTTTCTCATATATTTTCCCAATTTTAAAACCAATAATTTTTAAAATAATTTTTAATAATTTTTAATTTATTCAATAATTTTTTAAACCAATCCTTGTGCAAAATTTAAGGTTGTTTCAGTGTTTTGTTATTACATAAAATATTGAAATGAGTATTTTGTACATATATATTTCTAGATTTTAATTACATATTTTGTATCTAATAATAAATTACTAGAATTTATCAAATAATAAAAAAAATCCGGACTTAGATATGAAGAGATTTATTTGAAAATCTTAAGCGAGAAAGAAGGAAAGAGATAAAACTATTGCAGGAGAGTAGGGCAGATTCCAATAGGGAGGAAGCTGTACTGTGAGATCTGTAAGTCAGGCAGTGAGAGCTTTTCTTTAATGAAGAGTAAACAAGATTAGAAAGAGTTGGTTGTAGTGAATAGGATGAACAGGTGGAGTCAAAAGAAAATTAATAGGGGAAGGTCTTTCTCTGAGGTCAGAAGATTCTTAGGAGGGGGTAGTAAGAGGCGTTGTTCTGATTCCCATGCTTGGCTTAAATTCAAAGATGCTTCAAGATCTGAGGCCTGTAGGGAGGGGAGAAACCTAACTAAAGTTTGTTCACTGCATGTTAGTAGACATTTTTTCCAGATTTATGAACAATGAGTATAAACGGTTCAGTTAATCATTTATGATACAAAAAAATGGGAATTTAAAAGGTCCATGTCTGGTCTTGTCATAGGTAAACAAAGGGGTCATCTGCAAGCCTTATCTAAGTTATGTGGAGAAAGCGGTTGCTTTCAGGAAGTTATTTCACAAAACACAAACGAGTGGGAGGATTTCTTTTCAGGAACACAAGGCTGTGATAAAGTTAAATATCTTCAAATTGTTGGTGTCAGGATACTTTTATTTAAACTCTGATAGTGTTTGTTTGCTTGTTTGTTTTTATTTCTATGATGTTCCTATTAGCATGGTGAGATATTTCTTTTATATGGCCTTCACTCATTGCTACATTTAGGATTTTAATTTTTAAAAGTATATTCTTCTTTTTTCCAGTTAGATTTTAGTGTCATTTAATGTAAAGACTGACTTTTGTTATTTTTCTTTATCTTCCATTTCATTTCCACTCACCAAATAATTATTTCATAAATACATATATGCACATATGTAATTTATGTATATATTTATATATACTATATATATTATATGCCATGTATATTCTATATTATACATAGTCTATATATTACATATATACTATATATAAAATACATATTTGTATATAACATAAATATTACATGTACTATATA
>NW_006440638.1:4600469-4631177 GCF_000325575.1 Pteropus alecto | reverse complement strand
TATTTTATATTTTATATTTAAAATTATATATCTTTTTTTTGACTTTTAAAAAATTTATTTATGTTAATTAGTTTTAAGTATACAGTACATTGGTTAGACATCTATGTAGTTTATAAAAACAGTCACCCAAAATTGCTCCCTCCATCCCCTGACCCTCCACCTAAGCATCATATTAATGCTATCTGCATTTCCTCTGTCATGCTCCCTATCCCCCCTGGCCCGTGACCAACTATCAACTACTAATTTGTACTTCTTTAACCCTTCACCCTATTCTTCTAGGCCCGCCAACTCACCTCCCCTCTGTCCATCACCAAACTGTCCACTATATAAAATTATATATATCTTTTTCCTCTGCCCATGTAAGATTCTCTGGCTGTGTTTACAATATAACCACAATATAAATTCTTTATATTACAATATAAATAACACACACATGCACACATAATAAGAAAGCAGATAGATAAGCAAATATGAGTAAGACATCCAGAAAGCATCCAAATGCCTCATCATAACAGGATTTAAAATTGTCCTAGAATATGTTTTTCGACTGGGAATCTGTAGAATCCTGGGGTTTCATGATTTGTTGTTACAAGTTCAATGAAAGAATATGACTGAAAAAGCAAAACAAAAACAAATAGATAAACTAAAACTCCTCTTTTGAACTTCACTTCCCACACAATACTAGCACTTCCACATGGAAGTGGACAGTTATCGAGCAGCCCTACTAAGAATTTCATTAGAAATTCTTCAGTCCTGTATAATAATGTGCAGTTGGATTGAGCTCATTTAGTTGAGTTTTCGTTTATGTAAGATAGAACATTGACAATTGCTAAGAGTACTAGTTGGTGGAGCGAAGGACAGATGCTAGTGATGTTAGCCTGATTTATTTTTTTGGACAGCCAGCTGACTTCAGGAAATAATCAAGAATCGGAGGGAAATTTCCATTCCAAAGAAGACATTTTTACTCACTTTTGACTCAGATTCCCCATGTACACTTTGCCGTTGTAAACATTGCAAGTTATGGATTGTGTAGATTAAAAATGAATTGTATTATGACATTTTCATGTTTTTTCCAATTATCTCATTTAGCTATTTATTATGCCCTTCTGTTTATTAGTATTGTTTTACAAACATGTCTGATGATCCAATATGACCATTTCTGAAGGAAAAAGTGAGATGGAAGAGGAAGATTTTGCTCCTAGGGCTGTTAATAATTCTAATAAGGGTATTGCTGAAAATTATAATATTTTGAATTTTATTTTACTTAACAGTACAAAAAGGACACAATAAAAGTCTCTTTACACTGAAGAGTATTTACCAATGGGAATAATAATCCAAGTTGTCTTATTTCATGTTCATCATCTGTAGAAAACAATTTACAAATGCATTGATTGCTCCAGTAAAATTGAAAAGTCATTTACTAAAAATTAGTCATTTTACAAGTATCAATATGCTGTTTATGTTAAATAGCAAGTAGAATCTTAAAATAGATTTAAATTTTTGTTTAAAAACTCATTGCTCAGAGATGGCAAGGACCTAATAATGCCAGCATGTTTCATCGTAGTGAGTAAAATACTCAATTTCTGTTCAAGAAATGATACAGTTTCACTCTTAAATAGTTCCAAAAGTTGACACATTGATGACATGTCAAACAGAGTTTCTCTATCCAGGTTGATTATTTATTAAATTTCTTCAATAAATATTCTACCATAGCATTTGTAAGATTTGTGATTACAAAATTCAAGAAAAGTTTACCTTTTGTAAATCAGTGCCTGGAACAAATAAAGGCCTAATGTTTTGTCCTCATATCTGGAAACAAAAAGCTTGCCTTGGAGAAACTGTGTTGGTAGTGATACCAGTGGTGTTTCATAAATGGTTGGCTTTCTGGAAGGTTTTACTTCTCTTATAACAAAAAACATTGTTCTAATGAATGGCTGTATTCACAGGTATATTCTAGCATCAAAAATTCTTGAAGATGAAGATGAAAGAAAAAACATTCTCCTTAGTGCTATAAAAAAGATTCCAATTATTTTTAAAAACTCAATACATTCAAAAAGGTTTACAATCTGTAGGAAAACTTGGACAAGCACCTCATAAATCTGCTTCATACAGAAATCTGCTGGCTTAGAGAAGGATGAGTTCTCAACAGGGAATTAGAGCTAAAAGGTAGATTGTAGAGATGCTCTCAAGAAAATAGAAAAACAGTTATTGCTGAGTGCTTTGAAGATGAAGAATGGATACAGAGACTAGCCTACTTGTCAGAAATTTTTCTTCTGTGAACCAGTTATAAGGCTCTGGAGAAAATGTGAGCTGTCTTCTCACAATCTCAATGTCTTCTCAATTCAGATGAGAGTGCTCTTGACTTTAAAAGGAGGCAGAATATTTGGAAAAATCATGTTTCAAAAGAAAATCATGAGCTGTCTTTAACGTTCATTGGTCTTCAGAGTGAGCTAGAATATCAAGACTTACCAAAAATTTCTTGGAACTGCAGATCAAAATTAAATAGTATTTTTTCTCTCTTGCAACACAAGTGTGATTAGTTAAGTGGTCTTTTCTCTGAATTTTCTGTTAAACTAGAGAATTTTGCTTTCTTTAGGGGAAAAAAGATAGAATTTTATGAGCTGCAGTCTAATCATATACTCAAGATGGGTTTTATTCTATTCTTCCCTTAGATAAATTCAGCATTATATGAAAGACAAGTATCTTACCATTTACTACTTTGTTTACTTAATGTATATTTTGTCATAGTTTTCAACTTCTTACATGTATAAGCAAGCTCTTCCATGTTTAGCAAGCCTCAAGAACAAGAAAAGAATTGTCTCCTTGTAGTTGAATTGTCTCTTTGCTTATCTCAAATTCAATCTAGAATTGAGTGCTGGTGCTGCAAAATACAAGCTTGGTTTCACATTAGAGAAAAATTGCATTTTTAATTTTTATTTTGAAATAATACCTTTGTATACATAGGACTATACAAGAGATTAAGAAACAAACACACATGAACAATAATTTTGTTTGCTAAGCCTACATTAGGGACTGATTTTTTTTCTCTCTAAAAGAAAATGTCATTTATTCTTTTATAGAATTGTATCATGGCTCTGTATTTGTGTGTGCAATACATATGAATGTGTGCTAGCTATCTACATATAAATAACATATTTATATATATTTTATATTATATATAATTACATATATAAAGTATGTATATAAACATACATATATACATATATGTAATGCTTATATATATACACACACTCATGTATATGTTTGGTTTATGAGCTTTGTAGCTTTACTGTTCAACATTGTTTTTAAAATTTTATGTTGCCAATACCTTTAATTAAATTCAATTTAAAGTTTTTATTTAAATTAAATGTACCATGCTTGGATACATTAGAGAAATTATGTTCAATTTTATATTATTATTTTTATATTATGACTTATTATTATTTATTTTTATGAATTTTAAAATGTATAAAAATTAAAGAATAAGATAAATTCCAAAAATATGTGCTAAACTTAAATATCTAGATTCTGAACCAAAGCTACTAAAAATAATTTTTAGTTTTAAGTGGGGAGGGGGAGTCCTCACAGATACCATATGCTTTGCTAGCATCTACTTGCTGTTTCCACCAAGCTCTGCTCAAATTGCCTAAGTAAAACAAAGGGTTATTATTGTTTTAAACCATTAAGATCTGAATGTGGTTTGTTTCACAGAAATAAATAACAATAATAGATTTTGGTACTGGAAGTAAAATACTGCCATAACAAATTTAAGAAGTGGCATTAACTTTATAATTGTGATAAGTGATGCCCAAAAGAATTTCTAAAAAGCCACTAACAAAACCTAAGGAGACTTGGGACAGTGTTTCCAGTGAGAGCTTAGGGGAGAATAAAAATGTATGGAGGCTAAAAGAAAAAGAATCCTTGTTACGAAGTGATGGAAAATTTGACAACACTGTAACCTGTAGTAGAATGGACCATAGGAAATACACTTTACAAATTCCATGATATAGGTAATAAAATTTTAAGTGCTGATTTTCTTTTTTTGAAGTCCATAAGAAAATGCAAGAAGAGATAAGCTTTAAAAAAATAAATTGTTAATTTTTAAGCAAAATTTTAAGAAAATATAAATAAACCAAGACCTAATGAGTTTGAAATTAGATCATTCCCAGGTGGTCAAGGTGGCAAACTATTCTGAAATTAAGAAAGGACTTCCAGGTTAAAATCCCATTCAGAGTAGTCCTATGAAATCCTTGAAGATCTTAGAAAAAACAAAACAAAACAAAACAAAACATTTAGAGTGTTATTTCGTAGGCCATTTAAATAGTCCCTTAGAGAGATTTAAGAGTATGCTTCACAAACTCTATTAAACAATAGGTCTTCTAGAAATCTTAAGGTTATTTTCTCACTTAAATTTTTCATGGAGCAAGGGTAGAAAAGGGTTTACCTTAAATTATGAGTACGGCTTATGTCTAATAGAGTGAATTTTAAATCCATAAACAAAAAACTTAAAAGTTTTTGAAGAATTGTACCAGTTTAGAATGGAAATATCAGAAAGAGTACAAAATTAAAAGATGTCTTGGCTTACCAAGTGACTGTGGTCAGAAAGCAGCTAAAGAAAACTACTGTAAACACAATATTTCTTCTTATAAAAAAAGGAAGGGTGCCTTAGAAACCAAGTCAATAGTCCAGAGAATGGAGACAAGAGCTTCAGGGAACAATTCCCAGGCAATAAATCTGAGCCCTGTCAAGGAATTGGCAATATGTCTCTGTATTTCAGAATTTTTATAGACCAATAGCTGCTGTGTCTTTTAAATATTCCCCCTTTTGAGTAAGAGTGTTTATAGCAGTTATTTTATCCCTGTTTCTTATCTCATGACTGTATGTGTGTGTTCACTAAATAAGATATCTTTTTATTCTGTTTTTAAAATAAGAGACATGATATTTATGAATTATCTGAATAACTGTACCCAAAATCTTCACCCACATCTTAACTTGATTGAGAAGACAGATTCTGAACTTCAAGTTGATGCTGTAATAGGATGGGTCTTGAGGAGGAGAGAATATATTTTATATGTGGGAGAGATCTAAATTTTTGTGGTTCATGGAACAAATTGTGACATTGTATTTTTTTAAAATGGCAACTAAAATATTCCCCACCCCACATATTCTTGTTATGGTATGAACTTGATACTTCTTCAGGTAAAATCTTGGTTTTACGTTCATCTTTGGATTTGAATGAGCTGTTTACTATGGTGAATGCAAGACATTTGATTTCTGAGGCTAGATCATAGAATATGATACTGGTTCTGCATGGTTCTTATGGGACACTTTTGGAACACAATCACCATACCACTGGGAAAGCCAAGTAACTCAGAGAGAGGCTTGTGTGAAAGGGTAATGTGACCTCTGGCCCCAGCTGAGTGCCCTTGACAAACCGCATCTACTTGTCAGCCATGTGAGTGAGCCAACTAGTAAGTGGGTCTCCCAGCCCCCAAGTGAGTCATCCTAGTGGATGTTGCATTGATGCAGAGAAGAGCTGCCTTGCTGAACCTACTAAAATTATAGAATTGTGAGAAAAATAAATGATTTTGTTATTGAAAATCACTATGTTTGGTAATAACTGTTATGTAACTGGAATACAAGGAAATCTGAGATTTGAAACTTATTTGCAGATTCATCCAAAATGGAAACAAAAGAGAAATTTACCTTTAAATTAAAATTTCTGTAATTGTAAGGTGTTCATTTTGTTCTATCTCTCTTTAGAGATGGTAACTCTTTCCAGGATTCTAATGATTTCTTATCAGAATGAAATTAGTTTCATCTTTTTGAGGACTCTGAACATGATGTATATTTACTTTAAATATAGTCCTTTGAATGTAAGCATTGAATAAAAATAAAAAAGCAGAGGTCCCATGTGTTTAATTTTTAAATCTCTTAATATTTTCAGTGTACATTTGATGGTATTGAGTAAAAAAATGCACTTTCCAAAATAATTCTGCAATTTTAGACTCTTTAGTATAAGAAGATAGCTCAACAATAATCAACCAAACACTGGTCATTCTCTGGGATAATGACAATGTTATCAAGTATCAGTTAATAACTACTGCTTGACAGGTACTGACTGCATGCCAAGTAAGTCAAAGGGCGTTTCAATAAAATTACATGAGATGAAAGCATAAAAAATATATTTTAGAGTATTCCTGAATCTAGAAGTTATATTTCATAGTCCCAAGGTCTATTTTCTTTGAAACAATAAAAATGACATTTTTTCAGTGGAATTTGTTACTGTGAGGATAATGTATTTTCAAAATTACACAATTCAATAAGGATACCAACTGGTGCAATTTTGTGGCCCTATTTTCATTAAACGTATTCAATTTCATTGAGTTAATTGAATTTTATTTCATTAGTGCCAGCTGCTAAACCTTTTTCAGTGTTGACTGTATTCCAAATGTAAAGGGAGTTCTTGGAAAATCCACTTTTTTATTAAATTATGAAAGATAGAAAATGAATTGTCATTGAAAATCATCTGTAAGAGTCTGTTTGCAAATTGGGTGTAACTTCAAATTGTAAATGGAAACTCAGAATTAATAATATTGAGAAAATAGCACTTGAAAGAGATTCAGAACATGCCACTTCAAATATATGCACTTTAGCATGATGACTATATTGAGCTGAATGCAATCAAGACCCAGGTGACCCAGGAAAAGCTCTTTACCTTTCAGTAATCACCTAAAAGAAAATACCTATTAATTTCCCCATTTGTGGGGACAATCTACACTTATAAAATTTACATTACAAGTTTACGTTTTTGTACCAGGAAAAGAACTAATACCAGAGATCACTTGTATACCTGAGAGACTTATCTACATGGCAGGTAACCTTTGTTTACCATGCAGTTCCTCCTAACTCTTTACTGTGAATTGCCTCCCTTGACGTAATTTTCAGAAGCTCTAACCCCAATCCTTTTTCTCAGCTCAGGATGGTATAAAAGTTTAAATTGTTTGGCTACGTTTTGAGATTTATATCTTTATAGGGCTTTCATGTGTACATATGTAATTATATTTGTTTTATTTTTCTCCTGTTAATTTGATTTATGTCAATTTAATTCTCAGACCAGCCACAGAACCTAGAAGGGTAGAAGGAAAATTTTTTCTTCTCCTACCCACTACATCACTAAGCCCTCACTTAGAGACACAGAAAAAATATATAATAACCTTTAAGATATATCTTTTAACCCCCGCCCCCAATAATTTATGTGCAGAAGAGGACGTAATAACACTGCCTCATTTAGAAAGCTATTTCATGACTAAAAGTTAATTAGTGAAACATTATCTCCATTATGGAAAATACATATTTTCCTTAAAATGAAGTATTTCACATTTTTATAAGTTTTATAAACTATTTAATAATTAGTAAATGCTTATCTATAATTTCAAGCATAAAATTTAAGATTTGCCTTTCTAATAATTCTTAAAATTTTAATTTATTTACAGTCTTTGCTTTTATCCTTCACCTTTATTTTTATTACAATTTGTTGATTCATATTGATTTTATTATCTTATTGATTTAAAATATTTTGTAACTTAATTTTTTACTTATGATTTTTAAAACATCTGGCAAATTATCTCACATAAGGTTTTTTTTTTAAACAAATCATAAAATTTCATTTTATGTGACGCCAATAAAATGTGTTGGTAATTAGTCTTTCATTTTTTATAAGCTCATTGTACAAGTATAAAATGTCATATTTTTATTCACATATAAAGAAGAGGTAAAATTTCTTATTTTTTTATTGTCTCTTTTTCATTGTGACATCCTTCAACTATATCTGACTTCCTGGCTAAAATATAAATATCACAACTAAATATATAGGAAGTTAAAAATGAAGATAAACGAATAAATGGGAAGGAGTACATAAGATAATTAATTGTTTTTATTATCTGAATTATCATGTCACTACCCTTTATATTTTATAGGACCACAGAGATTGCGAATTTTAGATTAACCCAGAAACACAGCTCACTTTCCTCTGTAAAGGAAGTGGACCACAAACTTTCTTTAGGACATTTTGTGACTTGTTTAAAAGTTAAAAACAAAAAGTCTAAATAAAACATGTTTAAAAATTAAGAAAAACAGTAAATGAATAGAATTATTTTATAATTTTTTTCATTTAATTCCTGGGTACTAACTGTATATTCTTTAAAGAATTGTGATAGTTACTAGACATTTTTCATAACAAAAAACTGAGAATTATTGAATAGTCTTATTGTCAAGTTTGCTCATAACAACAGTTTAGTAACATAAAATAATAATATCAAGAACAACAGATGCTGTAAATTCTTGTTTGGATATTTTCTCACAGGCAATGTTGAAGCAACATAACCCAAACACGCAGGCAACAATCGATGATATTATTTGTCGGTATCCTAAGTATCATAGATTTCTTGCAACCACCCGTCAGTAAGCCCTTATTGAGCTTCTGAGTGGCACATTTGTGCATTTGTATACCCAAATATCGAACGGGGTTTTACTGAACTAAGAAGTAATAGGTTAGCCTTTACAAAGTTCCCATGCTGGGCATTTAAAATAGATTATCTTTAATCCTCTCAACCATCTTGTAAGGTAAATATTATCATCAAAAACAGTTTGTGATGTAGACACTAAAAAGATTGCAAATTTTAGAGAACATGTCTAAAGTCACAGAGTTTGTCATAGTCAGGATTCCAATCCATTTCTTCTCTGATTCCAAAGCCTATGCTCTTTCTTCTACATTCTACTTTAATACAGTGATGATGATGATGATGATGATGATGATTATGTTATAATTTTCTTAAAACTTAGTGTTAACTATAATATAAGTGCTTTGTGTATTTTTTCTTATTGTCTTACATTATCCCCTTAAGTCTCTTTGTATTAATAAAAGATTTAAGAGAGTTTTAATCTAAGTCCTCTATTATTATAGAGGGAAAAGACTAAGAGGTTAAGTAATTTGTCCTAAATCATGCAACTCATACGTGGACTAGCTAGGATTTAAACTATGGCTTTCTGAGATCTCAGCTAAGGTCTTTAATATTTACAAAGTTGATTTCAAACTGAGACTTCGAGAAGGAAAAAAAAAAAGCTGAATGTGTTTCTACAAGATAGAATCATCTTTAAAAATAGCTCTTACTCCTCAAAAATATTTGACAAAATTATCTGGTGGCTGTGGTCAGAGGAGAAATGGCAATATTTTCTCTTTCTTTTATTTGTTTTCTATCTGCATTTGGGCCCTTGGATTTCTTATTTTGAAGTGAGGCATTCTGAGATACCTCTTGAATTACTAAAAAGAAAATGAAAAAGAAAAAGAGAGTGAAAAGGAGGGAGAGAGTTACTGTTCTTGGAAAAAATGGCTTTGGGGGCTTGTTAGGAAATAGTTCTTTAGGTAATCATTCTCTTTTAACATAGAAATTTCTGCCAAACTTATAGATATCTTTAACATATGAAAAAATGAGAACAGGAAACTAGATAAGACAGAGAAGAAAGGGGAGAAAGAGCTGTGGGGGTAATACATGTTATAGCACTGCTGCTATGCTGCAGGAAGAAAGTGCAAACACATATTTGCAGGTGCTGTAGATTCACACTCTGCATGTGTATGATTGAGGTTGTGTGTAATGAATGTGGAAGTACCATGGGAATAGCAGGACACTGAAATAGTATAGAATACTTCAGCCATAGATATTTGAACCATTTGGAAAATGGGTCTTTTAATCCTAAATATTTTCTTTAAAGACCATTATCTCAACAAAAAGCAAACAGGTTACAGAGTAAGACTCAAACTTTAATTTAAAAAATATCTGGATGACTTTGTGCATTTACTTAACTTTGTCGCTTCTCAGTTTTTCATCTAATAAGAATAATAATATATACTGCACATTATTGTTAGGAAGATTTCACTCCAACATATAATTATCATCTATATGCCTCACATATAGATGATAATTAATAAACAGTGGCTTTCTACCTTTTAGAAGATTGAACCTTTTAATTACTGAAATGATGTAATTTTTTTCTTTGTTTTGATTCCAAGTGAATAGACAGCTTTTTATTATCCAAAAGTGACCAAAAAAATGCATCATTTCAAGAGTGAAATAAAACAAATATTTGTTGAAAATCTATTATATGATAAGCACTGCATTTTAAATACACTCAACATTCACACCACTTATAAGAGGTAATGTTTTTTTTCCACTTAAAGATGAGTAAACTGAGACTCATATTAAATATATTGTTCACTTCATGGTACATATGTAAGAGTGTGGAATTAAACTGAGGTTTTTCATATTTAAAAACCTAAGAATATCAACCATAATGTATTTGAAAACTATGATGCAGACCTGAAAGACAGAAGTAAGTCAATAATAAATCCTTCATATTTGGGTTCTGAAAAGATGAATGCACTTATAAAAATAAACTATTTCTAAAGCAAATGGTTTGACCCAAAGTTTTTTCTACAAAATGGGATTCTCAGATTTAAAACTGGCCCAGTAACTAAATAATTTTAACATGCAGCATGTTATTCCTCAGCACATGAAAGATATTCAGTGTTTTTTGTGATATTTTAAAATCTTATGTTCATCTCTTTCTTTTTTAATTAATTAATTAATTAATTTTATTATTTACACCTACAGCACCTGGTCTTCCTAGGTGATCTCCCATCCAAGTACTAACCAGGCCTGACCCTGTTTAGCTTCCGAGATCAGACATCAGGCCTGTTCAGGGTTGCATGGCCATAAACAATGGACCATGGCTCCTCTGGGGAGCCAACCTAGCACCTTCTGCATGTAAAGCAGATGTGCTAACCACTATACTATGGAACCACGTCCTGTTGAACTCTTTCATAGCTATTGTCTATCAGAGATTCTCACCCCCCCATATGATTTTATATATTTCCTAATCATATATATATGTATATATATGATTTCCCATGTATCTCTTAATCTATCTCCTTCTTGGTTCTTCCTCATGATTTTAGAACTTCTGGTTCATCGTTTAAAAATCCCCTATATCCTTCACTTCTTTAAATGCTTTCTTCGCCTTCTCAGTCTATTGAAATGTGCATTTCTCCTAAGGATTCTTCTCTCTTGTGGTCCTTTCAAGCAACAGCTCTTGTCCCTCCACATCACACAAGACTTGTAGATAGAGTAGGTGTCTTCCCTGTTCTTTCTTCTATGCTACTTTCAAACTAATTTTCTTTATTTCCCCCAAATCCCTTATCTTTGCAGATTCTGCTCTCAGTCTATAATATCCTTCTATATTGTGCTTATCTACAGACAGACTTTCACTCATTAATTACAGATTTTGATTTTTGTCTCAACGTCATTCTAACAGTATTTTCCTATCTCTTAGTGCTGAAATGTCTTTGTGTATAATTTTCACGAAGTTCTGATATCATTGTTCCCTGATCTTCTCTCTTTCTGTTTCATATTCACATCCACATCCATTCTAGTGACCATTATTCAGATCTTGACATTATTAGTAACTGTAACTCCTCCATAATTTCAATTTCAAGTGACCTCTACTTGCTCTAATTTCAGCTCCCTCTTTTAAGACCTTTCAATCCTTGGTTCTGTCAATTTTTCACTTTTACTTACTTCACATTATTATTGCCTGTTAGCCATCAAACATCTGGAATAATAAATCTATTGTTGAACAAGTTAGGTTTAGTGCTCATTTTGAGGAGGGACAATGCAAACCATAGGAACCATGGAGCAACTAGGTAAGAGTGTTACAAGGGACTAATCAGTAGGAATTGAACTTACGTTAGGTGATTTTAAAAAGAATTTAGGAAGCAAGAGATTACTGAGCATTTTGATGCCGTCAGGCAGTATGGATGTTCTAAGATTGAGTATCTTAATAAGTCTTATCTATAAGGCAGGAAATATGAATCAAGACTAAAACATAATTGGTTAAAAAAAAAAAGCCACAATCACTCATATCATCCAGGACAGGGAGAAGTTTGGATATTTTTGTGGTTTGAACAATGTCCATGTTTTATCTGTGATTAAATATGATTACAAAATTTTCTTTTTGTCTCAATCTATCCTGGTCAGAATGGCCTTGTCTGCTGTTAGTGTTTGTGGAATTATGTTCAACAGGAAAACAGTGCAACCTAGCTGATAGCTCCAGACTAGGTCCTTGATTTCAGGAAATGCTTTTCTCTTCCTCACCTTGGTCTGTCTTTGTGATCATACCTTATACCTCTAACAGCTTCACCCCCATCCGACCAACAATTCTAGATTTACTCTGGCTGGCATTTCCTATTCTTTTTAACCAGTTTTATTTTTTTATATTACTTATCAGGATTTATTATATTGTAAATTTATTATATATTTGTATGTTATCTTTCTAATTTTTAAACAAGTTATTCAGATTATTTTTACTTCATAATATCATTCAATAATATTTTGATTCTTAAGAATAAGGCAGTCAAAATCTACAAGTGCTAATAGGGTCTATATTAATTAGTTATACATTTTATGTAATTACATTTAAAGAGGCATGACTTTCACTGAATTAAAGATAAATCTTTTAATATGAGACATGAAGGCCATGTCAAAGAATAACCTAAAAATTAAAATACAAAGAGATTAAATCAACTTAGGAGTAGGGGAATAATGAATTGAAGATAAATATAAGAATTTTTAGTGTAAAGATCTTTTTTAAAGAAATAGTCATGACTAATTATTAGTAACATTTTAAGGGTAGAATATCTAGGAAGAGAATTCAACTGTTTGCAAAGATGATACAGAAATATTGTGATATAGCCAACCTACTAATTTGTTCTGATATTGGACATGTGAATTGTTTCTTCCCACACTTTACTTCATAGCTACAGTATGAGAGATGTTTCCCTCTATTTTATATTCTGTAACTTAAGGGCCAATGTGGGGGAGAAGGTTTAGCATTGTAGGAAGTGCTGGCTGCTAATACTGCTTATGTTAAATGTCCTATAGCAGGATTTACTCCATTTAGTCTAAAGACTGTATCTTCCTTTCTAAGGTAACATCCTGGAGCATCAGCACACATGTCCAAGTCTTGAAGAAATCAAAGTCAGGCCAGATTCTTCAATTATCAGTTTTATCTTTCTCTTCTTAGATGAATAATGCATGGATTATAGTGTAAATCATTTCCATGAGCAAGATATTAGTAAAGAGGAGACTCAAAATGGGGCTTACTTTATGACTTTCCCCCAGAATTTCTACTCTTTTAAAGGATCTTATGTATCTTTTCTTCTGTTTTCTCTTTTGCTAAATCCATCATCATTGAGGAAATCGATAACACTAATGTGATTATTTAGTCTTCCTTTTGAGCTTTCTGCAGTTAAGACAAATAACATTTTGAGCATTGGGCTGGTCTTAACTTTCTTGAGAACTGAGTTGACAGATAGAGATTTCTCTTTTATATTGCCACCATCCTTTCCTCTGCAACCCCACTCTCCACCCAACCACATTTTTCCTAAGTGTTGCCTATTGCTTCTTTCATGAAATTCTCTCTAAATTTAATGATCATTAATAACACTTAAGATGTTTGCTACTTATTCTTTTTCCTCAATTTCCCTTATGTGAATGGGTTGGAGAAATAACTAGAAACTACACCATTCCAGAATCCTTTTTTACTTCTGTTAGCTATCACTTTTTCTTGTTTAAATGCTATTAATATATTTTTGACTTGCTTATTTTAGTATTTTTAAATAAATGTTATCAGGTACTAAGAAAGACATTTTCTACGATCCAGTTTTATCCTAATATCTTTACTTTCCGTTTTGATTATCAGAGATTCTCAATTTATTTATTTACTTACTTATTTACTTACTTACTTACTTGCTTATTTTTTATTTTTTAATTTTTTTAGGCAAGGCAACCCTTGGTTGACCTTACAGATTGCAAGGACCTTGTCAGCTAACAATCCCTTATTTTTTATTTTTTACACCTACAACACCTGGTCTTCCTAGGTGGTCTCCCATCCAAGTACTAACAAGGCCCGACTTTGCTTAGCTTCTGAGATCAGAAGAGGTCGGGCTTGTTCAGGGTGACATGGCCATAGACTTGTTTTGATTTTTATTAAAATAATAGAAATGAATATATGTAATGAATTATTTTTAAATTGAATATATTTGATTAATAGCCAAGATACTTATTTTAAAGTTTCATAACTTCTCAATTTTATCATTTAAATATTTATATACCATAAACATTTTATTTTTCTGTTCAGAACTTTATATTATTTCAAAATAAATGTGGTAGTATTACATAATGCAGGGATCTATCAATATAAAATATGTAATTTAATTATTTCAACTAGATAAAATTTTCTTCCTTTCCCTTTTCCTCTTTACTCCTCTATATTTTCTCCTTATTTCTCCTTTTCTAATTTCTCTTTTGTTTCCTTCTTTTTTATCTTTCAGTTACCAATATTTATTTAATACCTATTATATCCCTCAGGATTAAATTTACAAAAATGAAAAAGAGATATGTATAAGAAATTATAACTGATTGTGAAAGTCAATTAACTATGCATGATGATTAAGAAAATATGTAAGAACACATATACTTTTTATTAATTCATTAATTTATTGAATATGGGTATATTTATTTTATTCAAAAAGTTTATTGAAATCTCATGGAGGATAGGAAAGATTTTTCCCTCTATTCTCTTAAGTCTAATAGCTGGATCATGAAATATACTGACAACAGGCAGATTAATAGGAGAAAAAGTGTACAAATTTATTAATTTTTAATATATATGCACAAGGGCATCACAAGAAACAAGTGAATACTCAAAAAAGTGGTAAAATTTGAGAGCTTATATACCATCTTAATAAATGAAGGGGGAGATATAGGCCTCTCAGAGGAGAGTAAATGGAGAATCAATGGCACCTTAGAAGAATGGATGGGACAGATAATAGTTTGTGAAAAAGTTTATCTGGCTGTAGTGTGTACTTCTAATCTTCTGTACTGTGTTAAAAGTCATCTTTCTTGGTTGATAAAACTCCTGAGTAAGATATCCATGACAATTGAGTTCCTTTGGAAGGATCTGTTTTTAAGCAGGTAAGAGGAATTCAAAGAAAGCCTCTTACTGAATTTGCTGTTTTTCAAATTCCTTTGGCTCAAAATAATCAATAGACTAAAGAGGCATATTTTGAGTGGCGTGTCCTGAATTTCTTTAACCAGAATATGACATACTGTCCTATGTACTGAGGATATCTAGTTCCATATATGGACATACTTACTAAGTAAAATCTTATTAAATTTTTTCTTGGTACATAAACAAATACAGCTTTAATGATATAACAAGGCAAGTGGACTTGCCATTAAATTAACACTGTTACAGAAATTTTCATGTATTTTGCCAATAAACTGAAATAGTATGTTTCGTGTGAGTAGATACTTTACTCTTGATTTTAAGTGTAAACTTCACTGTTATGATCTTTGAATTATTTGGCTGAGAGTTAAAATCATACTGAATTATGCTCAAATTAGTAGCAATTACCAATTCTTAACAATGTTAAGATAAATACAAGTAGAAATTTTAGTTGATAAATTTTACTTAGAAAAATGGCATGGTAATTTAATTCTTTAATTTCAATAGAATAACTGAAATTTAAATATTATATATATTTTAAAAATATATTCTTTTCATGTTCTCTGAATATATATATTTTTAGTGTTCAATTTGCCAAATTAGGATTATGATTTGCATTTTTAAGTGTTATGCCAGAGATTTCTTCCTTTTACAAAACTGAATTTGACAGCACAAGAATGTGTTTATAACTAAAATACATTTAATGAATGTGGTAGGTAAGTATACAGGTAGATATGAGCCTAAGAAAAAAAGACAATAAGAGGTTAACCAGGCCCCAATGAGGCCTAGCAGTAAAATGTACATAACAGGACATCTGAAGTTTTCAGGCAACTCTTTCATTTTCCCATGGTCAGACAGAAAGCAAAGTGCCTGGAGCTTCTGACACCTTCTTCATTTCCGTATAGTCAGTTAATTGTTGATAACCCTTATATGACCTTACTCTGAGGAAGCTCAGCTGGTATAGGCAAAAGTAGTTAACTGAGCATACGCCTACCCTTAAAATCCCCATGGTGCAGGCATATGACTTCCCATCTATTGGAACACACAATGCATGCCCAGGCCAGGAGTAGGAGGTTCAGAGGGAGGCACAGGGAATTCATATTATTTAAGATGGGAGGGAGAGAAGGAGAACAAAGAAATCCTGTGACCCATATAAACCCAACCTTCAACTTCTCAAGGCCCTCAGTCCTCTATCGAAATACTTTCTTGGACTTCTCCCAAGTGTACTCTGTCTAATAAATCACTTTGCTTGCTTCTCTTTGCCTGTCGTCTTTCTTTTCTAAGTATTCGACCTACATGCAAATCTTTCCTGGGAGAATACAAGGACCCAGCCCCAGGGTCACACAATGCAGACATCTAAGCTCTCATAACAAATGTATTAAAAAGGAGCAATTAGCACTCAGAATTTTCTTGCAAAATGTAAAATGTAATTATGATCATTATTTGGCAAAGTTGTCATAGTTACTAAAATGAATAGACAGAATGTTAATTTAAGTACAGAAAATTTGAATATAGATTAAATATAAAACTACTTTGTGTAAGTTGCACTTAATATAAATTTATCTAGTCCTTGGTACTTCACTTGAACAAAAATCCTGAATTAATTTTATTGGTATTAAAATGCTTGTCCAATTTTGGAGGGGAGGGTGTGAAAAGAATGTGAATAATAGGAAGTGGATTAGGAAAAAAAAAGAATCAAGACTGGATCAAATTTAATTTTCATTTTAGCTTTTCAGTTGAATTTTTGGCTTAATAACTAACAGCCTGTTACCGTTCCTGGAGTACTGGGAATGCTGAGAATGTGCGATCCTTTCCACTGATGCGGTAACGAATTATAGATCAATGAGATTTAAGAAAAGTAAAGTTTATTAAAATACATTTCAAGAGAGAAATGTACTATGCTAGAGATGGCTATAGCCCTGTAGATTCTGGAAAACACAACTTATATTATGGCCCTGATGGGTGGTTACAAGTGTGGTACTAGATAATTGGCATATGAGGTCATTTCGATTTACATTATGCTGTTATATAACCCCTCATTACTGCATTTACCCAGAATTCAGTCTGTTATAATTAGATTTATGAACTTCTGGGCATATGTTTGATATTATAATGCTGGTATAATGAGACTCGGGTCAAGAAAGGTAGTACATGTATTAACTGCACACACTTTTATGGCTGGACTAAACTGGCAGTTTGTTTTTTACTTCCTCATAGTCCAGGATGTAAAGGTAATTTTTAATCATAAACATGGATGTTTCAGGGAGGTCCTAAGGGAAGTCTCTGGTTTGAGCCTTCATTCTCCCAGCACTCATATCTACCTAAGTGTCTAACAAATCTAAGCTATTGAATTTGAGAGAAAGAAAAATCAAGATGCTTAATGGAAACCTTAAAAAGTCATTAAAAGCAAACTAATAAAGTTTTGTTTTCTAGTTTCTTACACTAACCAGTTGTCTAATTTTTATTCAACAAAATAATTGTCAGCTTTGTACATATTACCAGCTGTCCTAAAATCAGATACAACCTCAATAAGATTAGTTATCTAGTTGAGAACTTGATTGTGCTAGGTGATTTATTATACATTAAATCTTGGCAATGCAATAAACTCTATTATCATATAATATAATATGATAATCATTAAAATTAAGTTTAAAAATATTAATATTATTGTAAAATTCTCCTTTTCTGACTCCATCTCGTTCAAGTCTGCTTTGTTCCCATGACATTCAGGCTAACAGCTTCGCTTAGTCTTGCAAACAGACATGCTAATCATTACAGGGATTCTGCTTGGGGTTTGAGTTTTATAAAAACAGTCTCTACCAATTCCCCTTCTCTTAAAAAAAAAAAAATCCTGAACTCTGTACTTTGGTTAGATGGATTTGAGGAACCACTAAGGCTCCCATCTTCTACCTTGGCTCTTTCTTGATCAATAAACCTTACATAACTTCCAACTCTGATGTTTTGAGTTTGGGCTTTAGAAGCTTCAAGCACACAGACTTTGAACTGATAACATTTTTCATTAGGTAAATATTCTTATTGCCATTTAAAATACAGGACATTGAGGTACAGAAAACTAAAATTTTTGCCCAAGACAAATAATTAAAATATAGGTGTTTCTAACATCAGCCATCAACTATCTACTAACTATTGTGCTGTAACTCTTTGCAGTAGACCATTGAAAATAAAATTTAAAAATGTTCTTTATTAATGTGACCTGGTCTGTTTTAAAATGTGATGCTCAAAATTTAGCTATGTTCCGAATGTGTAGGTGAATTGGACAGTTATTTGAAAGCCCTAAGAGATGAACAGTTTGATTCCATGAGAAATGCTCTGCTTCAGATAACATAATTATGATGTACATAAGTGCAGATCCAATGAGTGGCCACATCTCCCAGTACTTTAGGATAAATAAATATTATCGAAACAATTCTGAGAGAATTGTAATGGTAACATTAAGTTTATAAAGGAGAGCAAATGACAATATCTGTGTTTGCAGTTTTCATTTAGAAGTGGAAATATGTGATAAGGGGAAAGAAAAAATAGATTTTGCACAAAATCAAAATTGTTTAACGCAGTCTATTACTTTCTGCAAAGGAAATCAGGTCTATAAACAAGATTTATTCGAGTCTGATAGCAGTGTAATGTTTAGATTAAACATTAGTTTAATGAAAAATCGTTAGTATAGTGAAAATCAATTTTATCCCATAATCTATGCAGAATCTAGTCACCAACTCCAATGCATTTA
This sequence comes from Pteropus alecto, assembly GCF_000325575.1. NCBI lineage: Eukaryota > Metazoa > Chordata > Mammalia > Chiroptera > Pteropodidae > Pteropus > Pteropus alecto. The sequence goes on along the minus strand of NW_006440638.1, from coordinate 4,612,309 downwards.
ATTTCTATTCTATGTTCTTAGTACAGACAAACCAAATAAATAAAGATATATCCCTTGAACATAGCTGTGGTTCATCTTTTATTTTGTCTTATCTCTAGAGGTAGTAATTATATTTTATCCAAAGCAAACACGATTCTCACATCTATAGAATGTCTACTGTTTTCCTATATGAAGTGACACAACATGTTATACTGCTTATTATTCCTGAATCACCGGTGCAGCATTTGTCTGTTTTAATAATATATGGCTACCTCAGCAATTGTTAATCTAATGATGGAATATGTTCCTGTAAGTTGCAGGTACCATTTTCTGAGACTCTTGACTACAGGCTATATTACAACATGATTGATATCATAATTTTTTTTATTCTTTACTAAAAAATGTGCATATTTATAATAATAGGAAGTTATAGTTATAATCCTAATAAGAACACTTTCCAAGTAAGCATGCTGTAGCATTTGAAGAAACAGCCATTTTTTGCTACAATTCAATCTCTTTCACTGACATTGAGCTTTTTCAAGACAGGGAAGCCAGAAAAATAAAACCGTCAGCAACTTATGCATTCAGATTTCACTCTCAGCTGAATTTCAATGTAAATATATTAAATATACATTATGTAAATATATTTAAATGTGCAACACATATTTACATTTAAATATAAATTGAGGTAATTTGCATGTTAACATCTAAATGTCAGTCATTAAAATTCACTGATTTCCTGACCCATAGCTACCAAACAGAACGATGTATGCATGTGCTTGTTAATTAACATTTTACTGAGTACACAAAAGGTGAAAATACATAGTAATTTGCAGGATGGTTCTCCCCCTAAAGGAGCTGGTAATTGGAGTTTGTAGAGACTGAGGTGGAGGGGTTAGGGAAGATATAGAAAAATATAGAACTAAAATAATAGAATAGAAAAAACAAAGGTCAAAAGGTAAAATGTAAATATGCACTAAATATTGCATCAGATAGACTCATTTTCAAAGAAATATATGCTATGATGACTTTTTAACATTTGGTCTTAGAGAAATTGTCAAGTAGCAAGTTCTGACAGGCAAAGAGGAAAATAAGAAATTAAAAAAACTGTGTATACAGGCCAGCTATTAATAAAAAATTATAAGTCTGTCACATAAGAGTTAATGGTCTGCTACAAGTGCTCCCTAGTATAGCCTTAGTTCAGACTTTCAATATTCATCCTACGTATTATTAAGGCAGTTTATTCCCCCCCACCTTTTTTCAGTAAGAGAGGAGAGGAGGCATCTGAAAAACGCAAAGGGAAGGGCTTTCAGAAATGACGCACTCAGCCAGTTATAGATTAACCACATCTCTAAACGGCCTTCTGAAAACTCTTGCCATACCTACAAGATAAACGACCTATAAATAGATAGGACCAGTGGTCTGGGAATTTATCCTCCCTTGCAGCCCCCACCTGAAACTCCTCCTCCCCATTCTGAGTCATGAAGTGCACGTAAAACCTCAGACAAAGGAATCATATGCCCTTGCATGGACACTGCAAAGGTATATAAACTGTAAGAAATCTAACCAAGAAGAGCTTGTGTTCTGGTGCTGTTAAGCCCCACGTGCTCCACTGGCTAGTAAATTCTCCTTCCTCTAACAAAGTTGTCTGAGCGTCCAATTTCCTCCATTGGGTGTTGCTTCCTGCAACAGATTTCTGGTGCATTGGCCAAGAAGTGTGGAGGAATAGCGCCCGTGTTTGATGGACTTTGGGTACCCCACTGGAGAGACCCTCACCCACCCTGTAGACATGCCTGCTGAGTGCACACCAGGATTACATCGTGTAGACGCCTTGCAGGACGGAAGGAGAAATTCCATCTGCCTGTCCCTGCAAGGATCAGACAATGGAAGAACAAGAAAACTAGGACACGTCAGGGCCATGGTAAGGAAAAACCGGCAATGGGTAGCTAGCTGAAGTCCTGCCCCACTGGGTAGAAGGGAAGACTGATCATCTCTTGAGGTCACCCGAGTACTCTACATTTGTTAGAGGAAACTGTGACCTCTCAAGTACATAGGATGGAAGGCAGAGTGTGTTTGGTTAACACTGAAGAAGGGAGGCCTGGTCACCCTCCAGAGAGTACCGAGCATCCTCCACAGGTTAAGAGGAACGACTGCTTACTCTCCACAGGACAAGTTAAGGAATGGTGGAAGGCTGTACGAAAGAGGGTGAGTGCTGAGTGATTGAGATGTGGCCTTGCTATAAAGCAATAGTTGAGCCCCTATCCATGGTTCCCTCACGAACCTCATATGGCTTAGGGTGGTGTCATTGGATCTCTGCGAGGAGTCTACTCCAGTGATCCAGTTGGGGGTTTATATGGACCCACCAATTGCTAAGGGAGGCGTGAAAGATGCCCATGATAAGAGTGGCCGGAGATGGGTGAAGCGAATCTCTGAGTACATGTATGTCACCAACCATGGGTGGAAAAATGGGTAGACAACAGAGTATACAGACATCAAGGTCTTCCCAGTGGAGGAAGACATCAGGTTCTTTCAGGGAGTGGGGCAGGGAGACAAAGGTCAGGACTTTCCAAAAAAGGGATAGGCAATGTTTTAAACTGCTGTGTGAATGGGTGAGTGAATGAGCAGTCTGGCTGGCTTGACTTGGTCAGGTATGAATTTGTTGCTCCACGGCTGGGCACCCTTAAGTTCTCTTAAAGGGTACGGAGTCCAAGTGGGCTCATCTGTGGTTCCATAGAGTATGACATACGATCTACGGTGGCATTGGACTAGTGTTTGATCTTAAGTCACAAAGCTGAGTCTGCTACAGCCAAGTGTCACCTAAGCAACTTCAGGACACAGTCAGATGAGCACCTGAGCAGTCTCCTCTCTGGATGAGGCACCCACCCTTTTTTGTCTTTGCATCACCGACACAGGGTAGGATATACCAGGGTGGAGGACAATTAATTACTGATTTGGCTTAAGAATTGTCTATCTCCAAACAGCCCTTTTAACACAGGGGCCCTCTGATGAATTATTTTTTTGAAATTTTAAGGTCTATTTTCCCCGTCCATTAGGAAGCTCTCTAAGGCAAATATGGGGGGAGGTTCCTCTAAGCCAACTGTCTTAAATTGTATGTTGAAAATTTTAAGAAAGGCTTCTCAGCGGATTATGGGGTCAAGTTGACCCCAAGAAAACTTTGTACTCTTTGTGAGCTTGAGCAGCCTGCCTATGGGGTAGGATGGCCTTCAGAAGGCACCCTGGACCTCCTCACTGTTAAAGTTGTATACTGTGCAGTGACAGGGACTCCTAGACATCCAGACCAGTTTCCATACATAGACTCATGGTTGCAAATTGCTACTGTAATGCTACCTTGGGCCTGGTTCTGGACCAATAGGCAGGGACAGAGTAAGATACTTGTGGCCCGACTGCCTCGGGGAAAGAACAAGGAAGAGTCAGCAAAAGACATCCAATTTATTTTAGCCACTTGTTGTACAGCCATTGAAAAGGACCACATTCTAACAGTGGCCTGTCAGGAGCAGATGAGGCCTTTGTTAGAAACCCCCAGGGCCATTCCCCTAGAACAGAGGTAATACCTTTAGCTGATCTTGATTGAAATTATAATATCCAAGAAGAATGGCCAGATGCACCAAATTTCTAGAGGCTCTCATGGGGGGGAATGAAAAAAGGAATACAAAAGCAGTGAACTATGAGAAGCTTAGAACCATTACTCAAGAAAAATATGAAAACTTGGCCAGCTATTTTAGCCAGCTGGAAGAATCCTTTAGGAGGCATATTAATGTAGACCCCACTTCCCCTGTGGGGTTAGCTTTGTTAAGTCAGCATTTTATTAGCCAGTCAGCCCCTGATATCAGATGCGAGATTCAAAAGCTGCAAACGGGGCCACAGACTAACCAAAATCAATTACTATATATGGCCTTCATGGTCTATATTACTTGAGATCTCAAAGAAGGAAAAAGAGAACAGAATAAAGAAAAAGAACAAGCCCAGATTATGGCTGTCACAATGGCCAGCCCTTGGTATCTGACAAGCATCCCTTGAGAGACCAGGGAATAAGAAGACATTGAGTTCTTGCTTACAATGCAAAGGACTGTGCCAAAAAGCTCCTGAGCCTCTGCTGGACATGCACAGAAACTGGTACTGATCCATGACATTGGAGAGTTGATTGTCCATGCTCTCAGAGAGGAGTATGGCCGGCCAATGCCCTAGTAGCCCAGGTCCAAGAACTGTGTGACTGAAGAGGCCCAGAGCCATCCTTGCTGCCCCCGTCCAGGAATGTGGTCATCACTACCGAGGAACCCCAAGTAACTCTAGATATAATGGGTAAACAAATTCAATTTCTTTTAGATACAGGGCAACCTATTTTGTTCTCTTTGCCTTTACAAGAAAACCCTCCTCACAAACTGCAATTATCATAGAAGTAGGAGAAGGCAAGATCAACCATTTTTCTCCACCACTGATCTGCCAATTTGAAGATTAGATCTTTCAGCAGGCGTTTTTAATAGTTCCAAGCTGCCCAACTCCTTTGTTAGGACAAGATATTTTAACTAAATTAAGAGTGACGTTACAACTCGGTGTAGACCCCCTAGTCTTTTAATGCTTCAAGAATCAGCTAATATACCAGAAAACACTGGACAACAAGTTAATCCAGTGGCTTGGTATAGTGGCAAGCCCGGGCAAGCCAGGACTGCTGTGCCAGTAAAAGTTCAGCTTCTATGCTCCTTCACCAAGACTCAGACTTATTAGCTGGCCCAATGATAGGAGTGCCTTCCTAGAGATCAAGGTAATCAGGAATTTTCTCCCCGTTCATCCACAGACTCTGAGGGGCAAATGAGTTCTCTCAGGACCCCATCTATTTCATTTTCATTGCTCTCTGAGGAAATTAGATATGTACCCTCAGGGAAGTTACAAATACTGATGATGGGGAAATAAGAGTATGTGTATGACCTCTGATCTATATTTGTCTGTGTTATATGTAATATGGTAGTTGAGTTAAGAATTCTAATTATGATGGAAAGAAAAATATGTTTTTGGTAACAGATGGTATAAAATATGGAAATTTATTTTGAAGGGAATTGAAGGAAAGATGTTTGTCTTAAAGTTGATTATTTCTGAATGAGTGAGAAGAGGCAAACTGAAGGAATGAAGAAAGTCGTAGAAGATTTGTAAAGAGAAATCCTTTGTAAAGAGAAATTTTATGTAATTAAGCTAAACAAGATTGGAAATTTAAGTGTCAAAAGTAAGCTAATACAGAATTAGAATTGTGTTTTAATGTTTCTTAAACTATTGATCAGCTACTGATTTTATGGAAAAGTTTCTGAGCAAAAAACAAGGATTCCTGGCTTCATCAAAATAATATCTGTGTTGCCTTAACCAATTTTCTGAAGCTTTTAGAGAATATGCTAATATTGGGCCCAAAATCTGAGGGCCAGGCACTTCTGGCTATATATTTCATAACTTGGTCTGTGCCCAATATTCAAAGGAAGCTCCAAAAGTTGGGGCCTAGACTCCAACTCCACAGGTTGCCTTGGTGCCAGAGGTCTTTAAGGTGTCCAATAACTGGAACAGGGCAGAGAAGGAAGCAGAGTACAGAAAAGGAACACATTTTAGCTGCCATAATACAAGGACCATCTCAAGGTGACCCTAGGAAATAAAAATCTTGCAGGCCTGGAGGGCCTCAATCTTGCTTGGCCATGAATGGCATTGTCAGGACAGAGACATAATCAGTGCGCAAACTGCAGAAGGAAGGGTACTGGAAGGGCGAGTATCCATCCAGCCCTGGGAATCCAAGGAGGGGTGGACCTCATAAGCCCTTGCCCCACATAGTAAGCCTCTCATGAAGGGGCTGCTCTCTCCTTCAACAGTGGAGGCCCAAGTGCTTGCAAGCTCTAGTCATAGAGAAATCCACCACGATCACCCTTGACATGGCAGGAAGGGAAAACTGAAATTTTACTAGATACTAGAGCTACCTATGGGCCTCTCTCCAATGCTAACTGCATTGTGACAGGAATAAACAGTCAGCCTAATGTAATTTACTCTTCCCATTGTGAGACCTAGACTAACAATGAAGTTCTCTGCCACATCAAGACCAGGGTCCGGTGAGGAGAATGCCTTGTCCCAAGAAACTTGGGACCAGCCCCCTTGCCCATCACACAATGCATGTTTGTGGGGAACCTAAGGCTGGACCATTCATAGACGACCAGCTTCCATGTCAGTTTCCTACAAGCACAGCAGCTCCCTCCCTGCGATCTATAGAAAGTCAGCCCTCAAGGCAAACAGAAAGGGCCCTACCAAGTTTTGTTAATTTCCCAACTGCTGTTAAATTACAAGGAATCAACAGCTGTGTACATTTATCTCAAATTAAACCAGTTTCTTACGAATCCTCACAGGTTTCTCAGAAAATAAACTGGAAAGTGCAACCTCTTCCCGTGAACCCATAGTAGATCTTAAGCTCTTGTTCTGGAAACTAGATGAGTCCACACAATTAGGTAAGTCCACATGTCCCAGGGAATCAGGGAACTTCTGTGAATACTTATTCTTTTAGCCCGGTATCTATGCCACTACTCTCTTCGAAATGATACAATTTCCTTTCACTAGATATCTTTATCTTGAATTAACAAACTGCCATGACATAATAACTTCATTGTCAGTTTCCTCTACTATTAATTATAACTTCTCTTTTCTATCTTTCTGCTAAGTTTATATCTTCTACGTTGCAAAGCTTCCTACCATTTCTACATGCTAGAATGACCTCACGTTGTCTGCCTCCAAGGCCCTTAGAATAGGCTTTCAGAGATTTTTTTTTTCCCAGTAGGCAGGGAATACAGCCCTATTTCAGCTTTGAAGAAGTTACAAAAGATAGACATTCCTCCCTCAACATACCCTTAAGATTAAGGGAGTAAAATCTCTGAGGGGGAATAATGTAGGGAGGAGGCAAGAAAATTAAAATGTTAATCAAGCCACATTCAGAGACTGCAATATGCTGATCAGCCCCACAGCCAGGCCAAGAGGACACCTGTAGACCAAAAGAAGATTGGCTGAAGGAATAGTTCACTCCCTGAATGCCACTTCCTGCTATGTATGTGGGAAGAACCCTGATGGGGAATAGATGGCTATGGGAAGCTACAGAACTAGTTCCCACCAGGACAATGCCAAATATAATGCCCTGCCTCCACCTCTGATCATAGCCAATGGATTTTAAAACATACTATTATGGGACAATCCTACCTGGCTAGAGGTGGAGGAAATCTCACGGAGTCAATTTGAATTAGCCAACGGTATTATAATGCTACCTCCAAACAAAGTGTGTGATGGGGAAACCGGACAGAGAGAAATCCATTGACCAGATTCCCAGAGCTAATTAAAGCCTGGCAGGATCCGGGCAGGGTCCGAGACTGGATACCCCCATGTGGGCTTTACTGGCTTTGTGGAAACAAGGCCTACATCTGTCTCCCCAGAAATTGGGAAGGGAGTTGTATAATTGTCATGATTAGGCCATCTTTCTTCCTCTTACCTCTGAAAACAAGGGAACTGCTTGGATACCCAGCCCCACAACTTTTATAGCGGGTAAAAAGAGAACTCCAAATAGGGTACTGGAAAGATGGTGAGTGGTCCCCAGAGCGGATAATTCAATACTATGGACCTGTCACTGGGCAGAAGATAGATCTTAGGGATACCGTACTCCCATTTACATGTTAAACCAGATTATCTGACTGCAGGCAGTCTTGGAAATCGTTACCAATGAGACTGGGAGAACCCTGACCCTCCTTGCACATCAACAGATTCAGATAAGAAATGTCATCTACCAAAACAGATTGGCACTAGACTATCTATTAGCAGCAGAAGGAGGCATGTGTGGAAAATTCAGTCTCACCAACTGTTGCCTACGGATAGATTACCAAGGCCAGACAGTTGAGAACCTTGTCAAGAAGATGACAAAACTGGCGCATATGCCCATGCAAGTATGGCATGGATAGGATCCCAATAGCCTTTTTGGGGGATAGGTCTCAGCCTTTAGTGGGTTTAAAACCTAATAGGAGCAGTTTTATGACTTCTAGGAATCTACCTGATAGGCGTGTGTCTGCTGCCCCTGCTAATAAAAAGCTTACAAAGCACGGTGGAAGCCACCGTACAACAGAGATCTGTAGCCCACATATAATTTACTCACCACTATCAGGAGATCCCCCAGGATAGTTTAGATAAGGAATGTGAGACTCTAGCACAAAAATAGAATGTCTAGAGTCTCAAAGGGGTGAATAAGAGAGGAAGCATCTGAAAAATGCAAAAGGAAGAGCTTACAGAAGTGACTGACTCAGCCAATTATAGATTAACCACATACTATTGATCTCTAAATGGCCTTCTGAAAACTCTTGCCACCCTTATAAATAGATAGGAGCAGTGGTCTGGGAATTCCTTCTCTTTTGCAGCACCCACCCAAAACTTCCCCTACCCATCCTGAGTCATGAGGTGCACGTAAAACCTCAGACAAAGGAATCATGCACCCGCTGCATGTACACTGCAAGGGTATATAAATTGTAAGAAATCTAACCAAGAGGAGCTTGTGTTCTGGTGCTGTTAAGCCCCACGTGCTCCACTGGCTAATAAATTCTCCTTCCTCTAATAAAGTTGTCTGAGTGTCCAATTTCCTCCATCAGGTGTCACTTCCTGCAAGATCAGGTATGACTTTCTATTATCTATTCTAAATACTGTCTACATTTTTCTAAACAATTTTTCTATACACAATCTGATCATATAATGTCCTTTTTTAAAACAATCCAATGATTCCCCAATGCCTTTATCATCAAATCTAAATTCCTTTAAATGTTTAAATGTGTTTTTTTCCCCTTACTCCTGCTTTTATACATGTCTGGTCTCAGCTCCTGCCACTTTTTGACTCACACCTTATATATAATTCTGTCATTACAAATTACTTGATGCTCCCCCAATGTACCTGACTTTTGTTTGTTGTGTTTTTATTCTCCCTTTCTTGTGTTATCATATAAGTAAATTCTACTTTCCCTTTTAGGCTCAGGTCAAGGATGATCTGTCAAAATTCTTTATCCCCAGACTCCTAAGAACACCCACATTGCTACATCCCACTTCCCCAGGTTCCCTGGAGAAGTGAGAGATCAAAAGAGAATGAAATGACTCAGATAAGACCTATATCCATTCTTTCTTTTGACTCCTTTAATTTATAAAACCCCAGGTTTTCTCCATCTTTTTTGATATGTTCCTCATTAATGAATGTTCTCTCTATTACAATAACCCGAGTAAAGTCATCTCTTTAGTCATCTTAGGCATTTTGTCTTTTGTACTGAGCAACTTGGGCCTCTGTCAGTGAGTTCATCAGAGCACTTATATTTTAGTGTAACTCTTGATTTGCTTGTCTGTCATTCTCACTAGGTTGAGATTTTCATGGAGTTAGAAAAATGTCTTGTTTATATATTCCCATGTGTACACAGTGCAGTGCCTAAATATACCTAGCAGGTGACAAATGAACCTGCTATTACTAAATGATTACTAGATATTTACTAAATAGAGTTTGCTATATGTTTACCTCTATCTTTTACTAGTGGAAAAACATCCAGGATTCCACTTTTCCCTCAGTGTCATTTTATCATTCTTAATCACGCTCAGAGTATCCATCCATACCTTCTCCTGAAATGATTACAGAAAGGTTTACTTTCACTGCATATAAAAATGGCAATTACAGATATTTACTGAAATCCCCTGTGGTTTATAAATAATGTTATATAGGAAAATAACCTTTACAGATATCATTCTTATGTATAAGAATCACATTGTAATGGGATATGAATGAGAAAGGCTAATGATAGGGGAATGAGACATCAAAAGACAGTGAATGTATAGTAGATTTGAGAAAGTGCTAAAGAAAGGTCTCTCCAGAAATAATTTCTAGAAAATTATACAAAGTAGTGGGGAATCAAACTTCAAGAACAATGCATAATATTGAGGAAAATGTAATCTTAGAAATTAATAAAAAAAATTTAGACTCAGAAAAAAGATAGTGATTTGTTGCTTTCTACATGAAAAAAGAAAAGAAAAATTAAAAATGAAGTATCAAGTTGGTTTACACAGTGGAATATTCATTTTAAGATTGTTGAGTACCTTTTGTACTTTGACCGTATACACTTCTGGGCTTTTAAGATTTGTAATAACTTGCAGTTTACTAAGGCATTAAAGCATACATTGTGTGGTAGTCAGCTTCTGTCCAGGTTTACCTGTCAGTGAGTGAACCTTGTTTACCATACAGTATTTCAACCTAGATTCTTTAGTCTCAAATTATCATTGTGAATATACTTGCTCTCTTAAAGTCAAGCAACTAACAAACAATATGGTGAATGTGTGTGTCTGTGCCTCTGTGTGGGTGTCTGTGATTGATATACTGGAAAGTAGGTCATTTTTGTTTTGTTTTTGTTTTTAACTATTGATTTTATATAAGAATACCTGAAGGTTTGAAGGTAGGATGGCGTTGCCGATTATAATTTTTAAATGTAAAATTTATATTCTGTGAAATGTACAGATTTCTGCAGTAAGATGTGCAGTGTACAGTTCTATGAGTCTTGAAAGATATATAACCATGTAACTCAAATCTCTGTACATTATCTGAGAAACAGATTCTAGTGGGATTAGATGTGCAAATTTACTGGGGGAAATGCCTTTGAAGGATAAAGGAGAAGAGAGTTGAGTAGGCAGTGGCAGACTGATATCCATGAAAGAAGAGGGTTAGAAAGGATTAGATGAACCCTGCAGACCATAGCAGAGTTTTGAGGACATTTCAACCAGGTTAATAAAGAGTCCTTGAGCAAAAATTACATTGGATGATTCTCACATTGAACAAAGGTGGCAGCTGAGGCTGTCAGTTAACTATATTACCTGCAGAAAGTTATATTAAAAGGTATCTGAATGACGTATCTCCAATCTCAAGATATAGGATATTTACCTTACCCCTAAACCTTGGCTCACCAAAAGGAATTAAAGTTATGATTTCTACTACCATAGATTAGGTTTGCTAGTTCTAGAATTTCACATAAACGGAATCATACAGTGGGTTCTCATTTTTTGATGCCTTGTTTTGTTCTTTCTCAATGCTTTCAAGATTCACTTATATTGTTGTATGTATAGTTTATTATTTTTCATTTATGAGTAGTATTATATCATATAAACATACACAGTATATCCATTCTATTTTTTGATGGATACTTGGATTGTTTCCAGTTTTTATCTATTGTAAATAAAGCTTCTATGAATATTATTATACAATTCTCTTTGTAAATGTTTGCTTCCATTTCTTTTATGGAAAAACCAGGTTGAACTGCTGGGTCTTATAAGAACCTGTGAAACATTTTTCTAATGGGTTGTAACATTTTCTTGTCCCACTGGCAATTCTTTTTTTTATTGCTCTACATCCTTGCCTGTATTTGGTGTTCATCTTTATAATGTTTACTATTCTAGTGGTTTTAATTTGTAAATCCAGTGTGAATAACGATATTAAATAACTTTACATGTGCTTATTGACCATCCATATATCATCTTTTATCAAGTATTCAAGGCTTTCTCCCATTTTATTTGTTTTATTATTATTGTTAATTTGTAGGGATTCTTTATATGTTTTATATATAAATCCTTAGTCAGATATATTTACTTTAAAAAGTAAACCAGTCTATGGTTTGCATTTTTATTACATTAATATTGCCTTTAATGAGCACAGTTTACTTTTTATCTTCAAAGTTTAATTATCAACTTTTTCTGTTAATGATTAGAATTTTTGTGTCTTCTCTATGAAATCTTTGTCTATCCCAAGTTCATAAAAATATTCTCATTTATTTTTATAAATAAAATTT
>NW_006440638.1:4594922-4600295 GCF_000325575.1 Pteropus alecto | reverse complement strand
ATTATTTAATATAAGTATTTACAATCATCCCTTGATTTATGCAGATTATCCATTTCACATGTATTTTTTTTAATGTGAACGAAAACCATGTAAAAAGAGTTTACTAGTACAAAAAAATAGTAAAGAAATAGGCCAATATAAATAATAAAAATATTTATTTCACATGTTTTCACAAAAAAAATGCTAATGAAATTTAGAAAAACCAAAATAAATTTTGTTCACTGTTGGTGTCTGTACTGGAATCAATCTTCTCTTTTTAATTGGCACAAAGTCACTATCTTCATTGCTCAAAATATTTGGAAGTACAACTTCGGTTTTAGTTTCTATGTTTATTTTTTGGATAATTTTTTTCCAACCCCACCTTTTGCTAAGTTTTCATAAATCTTCGATATTTACTGCAACATTTTTGAAAATCTTTTCAAAATTTTAAGGCTCATAGGATGTTTGGATCGATATCTACAATCGCAGTTTCCAGTTTTGTGGTCAGTTGAAGAGCTTTGTTAATATATTTTGCAGTGAATGAAATTGGTTCAAGGTCACTGCTATATTCATTGACAAGATTCAGATACTAAGTGAATTAATTCATTATCAGTTAATTTGTAATCAATCGTAATTTGTTAATATTATCCATATTCGAATTGTCAGAGTCTTCTTAAAATTTATTTAATAAATTAATAATGTCAGTTAATCTCTCTTCAATTGTTGGAACCATATTCCTTGGTACAACCATTTCTGGCTATACTGCTTTCCAGCAAGCATTTAAAGTTGATGTCTTTATACCACTGATCAAGTTGGGTCTGGTTATTCTGGACACAACAAAAGCTAAAGCAATATCCTGATACAACTTAAAATTGTGTATTTATTCAAGGCTTCTGTAACTGTGATTAATTATTTTCAAGTTTATTAAAAATATCATTAAGACTTTGTTTAATACAATTAATCCTAAAGGTGGAAATAATGTCTTGATCTAAAGATTGGATTAAGGAAGTTGTATTTGGTGGCAAATAAACTTTTATATTTGGATGTTCTAAATTGTGTGAATGACCAAGTACATTATCCAAAAGTAAAAGTATTTTAAAAGAAAGACATTTTTCCTCTATATAATTTTCAGCTTCAACAGCAAAACATTTGTAAAACCAATCCCCCAAAACATCAGTAGCCACCTATGCTTTTTTATTTGCCATCCAATGAACGGAAAGCTCATTAATAATTGTGTATTGATAAGTATAAGTTCTTTGTATGGTGCTGAGTTAAGCTATTGTTTTTTAGAAAGAGTAATCGTCGATAATGGAAATGAAAAAGGAAGAACTACGTAAAATGAGAACATGTAAACGGAAACCATGTATTAAAAGTCTGCGTAAATGGGGGGAATATTTACTGCATATAAAAAAACTCCCATAAAAATACCACATAAATCGAAGAACAGGTATGTATCTATATATAAATTAAAATATATATATATTTATATATATAAATCTTTGCTTAAGTTCATAACAAATATGCTCTTAGGGTTATTGACTACAATACTGTAGGTCAGCTGCTTGCTTTCATAAATAAAGTTTTATTGGAACGTAGTAAGCAATTCACTTATTTATTGTCTATGGTTGTTTTTATGTTACAATGTCACAGCTGAGTAGTTGTGACAAAGAGAGTATGGCCCTAGAGCTTAAAATATTTACTATTCTACTCTTTAAGAAAGTTTGCCACCCACTGTTCCAGAGGTTTTGAAGTTTTAGATTTTACGTTCCTATCTATGAGTGATCTCAAAATAATTTTTGCATGTGGTATAAATAGGGGTTGAAATTCATTTCTTCTCATATATTTACCAATTGCTGCAGCACGTTTTACATGGATTTATTTTTCACATCTAATGAGTAGGTCATTATCTGGATATTAAGTTTCATTCATCTATCTGTTTATCTTTATGCCAACATCAAATTCTCTTTATTACTATAGCTTTGTATAAGACTTCCAATCAGTTGTTGTTAGTTCTGCAAAATTGTTCATTTCTTTCAGGATCTTTTTTGCTCTTATAAATCTATTGCATTTTCCTATAAATTTAATAGCCTATATCTCGATTTTACAAAAATTTTCATTGTGACTTTGAATGGGATGGTACTGAATCTATAAATCAGTTTAAGGAAAATAAACATTTTAACACTTCCATCTATTGAACATGGTATATGTAAGTCTTTAATGAGATCTTTATATCATTCAAAAATATTTTGTAATTTTTGGTGTCAAGATCTTAAATATCGTGTTGAATTTTTTTAAAGTGTTTTTTTAATCTAATGATATTGTAAATATGATTATATTTAAACTTTGGTTCTGCATATTTGAAGACAAAGTCAGGGTCCATTACAAGCCCTAAAAATAAAGAAATAATTCTTGTATAGAATTTATTATTATAAATTACATTATAATTCTATGATTTCTACCAAGTGCACTTAATTGCTTATGTTGCCACCATACCTACATTTTATTACTGTTATACTTAATAGTTGATGGTAATATTTGTATATGATTATGGTATATCAAAAATAAAATTTTTCTTTTAAAAAACTGTGATTTTATGTGAACTATATCTTTTATTCATCAGCGTCTGATTTATACACAGTATCCGCATGCACTGTAATTTTTCTATGGACTTGCAGAAATTTTTCAGTTAACTAAATTGTTACTATGAAAATAATGTAAATTACTTAAGATTCACCTCAACTTTTACTTTCAAATTAAAAAAGTGAAAGAGAAGAAGCATTAAAACATTACTATTTGGAGGGCTGTTTATAGAGGTAAGAAAAGTGTTTGTAAAGATTACAATGAGAAAAATAACTTCGAGAACCAAAAATAATCGTTATTTAAAAGGCCTGGTTTCTTCTTGCTAGCAGAAGCCAAATATCTCTTTGTGGCCAGAAATTCTCACTAAAAGTGGGCTGTGGAACTGTCTACTTCCTTCAAACTGCTTATTTTAAATAAAAAGTGGCAGGTTTTTATATTTAAGATGCTTAGTCTTTAGAAGTCAGGTTTTAGGAACCTATAATTTGTCATAATTTTTAAATTGTAAAATAAACCCCATTAACTTAGTGCTAAGTCTTCTTTCTTTGTAGATTTAGGATTAAATTTTGTGCTCATATCAGCTATCTGTTCTTATCTAAAATTTCCACTTAAAATTAGCCTATTTCTTCATCTTCCCTTATTCTACATTAAGTATATGTATATTATACAATTAGTTTCTGTGTAATATATTAGTTTTAAAGCAAAGTTTCAAACTTGTTTACACTACATTCAATAAAGCAAAGATTAGACAATTTATTTGCTATAATATGTCACTTCCTTCATGAGCTTCTAATCTGCTGGCAAAAAGAGAAAAATTAAAAATTAATATTTGTAATCATAGGCTTCCTGATAATATGGATAATCTTTTTGAATTAAATGTTTTCTAATCATTTTCTACCACCCCCTACTTGTTTCACAAAAATGTCATCAAAATATATGAAGGTGGAGAACATGTGCATTTGTGTCGTTTGGGGGGTGCACATTGGCCAAGTCTACTGAGAAATGTTTGCTTTATTTGATTCCTGTTCCTCACCCTGCCCCTAGTCTGCTACTAAGTATATAGCTAGTATTACTCTATCAGTTGTCTATGTCTTCCTAACAAAGTACCATTTCCCAAATGCAATGATGGGACTGACATATAAAGACATTGCTATTCCAAAAGGGAGAAATCAGAAGGCAGGCAGGGATTAAAAACTTGCAGGGAAAATCTCATTAGATTTTAAAGCTTGTGAATTATTACCTTTGGCTTGATGCTCTGTTTTCTTGGCCCACCAAAGAAGTGACCTTATCTTTTGGGCCGATTAGTATGTTAGCCTTACTCCTCCTGTCCTGGGTATAGATGGCTTGTCTTTCCAAATCCAAGGAGGTGGTCCCAGTCCCTGGAAGTAAGGAGGAGATAGCTTTACCAACCCACAAGACCTGTACCCATGGACCCTTGGTGACAGTGGCAACCTTGCTAACATTTGAGATGTCTTTGGGGTCATTCTTCCATGTTCTTGAATGATAAAGCCTGTTTGTAGCTAGATAGTTTTATTGGACTATCCTGTAGAATCTCAGAAGTCTGATAGCCTTCTTTTCTTTCTTCCATTCTCATCCTCTTCGGTTTAAACTGGCATCATTTCTGTTGGTATAAAACTCTCAAAATGCTTGTTGGCCTCTCATGTAATTCATGGTAGTCCATAGACCTTTTCCGAATTACTGTATCCCTATTCTGGCTTCTGCTGACATGGTTTACTGGCTCTTTGAGTCACACCCATAATCTCTTTAGCAAATGATTGTTCAGCTATATTCTTGATATTTTCTCCAGAACATGCTTTCTCATGTTTTGCAATACAAGTATGCTGAGAATATTCTCAATCTTCAAGTTCTGGTTCCCTTTTGCTTAATAATTCTTTCTTCGATTTCTCTCTCCTCTTACATTTTTCTCTAAGTAGCAAAGAGAAACCAGGCTGCACTTTGTTCAGAAATCTCTGCTAAATATCCAAGTTAATAACTTACAAATTCTACTTTCCACAAAACACTACAATATAATTCAGCTGAGTTCTTTGGCACTCTATAACACGGATCACATTTCCCCCAATTTCCAATAACATGTTCCTCATTTCTAACTGAAACTTTATTAGAATTGCCTTGAATGTTCATATTTCTCCTAACAATCTAAGGCAATTTAGGCTTTTTTCTAATATGCACCGCAAAACTCTTTTACCCTCTTTCCATTACCAAGTTCCAAAGCCACGTTCACATTTTTACGTATTTGTTATATCAGCACTCCACTGTCTGGTACCCAAATTTGTTTTAAGTTTGCAAGGTTGCCATAACAAAGTACCAGACACTGGGTGGCTTAAACAACAACATTTTATTTTCTCACAGCTCTGGAAAGTAATGGCCCAAGATCAAGGTGGGGTTACTCTCTTCTGAGGCCTCTCTCCTTGGTGTGCAAATGATCATCTTCTTTCTGAGTCTTTACATGGTCTTCCATCTGTAAATGTCTTTGTCCTAATCTCCTCATTTATAAAGATAGCAGTCATACTGGAGTACACTGACCCTCAGGACTTCATTTATTTATTACCTCTCTAAAGACCCTTTCTCCAAATACAGTCATATTCTGAGGTACTAGTGTTACTGGAGAGTGGGGTTCTCTCCCGGGGTGTTGTCCAGGTTCTTGATGTCTCATACAAAGAATTGAGCGAGACGCCGAAATACAGTAGAAAAGAAAAGTTTTATTAGCAGGGAAAGTACACTTCCAGACATGAAAGCAGGCCTGAGCAAAAGAAGTGTGGCTCAAAAGGCCTGGTAACAAAGACTTCAGGGTTTTTA
>NW_006440638.1:4589180-4593365 GCF_000325575.1 Pteropus alecto | reverse complement strand
GATGGACCTTTGTGTTTAAGACAGAATGAGGAATGGGATTTGGGGCTTAAAAACCTTGTATCTTGGCATTTTGGGGCTGCTCCTTTGGAAGAACAGCCGCCGGCTAATAAACTGCCTCTATAATCAAAGAACTCAGTTTGAGTCTGGTTATTCCGGTCACAACATAAGGCTACCTCATTTTGGAGAGAGACAATCTTGTTTAGCTATATACTCCCATGGTCCCAAATGAGACAATCATTTGATTCTGTTCTTCCAGCACATCTTTTCTCTGAATCTTTTGCCTGTCAAAGGTAGGTCCAAGGAGGGTTTTATTGGATTCAGATGTCCGATCCTGATTTTCCAACCTATGTTTGTCTTCTTTCCCAAAATTCCCGAGGTAAAAAAGGATATGTTGGATTTTTTTTACTTCCTTAGGTCATGTTAACTTTCTATCTTAGGGCATGGGGCTTTATGACCTATCAAACGGAATACACTTTCTACTCTATAAAATAAATTCTGTGATATGTCTTTAGAGTTTGACTTTTGTAAGTTTACTTTTGGAAAGTAAATGAATTTTTAAAAAATCTATTGTTTCCCAATAAAGCTTGGTTTTAAAAATCATATTTTTAAATTAAAATATTTAATTTGCTAGTCTAAACTATTAGGAATTATAGTCTTACTTTTTATATTTTTGATAAAATACTCCCTTCCAACCATTCATTGACAATCTCCCCAAGAATACGCAAACTTTAGATGGAGTAAAAGGTAAAATACTATAAGTACAAAGAAGAAAATCACATATCACTCATATTATATACACTATGTTTTTTATTGTATGTCTAATTTTATTACATTATGCTTATCTTTTTAAATAATTTAACCAAGGAAAAATAGTAAATATGTTAAGTGAAGTTTGTTTTTGCTCACATAGTCTTATTTAAGGCATGTGGAGGAACATCTCTTAGATAAGTCTCTTATTGCTAATATTAATGGCTCAACAACACAAAAGTGATTAGTCACATATTTTATTTAAACTCCACTTTTTTCTAATGAGAATACAGAATACCCATGCTTAGCAATATCAGTATATTTGTAACTGAAAGGGCCTGGGATCCAGGTGTTTGGAGCTTGATTTAGCCAATGAAAATTAAAAGAATATGGAGCCAAGTTTTCTGCTTTAGATTTCATTTTATATATTATAACTTTTATTTTTGCAACTAATCTTGCCTCCAAAGTTGCATATACAACTACTTAAGATACCAGATGGCTTATTGTGAAGCTGTTTAATTGCTTGCATCTTATTTTGAGGTTAATGATTGTAATTATCAAGTTGCAAGTGACATTAAATATGATGCCATTTCCCTGGCACATAAATTGTGATTAGAAAGAAAGGCAGACTTAGGTCAAACTGGAAGATTAAGTGTTAGATAAAATCATTGCCTTTTAATTTCACAATGTAGTCTCATTCTTAAGCTCTATGCCAATTTGAATGGCTAAAATGTTTTAACATTACATGTCTTCTGGTTCACTATTCTTCAGTTACAAATTAGTCCATTGAGAAATGCATAGTCTGCAGAATTTCCCAAAATATGTCTTACAGATCAAAGGTTTTGAAACTCTTTAATAGATGTATTTTACAGAGTGATTTCCAAGGCTGAATAAGTTTGAAAATTCTGCATTAGATATAAAAATTATAATTATTTTTAAAATACTTCCCCTTAGTCTACATCCAAAAGTATGCAACAGTCCAAAATTTATTTTAGCAAAGACGCCATTTTCTCAGAACATCTTAGAAGTAGGACGAAAGAGTACAACCTTAGGTTTCAATGAATGCATTTTGAGAAATGTTGCATTAACTCATGTAGCTATATGGTTCATTGATAAAGCTCAGCAAATGATAGGTCTAGGTCAATAAATGTTATCAAAAAAATCATATTATAACATGTTAAATTAACTTTTTTGTCAATGTTATAATTTTAAATGATTGCCCTGTTTCTTAATCTGAAAAGAGATATCAAATATACTTTAAAACTAGGACAATCTATAAAATTGAGTAGTAAACCATGCTTATGGTTGAATTTCTTATAGACATTGTGGATATAAAATTTGGTAAACTTTAGGCACATTTATGAATTTATTAAAATATCAATGATTTAAAAACTAGAAATGAAACTATATCCTGTCAAAAATGCTGTTTTTATACATTTTATTCATCTTAAAATATAATTTTTAAGAAAACACTGACAGATTAGTTTTCCTAATATTTTTTATAATGGTTTTAGTCACTGTAGCTCATGAGAGAAAGAAAGAAAAACATACAATTTCTACTCTTTAGGTTGTGAAGCTAAATAAAATTTGATTTTGGTCAAAGAAAAAATTCTAAGTACATTAATATCTTAAAATGTACACTGGAATTTTTCTTCATTAGATCTTAAACAATGGAAGAATTTCAACTGCCTGAAATAGGTTAGATATGGAAATAGGTAAAGGTAAGGGAGGATAATAAAGGTAAGGGAGGATGTCTCTTAGGAACTTGTCCACTTGTTTGATCATAAATAACTAGTGAAACTGTTCTATAACATTCAGCACATATAGTCATAACTTTTATTTCTACATATCAAAGGAAGATCATCTTGGAGCACTGCCATCAGATTGTCTGGGAGTCCAGCATTATCTTCAAGAATCAACACAGTTTTCATGGATTGTCTAAGAATATTAAAATTTTTCTATGTGTTTATGTGGCCCTGACTAATATAAAAATATAAATAAATATTTAATATGAGAAAAAAATGAAAAGAGAGCCTAAAGGACAAAAGCAGAGTATATGCTTAGACATAAATAAAGATCACTCTTAACAGTTACAATCAAAAACATCTAAAATGATATGGGCTACTGTTTTATACAATCACACACACACACACACACACACACACACACACTTCATGTGAGGCATTGTTCTAAGTGACTTAGAAATATTATCCACTTGAATTCTCATAACTCTATAAAATAGGTACTACTATTATTATTGTTATTGCTATTATACAGATGATGAAAATAAGACATGGGAAAGTTAAGTACCTTGGACTTGCAAAAGGTATAGAAAGGATTTAAACCCAAAAAGAATGGCTCCGGATGTTGTATACAATAACAGTAGCTGAGTCAATAAGTAATAGAGATATAAGTGTCTTAGGCGAGACAATTAAGTTTAAAATGAGGGAGATACACTTGAGATATATTATTATTATTAGTTAGCAAAAGTTACCTAATAAAAAAGATACATTTTATATAAAAATAAAATGACATTTAACAGAAATTGAAAGCAAAAATTAAACTATTGGGATATGAAAGAATAAGATACTAAAAAATAAAGATAAACCCAAATATCACAGTAAACTTTTCTCTATATCTCCTCTCATTGTCTTTCTTTTTGCTTCATTTTCTCTCAAACTAGTTTTTTGGTTTCTTACTGCATGATACAAGTCAAGTAGAATATAATTTCTAAGTAGCTTTCTAGTTTATATTTCCTCCTTCAGGATCTCAGTCTCAGTCCTACTTTCAAATTTCTGGACAGAGTCTCTACTGTTTGGCTATGATCTGGTGTCCTCTTCTGGTCTGACGGACAGAGGCAGGTGAGCCAGAGTCACAGATTACAGCTATAACAGCTGCAGGGGCAGTTCTTAGAGAAATGAGGTTACTTTGTCCTAGGCTGATACCACCAAAGGTGTCCACCATATATGGTTCCTTGAAAACAGTGAAACATTGACCGGGTAGGCATTCAGTGTGAGAGAAGCCTGGGAGAGTTTCAAGCTTCCAGCTTTGAGAATGGTCTCAGGAGCAGAAATCAGAACCCAAGAAAGAAACTGACAAAGAACAAGAAGGCAGTTAAAACACTTAGAAAATTAATAAGCCCTAAAAGCAGATGTAGCTTGAGTGAAACAGGTAGTTGTTGTAAAGTATATCCATTATGTATCTGTTTATAAAATTTTCTTTGCTTTACCTCTTATCCACTTATTCATTTATTTAACAAATATTTTTGAGCATTTTCTATGTAAGAAATATAGTACTGTTTTCTAGTCATAAATAATTAAAGTATGTTCTTTTTGTTGAAGTGGATCACAAAATATTATTTAATTTATATCACACAATTATGGTATTTATCTATCTACATCTATCTACCTATAATCTTCAAATAACTTATAGGGAAAG
>NW_006440638.1:4569754-4589152 GCF_000325575.1 Pteropus alecto | reverse complement strand
TATTCTAGAAATTTTGGATGAAATGATAAGACTGAAAAAAATTTGTAAACTTGTAAATTGAGGAGGGGATGCAGATTATCATTATTAGCAGATGATATATTTTCTAGCAAGAAAATCAAAGAGAATCACCCTGAAATATTTAAGTGAATTTAGTATGCTGGTTAAAACAAATATACAAAATTGACATATTTCTATATGAGAAATAATCTTTTAAAAATAAAATGGAAAATAAATATGTATCATAGCAACTAAATAAGTGAAACAATACTCAATAAATAAATAAATAAATAAATAAATAAATAAAATACCAAGGAATAAACTTCAAAAAGAAGTGTGCTGAACTATACAAAAATGTTCAAAATTTTTCCATGAAATAAATGATATTGATAAGAGAAGCATAACACATTTCTGTATTGAAATATATAATAAATATCTCCTAATATAAACATGAAGGCAATTTTAAAGAACCTTGCTCAATTATGAAGTTTACTTCTAAGAAGAAACAAGCTAAAAAAAAAAGTAATAAAAGAGTTATAATTATCATATAGTTTAAAATATACTATAAAATTCTTACAATTTATTGTGATATTTGCACAGTATCACATAAATCAGACTGTCACAGAATAGAAAGCCCCAAATCCTATTCAGGAGAACTATAATGAATTTAGCTCATCATAAAGATAGCATTTTAAAATAGTGGAGAAAGAATAAATTATTCAATAAATGTCCTAGCATAGCCTAGCTCACTGTTTGGAAAAAAAATTGAATCCATGGCTCGAATCATTAAAAAACATAAGTAGTAATTATGGATGAAATAAATGCATAGATATTAATATAATATTCAATTTCAAAAAAATACTTCCACTAAATATTGAAGAATATTTATATATTCTCATAGGGCTAGTCTTTATAAACATGATATCGAAAGCAAAAATTACAAGAAAAATTTGCATAATTTTTACTATAGAAAAATACAAAACTTTTCTAGAAAAAATGTCGATAACTTAAAAAATATATGAGGATTAAATTAACAAATGTTTTCTTAGATTTAGAATGAGTTACAAAATAAAACATTTGCTCTTTAAATATTAAAGCATATTCTATGCTCATTATTTTTGAAGAGAATAAAATGTCTTGGAAATGCTTGTGTCTTGCTATGTCATATAATAACACATTTTAATTAAAATTTTCTCAGATTAAATTTTTGGCAACTCGTAATCAAACTTCCAAGTAACCTATTTCAAAAACTTCCCTTTTTCATATAACACAAGTATAACATTCTAAGGCAGAGATTTCTCTTCGTATTCTCACTAATTTTTTTTCTCATGCAAAATACTATAATGATACCTCTGTGACTAACTGCTAGTGTTATTGTCCTGACCACTTTGACATAAGTAGCAATGTCACTGTTGATGATATCTTTTGGATTCAGACTTGTAATCTCACCATCATGCATAGGTAAATAAAACAAAATACTTTTTAGCTGTTATGAAAAAAATTACACGACAGTACATTCCTATAATGAAAGAGATCATGCATAGAAGACTTTGAAATTTGGTGCTAAGGCAATAACAGCTTCTGTCAGATCCTGGTAACTTCATTTGACAAGCATAATGTTTCTACTTTGTCTTCATTTAGGACAGCTTTGCTTCAGTGAGCAGGAAACATAACAATGAGTTGTAATAGCTAGCAGTTCAAACTCTTTTCCAACTGAATTTTGAGGTGAAGCTAACAGACTTTTGTAAATAGGGAAATTAATGGTTTTCACAAGTTCCCTTATGGAATCACACATCAATGATTTCAAGAATGTAGATGTGTATTGATAATTGAAATCATTATGAGAAACCATAAAGAATACATTTAAGATAAGAATTGTTACCATTGTGGCGATCGGAGTTCTGGTAACACACATACACCTCTAGGTCCTTATCACTGGTGAGGAAATGAATTTCAACTCAGTGAATATGAGAAATATTCATTTATTAAAAGCACATTATGAGGTAGAAGATAGGTCAAGCCTAAAACTGGCTAGCCACGTGAAAATGAGGATATGTACCCCTGGGGTGGATATACACTCAGGGAAGATGGAGAGCTGTAACCCTGGGGGAAGGAGAGGTCTATGTTATATTTAGGGCCATGATGAGTGCTTACGAAAGCATTCTTAGGTGGTTGGCAAGTGAAGTCATTTTGACCTACACTTGGCTGCTATATAACTCTTTACCTAGTATGCATGCACTTACCCAGAATTCAATCTGTTATAATTAGATTCATGAAGTTCCAGGCATAAACATAGTATTATAATGAAACTTAAATTGTGGGAGAATTAGGTAGTACCTTCTGCACAGGCATCCGTAGCTGGATTAGGCCAGCTAAGATTATGTCTCTCCTTTGTCTCTGGGGATGCCTGATGAGTTCTCTAACTACCAATAGGGTGTTCCTTGTGTGGTCTCTAGGCTGGGCCTCTATTCCTTTGTTCCCCCTGTTGCTCAAGTCCGACTAGCTACTTAACAGAATAACTGACTCTTGTTGCAATACATTTTTTTTTGTTTATAAAATGCTTTTCAAAAACCATGCTTTATGTTGCAATGATTTTAACCAGCAATAAGCTTGGGTTTCAAGTTAAGCAAGCATTTGAAGATTTCCTTTAGGACTGAGGCTGAGCATTCAGAAGTCTACAATGAAAAAATGTTGGAGAAAACTAGGGTGTTATATTGACTTAATTCTTGAGAAATATAACCATATTTAAATTTTTTAATGAATCTAATTATTCAGAAAAAAATACAAGGTGAGGTTATTCTAATACAAATTGAACAAAGATTCAGGAGATATGGGTTCTGAGACTTTCTTTGCCAGCAGTAGCTGTGTGACTTTGGAAAATTTAATTTATTTATTTGGATTAGGATTTCCTCATCTGTAATATTAAGAATTTGATTTAATTTATCTTAGGGTGCCTTCTATGAGAGGGCACTCTGAAATTTCACTGAACATTAAAGGGATACGTTTTCTCAATACCACCAAAGTAAAATAAGGAACAATTTCTAATCACAAGCCATTTACCATATTACAAAGTGGCAAATGGGTTTATTTCTGATTAAAAGGAGAGTGGAAAAAAGTCTGCTTGGAATGAACTGCCAATGGAGGTGATACCTAAGAATAATAAGCTTATTCTTATTTTTATTCAGATGCAGTGATTCTTCTGCATCTGAATAGGATTCAGTTTTCTTTCTCTTGCTTCAAGATAGTATCAGTATTGTATTATATTCAAAAGACATTTAAATTCAACTCCAGAAGCCTGGAAAAATGATTAAAATTATATCTGAAAAATTCAGTAAAGGAGAATTATACCCTACAAAACAGAACAAAGATCCTAAAATTACTTTTTAGGTATGCCTTTCTATCTTCAAAGTTCTATACACATAGCAGGTAATAAAATCATTCCACCTATGGCCCAAGGCACCAGGTAATTTTGACTATTTTTCACTTTATCACTCTCTCTAGCCAGGCTCTTCTACCATTTTGAATTTTTACTCCTAGAGTAAATCCATCATTCTGTTTATACTCAGATTGAGGGAGGAAATAGGGCAAGCTAACGTGAAACCAATGAAATGTTTTCAGAGCATCTATTTTATCTAGTCATTTTATCTTACATAATTGCATTTAAGCCTCTGAATCAACTCATGAGATAGGTATTATCATTATTCGAATATTAAAGATGAAGAAACTGATTCCATAAGAGGATTCATAACATTTCCAATATTTAATAACTTGCAAAAAATAGTTTTAGGATTGGAACTCATCTTGCTCTTTTCAATTTTTGACATGTGAGTTTAAAAGGAAAGATTATATATTTATTTCACATAGTAAATTAATACAAAAATAAGACGACTTTTTTTAACACTATCATTTCAGTTTCTGAATAGTTTCAAATTAAAAACCAGAATTTAAGATTATTTGTTAGATATGTATAAGAGCATATGTTTTCATTTGTACATATTTACATGCATATATACATACACATATATTAATAGATACATATTTTGAGTAATAGTTATCTGAAAATTTTTTTTTTAATTAACACACCTGCACACACACACACAACATAGCCTGCAAGGAATAAAAGAATAATCTGAAGTTGGAGACAAACAGATGAGTGTGGTCTCATGGACATCAATTCTATAAAATTTTTCTTTAGGAATAATTTGTGTTTTTTGAAATTTCTGAATACTTGCATGCATCAAAATATTTATCTTTTCACCTCAAAATTTGAATTATTGACAGAACTGACTTTAGAAATCTAGGCTGAACATCATTCATTTTTCCTTAAAATTTTAGACTTTCCTCCCTTGGTCTTCTAGTGTCCAGCATGCCCATTGAGAAGTCAAAGGTCACTTTGAATCATATTACACTTTATTGAATTGTTTTTTGGTGACTGGAAATTTTTAGAATTTATCTATATCATTAGGGTTCAGAAATTTTGCCATTTTTATCATTTAGGTAAGGAAGAGGCTTTAACACTAATACTTAGAACATATTGAGCACTTTCAATTTTTAGACTAACTTCTTTCAATTCCGAAAGACTTTTAAAATATTTCCTTAACACTTATTTTTATCTTTCCTCTTTCTAGACAATTCCTCTAAATTCCTCCTGGACAATTCCTCTAAATCTTAAACTGTTCTCTACTACTTCATATCATTTATCTTTTTATTCTAATGTTATTGAAATTTCCCAAATGTTATCTTTCAAACATCTAAACTTTCTAAAGAATGTGTAGGTTATACTATAAATATACATACATATACCATGTGTATTTTAATTTCTATATATCCAGTTGTTAATTTTAAGAGTCTCTTCTGGTTTTTCTTCACATATGCATTTTCATCTTTGATTGTTCTGTGAAGAATGTTCAGGTTCACTTTCTATTCTTCTCTTCCTGCTTCATGTTCCTAACTGATCACTGTGGAGCAATACATATAGAATCGTCAATGCTCACTTGTTCTCTAGCTTCTGGTTGGAATTTATCAAGAGTTTTGTCTCAGTTCCAGTGGGGCCTTTTCTCAGCTTTCCTTTTAGTGTTTGTTTTTTGAGATATAAGGCCTCTATGCTTCCATTTTTCTATAAATTAAACCTGTAATCTCCTGCTGGATGGAGGAAGAATGGTTACCACAGTGCTAAATCTGGAAGAGGACTGAGAGTCCCATTGCTCCTCATTCAGAATTTTAAACACTTTTGTTTTCAATCCCTGTTTCACACTACCTTCCATACTGTCTCAGTCCTTCCAGTGTGATATAGTATATATAGTATATATTGCCCTGCTTTTCATGGCACCTATAAGTATTCAATTATGTATATTTTAAAATATAACTGTTTTTTCCACTCTAAAATTACATTGATATTCTTCCTCATTGTCTTAGTGTGTGTTCACATTAAAAAAAATAATCCGTCATTGTTATGACATAATGTTATTAGGAGTTTAAAATCTTGATAGCAATCTGAACACAGCAAACTTCTCCTTCAACATGTATTAACTTGTTTGAAGATGGAGTCAAAGATTATTGTCTCTAATAAATAAATCTCCTTTAAAATAATTTCCTTTAGGGACTTCATGATTTCTGTTGGGATAAGAAATTAAAAAAGAAATTTTAAACACCTTAAAAAGTCACATTTTGGGAGTTGTACTCTTCAGAATCATGAGAAGCATTCTAGATAAAACATAAAGTTTTGTTCCTTAAATTTTATAATATCAAACATATTTCATTCAAAATATCAAAAGAATATACTTAGGTTTTTGTACTACATATGAAGTAGTTTACTTTTATAAAATGCAATGAGAAATAATATCAAGAATATGAAGAACCTAGAAGTAAATTAAATACACATACATTTCTGACAAAACAATTTGTTTTGTTAAGTTTTCTTTTGGGTGGTTTATATTGCTGTGGGATTATATTTACTATACTTATACACTTCCAACTACTTGAATACATATTAGCAATGCTAGAGACTCTCCCCAAATAGGGTATTTATTTTAGAGTAATTACTCTACTAAAAATAGAATAATTATTTTCTAACCTGTAAAAAAATCAGGAGCTATTATTTACTTTTGATTGGTGATTAGCTGTCATCAACCAGACTTTATCAAAGTTTGGCCTTGTGTTTACTCTAGCCATCTTTCAGTCCACCCTCTACAATAATCTGTATGACACAGACATTCTAATCAGGTTTTTTCAATAAATTGAAATAAAAAATTTCAATAACTCTATGCCTTTTTAAATGAAGGTAATGCTCATTAGATTACATATTAACTTTTTTTATCTTGATCTTGGCATTATGCATTTCTTAAGTTTCATCAATTGTTACTCCTTCACAGTCTCTACCCACATAAATTTCGTTTGTACCCTTAGTTTTAAAATTACTCTTGTATAATCGTATGCCTTGCCAAATACTTCTCATCTTTCACAACTCAGCTCAAGGTTAACATTTCCTCATGGTGTCATCTGTTGACCTTTTCCACTCCAAAACCCTCTCATAAAACATTCAATAGGTTGCCCCTCATCTAATACTATCATATACTCTACTATCTCAATTATAGCACTTGTTATATTATATTTTCTTTGGTTGGTTTACTTGTCTTTCTAGGTCACTGAAAAACTATTAGTGTCTTAAGATCAGGGATTAAAACTAATCCATTGTTTATTGTTAGCATTTTTGTCTGATAAATTTCAATTGCTCTATAAATGTTTAAATTAATGAATTGATATAATATATTTTCTACAAAAATAAATATAATCATTTATATAATAAATTTCTATAATTTTAAATATGTTCAGTAAGTGAACTTGTAAGACATTGAATTGTAATAGCAGTTATGGGCAGGAAATGCATTACAGGGAATGAGAAAGATTGATTTGTTAGAAAATTGACCTATATAAATACTTATGTCAAGTAATTATAGCTAACATAAGAAATTTAAGTGTGCTAGGCATTGTTTTAAATGCTTACATGCATTTACTCATTAAATTCTAAAAATAATTCTATGAAGTGGGTGTTTTTATTATCATTTCGAAAGTAAGCAAATTGAGTCTCAAAAAGGTTAAGGAATTTGCTCAAGGTCACAGAGCTAATAAGTAGCTATTGCAGGATAAAGTATATAATTTCACAGAATACCGAATGTGTTTTTATTATTTCTGTATAAGTTTCAAATATTTTGTTTAAGTTTAGAAATATTTCATAAACATTAATATTGAATGATACTTTGGCTGATCTAACTGATATTTCAACTTCTAAGAAAGATTATTCAAATATAAGCTTAAAGAAAAATACGTCTATTTGCAAGTTATATATATTAATTGAAATATGTAAATTTTACATTTTTGGAATATTAGGCATTTGAACATAAGATATTCCTGAGTTCCTGAAAGAGAGTAACAATTTATGAACCCCAGTAGATTCTAAGAAATATCTTAAGAAACTTCACATGAAAAGCCAAATAACAAAATCGCATCTACACAATCATTGTTTCAATTATCTGTCACTGCTTAACAAAATACCTCATCATTTAAAGAGTTCAAAAAACAACTATTTCATTTCATTTGGTCAAAGTTTATGAGTCTGAAATCCAGATAGCGCTCTCCTGGGCAGGGCCTCTGTTTTCTTTGGCTTTCACTAGGGTCTTTTACTTTGCTCTATTCCACTGGTAGCTGGGCTGTGCTGGAAGGTGCATGAGGGTTTATTCACGTGACTGGTGCCTTGACCAACCTTCATGTGACTTCTGTATCTCCATGCAGTGTTGTTCTTTCATGATTGTTGAATTTCTTATGTGCAAGTGGGCTTTCAAGCAGGCACAAGTTTGAAAAAAGAAAAGCTGAAAAAAATATTTATCTAAAATGTATTTCTTCATATATAGTAAATAGAAAGTCTACACAGATTTATATAGATGCAATGTGTATTTATATATGTATTATACAAATTAATCATGTACACATTTATGTACAAAATTGTACATATTTACTTATTTTAAAGTACACATCTCTATCTGTACATACATATTGTACAGCTATGTAAAAAATGTGGAATTGGATTCTAAATTTTTATTATTGTATTTAGAAGTGTTAACTAAATTATGGTATAGATATGGTATGATCTTAAATGTTTGTTTTCAAGGTCCGGTAGCTTAATTTTCAAATGTCCACAAATCATGATGAATTTGCTAACAACTCATTGTACGATTTAAACTTAGATTAATGTTCTTCCTCAATATTTCAAAAGGTCCACTTAATAATTTGAGGTAACTTCTTTTCTTGTGTGATTAGGTTATTATCATTTTTATACTGTCTAATGGTCAAACTACAACCTCTACCGCTTTGGAGAAAAGGGAAAGCGATACCTCCTATTTTTTCACTGTTCACATGTGTTTATGTTATTAGTATTAATCTTAGCAGTTTCATTGCAGAATTCTTCTTTTTAAGGCACCAGTTCATTTTTTGAAGAATGGTTTACTTAAAACTAGATAATAATATATGAAAATCTACTTAACCAGGGACACAGGCTGCTATACATGGTAGTAGGCTAGAAATGAAGGAAAAAAGCAAGGGCGTCATTTTTGATATCTCTTTGTTCTGGAACTTTCACACTTCCTTCATATTAATTCACTGATAGTAAATAACGTGTCATTCTTTAACAAAAGAACTGAACTAAGAAAGGGCACCACATTAAAACTCATATGAAATATAATTAGATAATTATATAAAATTAATTATCTTCTTTATTTTGGGGTAAAAATAAATATAAAGTATCGAGTTTAGTTTTGAAAAATAGCCACAACAATATTTCGTATCTCACATACTTTCCCAAAACCTTGTCATTTTCCCATCAAAAGTCGTAGTCTAATATTTCCTATCTCACATACTTTCCCAAAACCTTGTCATTTTCCCATCAAAAGTTGTAGTCTATGTCTTCTGTAGAGTGGAGCAGGGCTTTGTGACTGCCTCAACTAACAGAGTGCTCAGGAAGTGACTTCCAAGGAAACCTAGCACTCTCTCTGGGATGCTTCCTTTTTAACCCCACTCATCATGCTGGCAGGTCATGTGTAGATAGATATTCTTCCTAGTAGCTCCAGCAGAAGTCCCAGCTGACACAGAGCATTAGTTGTCAACCTTTGAGCATCCCTAGCTACTGCCATGTATAGCAGGGACAAACTGTCTCCATTTAACTCTGTCTAAATTGCACGTTGATGAGAAAAATAAATGGTTGTTGTTTTATAGCACAAAGTCTGAGGTATGTAATGTAGTACTTGATAACTGGAACAAGAAATTAATGTAATTTCTTCACATTTCAATAGATTGCCTTGCACACACCACTTTGAAGATAATTAAGCCAGGTTATGATTAGAGAAATTAAAATTAATTAAAGTTTGGAGAAAAGGATGAGAAGTACTTTCTTCTGTCAAGATTATATAACAAACATGAGCTACTTTCTCACCTGATGGAAATTCCTATGTACAAAAATATTACTTTAACCCAACTGTCATTCTGCTTGAGAATCCATCATTATATTATTTCTTGGATAAATATAGTGTTACTCTGTTGAAATGAAGAGGCTAATATATTAAACTGTTATCTATATAAATAAAATGTTTTATAACCTATTGTTTTTCACTGTGGTAATAGGTGAATTGGAAAAATGAAGAATTGTTTTTTTTTTGTTTGTTTGTTTGTTTTAAAGATGAATTTATATGTGTGATTTTCTGGAGTCAAAATGGATTGAATGTATAGAGTTGAGTTGATGCAACTCTACTAACTCATAGTGAAGGCCGGAAATATCAAGGATGTGTGTAAAAGCTATGAAAGTAGCCTAGAGAGTCTCTGAAGGCAAATAAATTGTATATCAAAAACATTTTTGTGTGTGTGTGGGAATGGACTTATTTACCTCTTCAATGAGTTTTGATTTTAAACATATTTTAATTTTATTTTCCTATTTTTTCAGATAGAAACTCGTTATTGTTCAGTAAAAGTTACAGCTGCTATTGTGTATATATTTATAGGAATACAGAAAGGTGTTAACTGGAGGCTGATATCATTGTTTCCTTGCTAACCTAAGCAAGTTTGTAGGTCCTAAGACTTGTATAGATCCCTGACAATTGAAAAGAGCAGATAGAGGTGAATATAAGAAATCCACAAGACAGTAACACATTAAGTATAGAGGATGAAAATAGGATGTATATGTAGATTGGAGGTCCCAGATGCAGTGAATCATGATATGGATTACTTTGGAAATGGAAAAAATTTAAGAAGCATAAAAAATAATAGATTCTTTTACTCACGTTTAGCTTGAAGCTGCAATGAACTGTCTCATATGTATTGTGTTAATGCTCATTGTTGGTATTTTTGTTATTGGTAGATCATTTTTTTGTAGTGAAATAATCAGTTCTTTGGCACTGTGGTTGTTAAACCAAAACATTCAGTACAGTCTCTATCCAAGCAAAGATTCATTTTCTTATAAATATCACATTTTTTCAGCATTTTCTTATAAATATCACATTTTTCAGACTCCATTTAATTTTTGCTTACACTGAAATATGATTCCTAATAAACAAGATGGATACTTTTTAAAAAGTTTCCCCTTCAACTCCTTTTGACATCTAAATATACTGTGTCATATATAAACACCATCTTATTATGTTATCTAGGAAGTGTCATTGTAGTAATTTAATATATAATGAATTTACAACATAATATAAATGAATTTCATTTATATTATGAAGTTTATGATTTTGAGTTACAAATATTTTTTCTAGTGGATATTTTATTTTTCTAACCCAAGTTTGTCAAATGGTTAATTTAGTGTCTTATGATAACAAATCCCAATAATTCATAATGAAATCTTGGGTGATGAAAATTTAGACAAATTTGCATTTTACTTATTTGTTTAATTAAGAACGTTCTATAATTAGAAAAAAGATTCACTCAGCCCCACAGCTTTAATAACTTGATAATGGTTAATTCTTCTGATACTCAGAATTCATTTTAGTGATGTTGGCAAAGTATAAGAGATTTTTTTAAGAGACAACTTTTTAGAGAAGTTTTAGGTTCAAAGGAAAATTGAGAAGAGGATAAAGAGATTTCTTCCCCAACATGTGCACATCCTACCCCACTATACACATCCTCACCACTGTGGCACATTTGTATATCATAAACCTAAATTATTATTCAAAGTCCATAGTTCACATTAGGGTTCTTGGTGTTATATATTCTATTACTTTTCACAAGTATATAATGACATATCCACTATGATAGTATCATATAGAATGGTTTCACTGACCTAAAATCCTCTGTGCTCCACCTATTCATCCTCCCCTCTTTCCTAACTGCTGGCAATCACTGATTCTTTGTGTCCATAGTCTCACCGTTTTCTTAATGTCATATAGTTGGAATCATACAGTATGAAGCCTTTTCAGTTTGGATTCTTTCACTTAGTAGTATGCATTTAAGATTCTTCCATGCCTTTTCATGGCTTGACAGCTTATTTCCTTTTAGTAATGAATAGTATTCTATTGCCTGGATGTACCACAGTTTAATTTTCATTTACTCACTCAAGAACATCTTGGTTGCTTCCTAGTTTTGGTAATTATAAATAAAGCTGCTATAAACATCTGTGTATAGGTATTTGTGTGGACCTAAGTTTTCAATGACAAAATCCATGATTGCTGGATTATATGGTAAAAGTGTTTTTAGTTTTGTAAGAAACTGTAAAATTGTCACCCGACATGGTTGTACTATTTTGAATTTTCACCAGCAATGAATGAGAGTCCCTGTTGTTCCACATCCTTACCAGCATTTGATATTGTCAGTGTTTTGGATTTTGGTCATTCTAACTGGTATGTAGTAGAATCTCACTACATTGCTTTAATTTGCAATGGCCTAATGACATGGTTTTTAGCATCTTTTCATATTATTTGCCATCTGTATATCTTTGGTGAGGTGTTTGTTCAGGTCTTTTGCCCATTTTTAAATGAGGTTGTTTATTTTCTTATTGTTGACTTTTAAAATTTATTTATGTATTCTGGATAATAGTCCTTTATTAGATATATCTTTTAGATGTATTTTTTTCGTGATCTGTAGCTTGTCTTTTTACTCTCTTGACAATCTTTCACAGAGCAGAAGTTTATAATTTTAATGAAGTCAAGCTTATCAATATTTTCTTGTTAATTTTTTAAATGGAAAAATAATCCCTCATAGTTTCCTGTTAACATATCTGTTAACAAGAAATTTTATCCAGATATACTTTTACTTTTCAGTTTGCTTTCTTTAAGGAAGAAATATGCTTTTCTAGTTTATATGTGGTAATAACATTCTTTAATTTTTCTAAAAGCAAATATACAAAGTCCATCCATGACGTAAGCTCTGTCTGTTAATGAGAGTGTTCAGACTGAGAAATGAAGAGAGCTTTTAGCTCAACTTGTGATGTGGTGGTGTTACTTTAGTGTATTTTTCTACATTCAGGAGAAAAATAGCATATCAACTAGGATTCAAATAGAGAAGCAGAACGAATAAGGATATACAGTACAAGATATTTTTCAGAGAATTGGTTTATGTGACTATAGGGGCTGGTTAGGCAAATCTGATATCTGTAGAGCAGACCACCAAGAAGGACAGGCTGAAATTTTCCGACATGGAATGAAACTGCTGTTTATAGATAGAATTTCTTTTTCTTCAGGTAAGTCTTAGTTTTGTTCTTAAGACTTTTCAACTGATTAAATAAGGCCCACACAGATTATTTAGGAGATATATATTTACATATATTTATAACAAAATATACCTGTTACAGTCCTCATTTCTGCAACTATTGAATGGTCACAGCTGGTGTTTACAACTACCTTTTTTACTACCCCATTTCATATGCCCTTTGTCTTTAGCAAGCATGTCAGCTGTTTGTGGTTCTTTGTCTAGTATTTTGACCAAGTCTTTATTCCTAAAGGGTGTAGGAGTTAGTAGTGTTACCTGAATTGTGTTGTAGTTTTCCACTGACTTTAATCAGAGGACAATATTACTAAGTGATGACATAAGGCCTCTCTTGTATTCTAGACATACTCTTTCTTATCTCCATGTGAAATAGCAGTTCAGTTTTCCCCCAGTAATCAGGATCAGTCATTCCAGCCAGTAAGTACATTAATTCCCTTCTTTGTCTCTGTATGAAAAGGCATGAGCAGTTCAAATTGGCCTGATCGCAGTTTTACCTTTCAACTCAATGGAAACATTGTTATTTCTCCTGGTGGAAGCATTCCACCGGTGATTAAGACGGATAGCGAAAATTTTTGCTAGTGAATCCTCATTAACAAGTGGAAGGAACACTAGTGGGCAATAATGAGTGGAACCACTCCCATTTTCACCTCTTGATTCCTGGAAGAGGAATCCTGGTTCTGGATAAAACAACACCATGTATTTACAATGTGTTTAATTTAGTGTAATTTAGAACATATCCTGCATCCTGGAAGACATTACTCTATGCCATATAAATTATATGGCTAAATAAAAATACTGCAAGCTAAAATTGACACTATCTTAATTTTAGAGATGTATTCATTTTGTCCTAAGGAAGCTCATAAAGGTATGACTACTCCAGCTGTCTTTGCATTCCAGCATACACATTAACAATCGAGTGATGACCTTCTTTACCATTAGGAAAACCTGAGAATCTGGTGTTCCTAATAGCAATGACAAAAATCTTCCTTACAGTAACACATTCCGATGCTAAAGCCATACAGAAAAGAGAAATTCTGTTCCTCATTTAGTAACCTTGCTAGAGAGGGGTTTTTGTTTGTTTGTTTGTTGTTTCACAATTCTTGGTGTTTCTTAGGGAAAAAAGTTTAAGTTATTTCTTCAAGACAAGAAAGGGGACAGCATTTATTCCAGCTTTTAGGTTTTATGTCTATATCCAAATTTAATTTCTTTTTTACTATACGGACAACATAATTTTTTGAAATTGATATCTATAACATACATAGAAAAATTTCCAATTTTATTCTTGACACAAAAATAGAGGAATTGTTTTTTCAATTAATTCTTAATTTTGCAGTTCAT
Organism: Pteropus alecto; assembly: GCF_000325575.1. Lineage (NCBI taxonomy): Eukaryota > Metazoa > Chordata > Mammalia > Chiroptera > Pteropodidae > Pteropus > Pteropus alecto. The sequence goes on along the minus strand of NW_006440638.1, from coordinate 4,575,076 downwards.
AAATTACTACTATTTTTGATTCCAGTATCCTCTCCAAAGTTTACACCTTAATATATATCTTTCCAGGCATTGTAATACATTATGTAAATATATTAATAGATAAATAGAAAATAACCAATAAATACCTAATATACATTTATATATATATTGATTCATTTATTTGTCTATCTACTCTGCTTTCTAAGGGAGATGACTCCTCTTATAATCTCTCTTCAAGGATGTTCCCAGAGGCAGTTTACTGACTAAGGCAGTTTTGTTCTTATCTTGTGACTTATTGAACTAGTACTTATTTAACCGGTACTATATTCTGGGAATTATGGAGTAACAGTATACAACTTGGTAGCAGGAGGTTTGGAGAGAAAAATCACAAAGAAGAGAGTGAGAGGGTGACTGAGTCATATTAATGGTAGAGAAATTGTAAGAAGTTCAAAAATAAACTACTCTGGAATAAATTCCAACTAAGTTTGCCTTGGATGAACTTTGAAGTTTAAGTTTTAGCCAGATGAGTCTGTATATGCATTTTTAAATAAACATTTTTTTGTTTGTTTGTTTTAAGGCCTGACATCCATTTCCCATTCTTGCGATGAAATCTTTATTTTCCTTAGGTATATTAACTCTCCTTCATTTTCTGTCCATGTTGCTTGTGTGATCTTGACCTACTACTAGCTTGTCGTGATAGGCACTTTATTGGGGCTTATGTCAACACTCTACTGTCCCTACCACAATAATTCATTTAGGGATGGATATGGGGCTGAATTTAAGCCAAAGGGAGTTAAGCTCAAAGAGAAGAAATAGCCTTTCTTTTATGTTCCTTGTATGCTGAACTTGGAAGCAACAAAGATATAATTGTGTAGCTCTTAACAAACATCTTGCCACCTCAATTCTATGAACTACTTGAGAAATAAGACAACCCCTGAAGAAAGCAGGGGGATGGGGTGGAGGTTGGGGAAGGAGAGAGAGAGAGAGAGATCCAATGACATTTTTTAAGGCTCTTGAATATAGTCACACTTAAAGCCAAAATATCCCCAAATTTCTCCATTTTTTCAGCCAATTATTTTTTAATTTCGTAAGCCAATTTTTAAAAAATATTCACCTCCCTTACTATATGAAGGGCATGGACACAACTCTTTCTGATAGGACAATTAAGCTTTTCTTAGTTAAACTTTCTAGATAGGGTGATCATATATCATTCAAATCAAGATGACTTCTAAATGAAAATGAGAATCATTAGTAATTGCACAGCATCAAAAGGTATAAATTGTGGCTTTCCCCACCAAACCCATAAGAATGGTCACAATAACCATACAGCAAAGATTGGATAGATTAGCTTGACTCCACGTCTAGCAATAAACTTGAATAAAATGAGAGCAATGCCTTCTAGGACCCTAGCTCTAAGCAAGTATAAGACTTCTACTATGTATGAGATATATTATCAAAGATTTTGGAGAGGATAAGAAGCAGGAAATAAAAGTGTGCTTGCTATACAATTATTGCTGATGTTTATTTTTCTCCCTTTGATTTCCTGGCTTCTTTATTTTTCACTTCATTGTTTTTATTCTTTATGCTTGACTAACCTGTCTGCTGTCATCATTCACAATGCACATTATAAGTATTCTAGTGGCTATTATTTTTCAATAACTATAGATTTCAAATTTTTAACTGGAAATCTGTAGAAAATAAGGTAAATAACAGAAATTGTGTTTTATGTAGTACTTTTCTGGAATTAGTTTATTAAGGAATATCTGTGTGCCAAAAATCTTAGAAAAACAAAGCTTGAAGATTTATTAACAATTTTTGGTTATTGCAGGATAGGATTTTAAAACAACATAATTGCAAAATATTTCTAGCTTCATTTCCTCAAATTACATAAGAAAATGCAAAAATCTTTAAGCTATCCGAGTCTTGTAGAGAACTCAATTTAAAAAAAAAAACAACATTATTTAAAAAAAAAAAAATTAAAAAAAAAACAACATTTAAAAAAATTTAAAACAACAACAACATTATATTAAAAAAAAAAACAACAACATGCTGGTTCTTGTTCGTAATTATAAATCAGAGCAATACTGTTGGGACTGTTAAAATGTATTACTTTTAAAATAATAGAACTATTTATTTTTCTCAAATTCAAGGCCTGAAACTGTCTTACTTAATAATAATAACAATAATTAATAATAATAATAATAATAATAATAATAAAGGTTAGCTGTATTTTCCCCTGAATGATGTTTATGAGAATAGACAATTTACAACTTACATACAATTTACAGAATTTATGTCCATGGTAAACAGTTTGTTCCACATGTAGATGCAAATCACCACAAACTTCATATCTATTTGTTGATATTCTCATTCTGTCATTTTTTTACTCTCTCATATTGTAAGATTCAATCTTATGAGTCCAGGTTTTTTCTTTATTATGATAATTTGTGAATCTTCTCAGTGCTGGTCAACAAAATAAAATTTTAAATGGTTAGTTTTTCCATGCAGCTGTATTAAAGCAAATACTCTTCTATTTTATAATTCTTTTTTAAAATATTATTTCCAATGGAAATATCTTATAGAATATCTACATATAGTGATTATTTCCATCACTGTAAAAGTTATCTTTAAACTTTTATAATATATTGATATGATTAAAATTATATTTAAATAGACATCATTGTTTTCTAAGCTATAAAAATTTGTGTTTTGATTTTGACTAGATTAAGATAATGATTAAACACATTCCTCTTTTATGTGTATAAAAGTAAAAGAAAATGTGAGCCTCTTTTAGATTTCTTTTATTTCAACACATTTTGAAACTTTTATCATTTAAATTAACACAATCTTCATAAATAACCAGATTGTCTACACACAACTAAGTGTTGAAGATTGAAAGAGTTAATGTATTTTTGCTACTATTATTATTTTTAGTTATTATCAGTAGAATATTGAGGTAATTTGTGCATACCTCTTAAAAATAACAGTAACAATACATGAGGATACAGAATGTAGTACAAGTGGAGATTAATTTTCTTCACTATACTCCTTCATTTAGTTCTTCAAAGTGATTGCATTACAAATTCATATTTATATGCTTATTTCTCTGTTTATAGATATATTACTTTTGAACAAGATCTCTTGACTCCCTGCTATAATCAGTTTCATTTTTTCTTTCTCTTTTACTAGTATCTTTTAAATTTTAGCACCAACATTTTTATAGTTTTCTACTAATTTCTCTTTAACTTAAAACAATATGCTGTAATACTATCAAATTGAACACATCGATACATTAAAAAGAATATCCATTTCAATCAAGTTGGGTTCACCACGGACACAAGGACGGTTCAACATACACAAACCGATCAATGTATTTCACCACATAAACAAAATAAAGAATATAAATCTTATGATTATATCAATACAGGCAGAAAAAGCATTTGAAAAAATACAGCACCCATATATGATTAAAACACTTAATAAAATGGGAATAGAAAGAAGGTAACTCAACAAAATAATTAAGGCCATATATGACAAATCCTCAGCTAATATCATACTTAATGGTGAAAAACTAAAAGCTTTTTCTCTAAGATCGGGAACAAGATAAGAATGCCCACTCTCAGCACTCTTATTTAATATAGTATCGGAAGTCCTAGCTAGATCAATCTGGCAAGAGAAAGGAATAAAAGGCAATCAAATTGGGAATGAAAAAAATCAAACTCACTTTTTGCAGATGACATGCTTCTCTATATAGAAAACACTAAAGACTACCAAAAAAATTATTAGAAATAATAATCAAATACAGTAAAGTTGCAAGATACAAAATCAATGTACAGAAATTCATTGTATTCCTATACACTAACAATGAAATTTCAGAAAAAGAAATAAAATATTTTTATTTTGCAAATTGCAACAAAAAGAAAAAGTACCTAGAAGTAAACTTAACAAAACATGTGATGAGCCAATACACTAGAAACTATAAGGCATTATTAAAAAATTGAAGAAAACAGAAAGAAATAGCTATTTTGTGTTTATGGACTAGAAAAATCAACATAATTAAAATGGCCTTATTATCCAAAGCAATATACAGATTTAATGCAATCCCTATCAAAATACCAATGGCATATTTTAAATAAATAGAATAACAAATTATAAGATTTATATGGAGCAAAAGACCCCAAAATAGCCAAAGCAATCCTGAGAAAAAAGAACAAGGCTGGAGGTACCACACTTCCTGACTTCAAATTATACTACAGAGACAATAATCAAAACAGCGTGGTATTGGCAGAAAAACAGACACACAGACCCGTGGAACAGAATTGAGAGCCTAGAAATAAATTCACATATACATGGGTGAATAATCTTCAACAACAGACCCAAAAATATACAATGGAGAAAAGAAAACCTCTTCAGTAAATGGTGCTGGGAAAATTAAAAAGCTAAATGTAAAAGAATGAAACTAAAGTGCTATCTGTCACCATAGATCAAAGACCTAATTATAAGACACGAAACAATAAATTACATAGAAGAAAATATAATATTAAACTCATAGACCTTGGATTTAGAGAGAATTTATTAATTTGACCTCTAAAGAGAAGTAAAAGCAAAAATAAACAAATAGGACTATATCAAATTAAAAAGCACAGCAAAATAAACCATCAACAAGACAAAGAAGCAACCTTCTGAATGGGAAAAGATATTTGTAAACAATGTCTACAATAAGGGGCTAATATCCAAAATATATAAAGAACTCATACAACTCAACAAAACAAACAATCCAATTAAAGAATGGGCAGAAGACCTGAACAGATACTTCTCCCAAGAAGACGTGAACGACCAACAGACATAAAAGATGCTCGACTTCACTAGTTATTAGGAAAATGCAAATCAAAACTGCAATGAGATATCAGCTCACACCTGTAAGAATGGCTATCATCAACAAGACAATTAATAATAAATGTCGGAGAGGTTGTGAGGAAGAGAGAACACTTGTGCACTGCTGGTGGAAATGAAAATTGGTACAGCCACTGTGGTAAACAGTATGGAGGTTCCTCAAAAAATTAAGAATAGAATTATTATGTGACCCAGCAACCCCTCTTCTGGGTATCTACCCCAAAATCTTGAAAACATTTTTCCATAAAAATATGTGCATCCCGATGTTCATTACAACATTACCGTGGCCAAGACATGGAAATAACTGAAGTTTGCTTTGATAGGTGCCATTTACAACATGAATGGATCTTGAGATAATCATGCTAAGCAAAATAATTCAGACAAAACAAGTTGAGAAGCATATGATTTCACTCATGTGGGATATAAAAATGAAAAACGCAAACGAACAAG
>NW_006440638.1:4563485-4569452 GCF_000325575.1 Pteropus alecto | reverse complement strand
CTATATAATTTAAAAAATTGGTTATTAATTAGACAAAGAAGTTACTGATTTCAAGCTATGAGACTATACGTAATTTTTTTTCTCCAACCTCTTCTACTAGTTTTTACTTTCTAATTTCTATTTGTTATCATTTTATTTGCAGAGTTCAGGTTTATAAGAGTTATAAACTTCTCTTTAAATATAATGGCCTTTTATGTTTTATTAATAAGTTAATTCTAAAAATTGGAAAATATAAAGATATTTAAATTATTAAGATTATATAAAAATTTTTTATTCTAAAATAAAGTTATTACAGAAAGACAAAAATGTAACCCTATGCTATTTATATCTACCAATCAATGGATGATTCTTCACATATCATATTCTAACATAGTCTTCTTTAATTTTTTTCTAACATTTTATGTTTCCTGAGTCGTACTTAGCTGCTTTAAAAAAGTCCCAACATTCTTTTATTTTGAGATCTTGTTTTTCTTCATTCTAGAGCAATGTATTTTGAGTTTGTTGAATATCTGATTTTATTTTGTCTTAAATTTGATTGACAGTTTTTCTAAGAATGGAGTTTATTCTTAATACTTAAACACATTATTGTCATCTAGACTATAGGCTGGCTATCAAAAATTTGATATCGTTGGTTGGTTTTCATTTCTTTATTTCTATCTCTCTGTCTAGGAATTTCACACTCGTAGTTATGAAAATTTAGCAAGCTATTTCTAAATATTGGTCTTATTTGAAAATCTTGTTCAACTATGAGTGATCCCTTTTATTCTGGTGATTGTATTTTCTTCTTAATAGTTCCTCTCCTCTATTAATTGTACTTCCTTCTGAAACTCTTGTTATGTAGAAGCTCTATCTCTTGCCTCTATCTCCATATGTCTCTTTATGTTTCTCTTAGATTTTCCATCTGTAGCTATAAATAGATATAGTAAAACTTCTTTTTCTTTCATCAATAGACTCCTCCAATTCCATTTGCTTTGCTAATTCAGATCTGTTTATTGTTTTCACATTGTTTGATTTTTTCAAGTATCCGGTGTTAGGATGGTCTGGTTTTATTTATTACTTTAAAACTATAGTATTTGTAGCTGGGGTGAATTTCCTCTGCAATTGTGTTGACTTGTTTCCCTTGAATGAGGATGACTTATTTTGATATGTGTAGAAATCTCTGGATAAGGAGCAGACGGACAGAGGGAGATTCTAAAACTTTCTAAATAAAAAAGTTAATTTTCAGGTTATACTTCACGGATGTTGTCATAGCTTAAATTCTGTTTATTCCAGAAATAATGGTGATCTAAGAAGACTCTGATTCTGCCTGGGCTCTGTCTTTCAGAACGACTTGCAGATAATTTGATGAAGAGCAATGCAAGAAAGTGTATATCCCCTACAGTGAGATTGGTATGTGTAAAGGTATAGAGGCAAGACAGAATGTGGAACATGTACAGAGTCGAAGTGGCTCAGTGTACAGGAGCAGAAGGTGTGTTCTGCATTGTTCCCCATGACTAGCTTCAAGATGGAACTGAAAATACTAAGCCACACTCAACTTTTTATTCCTTTTAAATATACATTATTTTTTAGATCATTTTTAGGTTCAAAGAAAAATTGAGTAGAAAGTACAGAGAGTTCCTATATATCCTTGCCTCTACACATGTACACTGTCCCCTACTATCAACATCCCCCACTAGAGTGGTACATTTGTTAAAACTGATGAGCCCACATTGACATATCATTAGGATGCAAAGTCAATAGTTTACATGAGGGTTTACTCTTCGTGTTGTACAGCTTACAGGTTTTGACAAGTGTACAATAACATGTATTTACCTTTTATCATACAGAATAGTTTCACTGGGTTAAGAATCCTCTGTGCTCTGCCTAGTCTACTCTTCTTCCCCCTTAACACCTGGCAACTACTGATGTTTTAACTATCTTGATAGTTTTGCCTTTTCCAGAAATTTATATAGTTGGAATCATACAATACGTAGTTTGTTCAGATTGGCTTCTTTCACTTAGTAGTATGTATTTAAGGGCCCTTTATGTCTTTTCATGGCTTGATAGCTCATATCTTTTTAGCACTGAATTAAAATCCCTTTGTCTGAGTGTACCACAGTTTATTTGTCTATTAGCCTAGTGAAGGATCTCTTAGTTGATTATAAAGTTGGTAATTACAAATAATACTGATATAAAAAATCCATGAACAGGATTTTTGTGGACTTTTTTCTAAATATGAAAAAAACAATTATAGTAAGAAGGCTCTGAGTTTTGGAGGTTTGTTTGTTTTGGCAGTTAGAAATAATTATTTCTACTGATACAGCTGACCCAAATTTTATTATGTTAAAAAAATCTTGTCTAGGCACTTCAATTTGTACAAGGGGACATTAATCTTACCAATTTATTTACTCTCCAAATTACAGAAATATGATAATCATCATAATGTTTCCCAGTTAGAAAATTTAATAATTTTATAAATTATCAAATTAAATAAATGCATTAGCCAAAAACTTCAGATAAAATAAAATCAAGCCATATGCATTTGTGTTTATAAACAGAATGATAAAATGGTCTCTGCTCAACAAGATTTGGATTTAATTGAACTGACCTATTTTGTGTTATAAATACATGAAGTTATATATTTATGTGTCTGTGAAAATGTTTAGTAAGGTATGAGAACCAAGCTTAAACAAAGCCACATTAGAAAATTATGCCAATTATGAAGCATAAAACATAAAGGTTGTGTGACCTGCATTTGTGATATAGCTAGTATCATTTTTTTTTTTGACAGCTATTCTTTATTCAAAAATTAAAGTCTTTCAATGTTGTCAGTCATTGTACTTGAAATTAGAATGAAAGATGAAAACCCTTGGACTCTTCCCTCAGATAATTCAATCTTTTAGGGAAGGGTCATATAAACAAACAACACAATGTTTGGTGATAAGGGCATCGATAAATGTCTTAAACATATTACAGCAACAGCACAGAAGAGAAACACAAGGTTACAAAGTGTATAATTCTCTCTAGTTATTGGAAGACCGGGTGAAGATTTAAAAAAGCAGGGATATCTTATGAAAGTTATGAATGATGAGAAGTAAAGATGCTATATCTGTAAGTATTTATTATTTAGGACATGCTTACCTTACCAAAGCTTTCAAATACATACATATATTTTATTTATCAGATAGATAACATTATTAGGTTTTGAGAAAAATAGTTTAGAGATGATATCTTTGGGAAGGTAGAATCTTCAAAATATCAGCTAAACTAGAAGGACACACTCCAGTTTTAGTAGTACTGGTAATAGCTTCTTCGATGGCTTGCTTCTCCATTTCTAATAATATGCCTTTAAAAAATGTTCTTTAGGGTTCAGTAGACCATGAAATAGTCTCTGCAGAAGTACCCCTGGTGCCAGCACTGAGACAAACATTCATTTTGGCTGTCAGCTAAAAGAACTTGGAAGAAATGAAGCACATTTATTATGTACTGATATATTCTGACTAGATAATCCTTTTATGTTGGAGGCACTATAAAATCAAGTACAGATTACTGTTGACAAAATAGTAAAAAGTAAAATTCAGTTGAGCTGCAACAGTTTTGCTTCCAATTTCACAACTGGGTAATTTTCTTTATAAACTTCTATTAAAAAGTTTTTCCGGGAATGAGTATGTTATTAAATAAATAATTTATAATATAGTAAGGTTAGATGAATCAACAGACTTTCAAAATGATATGTTTATATTTTAAAAATGTGATGGTTTAGGTGTTATATGATCTATAATTCAGTTAAATAACTTAATTAATTAGAATTGAAATTATTATTAACATGAAAATGCAGTTACAGTAAAATTTTTATAAATCTTTTAGGAAATGTTACTCATGACATGATTTGTACTTATAACTGGAAATATAAATACTAAATATTGGCTTTTTAATATTCTAAAATATTAAAATAATAAGTTACTTCCTGTTTAGCCATAATCAAAAATTTGGTGGCAAATATTATTAGAAAGTAAATAGAATAGGACTAAATTAACTTTTCGGGAGTAAAGGTTAGATATCTTAAACATGGTACAGCAACAGATTGACTGTTTGCCATCTTCCAAAGGAAAAAGACACACGTTTAATTATATTTTGCATTGTAAGAGGTCCCTTAGACATTTACCTAAACCATTACCTTTTTAAATGGAAACTTACTTCTTTGTAAATAATTTACTCAAACTTAGTACTTTGTCACCTGTCTGTTATTCAAAGTGTTTTATTATCTCACCTCATTCTATATTTATTCTAGTCATGAATGAAATAGCAATAGCACTTAAAATAGTATCCAGATTTTTTTTTGGAATAAGTGAGGTGAATTTTTACACATAATGCTTCTGCCATTATTTTTAGCAACTACCTCAGACTATGTCTTCAGTCATAATAAACAGAATTATCTCTTATCCTATTATCTATCCCACAAAGCAGTGATAGTGAATGTGAAGAACAATGATGGCATTATATAACATGTCCAAATGTTATACCAGTTATAGTCAACAGGAAACTATATAAACAAAAGAACTCTTTAAAACAAATTCTCTTTACTTTTATTAAAATCAGGGGAAAATTGTTAAATAAATCTTTGCCAAATTTTGGAGAGTAATTTTGGTATAGTCTAATTTGAAATACATGCTATGTAACACATTCAAAATTTACTTTGGAGTTTCATACTATACCTTAAAAAAGATCATCATTCTCCATAGAAGCCTGTTTTGAAATCACATACACAGCTATAAGCAGCTTCTAAATGAGTAGTGTCAAAAATCTGTATATTTTATAGTGGTTAATGATTTCCCTAGTCGCTGTCAATGACACCCACTAACCCAAATAAATTTACTTACCATCATTTTCATAAACACATTCAGTGATTAACTCTATGTATATTAAGCTTTTTGAGCTAAGGAATGAGTTCTAGTGAAAAAAGTAAATACACTTAATCATCTCTTTATCCCTATATGAATTTTTTCTGATTACTATATGTTCATCATGCAAAATTCAGCCATTATTGAAATATATTCTATTTTTTACCCAACTTAAAATAATACAAGTACTTTTTATTTAACAGTAAGAAAAATTATTTTTAATTAATTAATAATATACTTTTTTACTTAAAAAATTAGTTTTATGCTTTTGGAAAAAGATATTTACAACTCAATAGGCACTGATTTTTTTTTTTTTTTAATGTAGAAAACGAAAAATTTCTCCTTTACTCTCCTAGTGAATCTCCAGCTGGTGCCTAAGAATTAAGCTGACAGATTAACAAGAGAAAAACATAAATTTTTTAATTACTTTTTTACACGTACATGTGAAACTTAAAAAAAAAAAAAAATGAAGACCCAAAGAATCGGAGTCAAACTCTTACGTGCTAAGTTGGACACAAAGAGTAGTAAATTACAAAAAAAAATGTGACAAGACAAATGGGGTTGGTCTAGAATAGATAATCATGAAAAAGTAACTAGGAAGATAAGAATTAGATTTAGTTTACTTATAGAGATTTTTCTCAGTTTCCAATCCTCATCCCCAGTGATAAGAATGTTTCTTTCCTCCTGGTTTCAGGAGGACATCTTTCCTAGGAGAGTTTTATCTCCTGCTTTCAAGGGAAAAACAAGGAAGGTCAGTGGCATATACACAGTGGCATATTTTGGGGTGGTGTGTTCTGAACTCCCTTATAAATCACCATCATTTTGCATACTGTCTTAATTTCCTATTGTTGCTGTAACAAATTACTACAAATTTAATGGTTTAAAAATAATACAGATTTATTATTTTACAGATTTAGAAGTCAGAGTCCAAAATGGGTCAACAGGGTTCTCTTTCTTCTGGAGCCCTAGGGGAGAATGCATTCCTTGCCTTTTCCAGATTCTAGAGGCTTCCTACATTTATTAGCTCAACCCATTTCTCCATCTTCAAAGACAACAACAGAGCATCTTCAGATTTCTCTCTCTGTCT